>NW_008824935.1:1021474-1025565 GCF_000699105.1 Pygoscelis adeliae | reverse complement strand
CGGGGCTCTGGGTGCCCTCCGTGCCTGGCCCTCTGGTGACAACCAGTGACAAGCGCAAGAGTTTTCTTGGGAGTTGATTTCTGAAGCTTTTCAGTTTCGGTAGTCCTGAAAAGGAAAGGTAAATTTTGTAGCTTCTGAAAATCATCTCAAATAGAGTGCTGCGCCATCGCGGCTTTCTAACATCTCTCCCGTCTGCGATGTGGGGAAATGATGGCACTTGAACCCGGTGCTCTCTCTGTTTCAGCTGACGGTTGGGCCTGAAACCTGAAGGGTTTGAATTACTTGTGCTTTGATAATTTTTTGCACTCAGTCAAACAGATACCTAAAGGGATTTTTTGGAGAGGAGGAGGGGAGATTTGTGAGGGGAGGAAGAGAGTACATGATTCTCACAGACCCAAGCTGTGAAAAAGTCTTCCCATCACCCTTCTTTTTCTTTGTTTTTCTAGTTGGTAACATTGAGCACATAGTTTGTGAATGTGAATTGTGGGGTATTTACATGGAGATTACAATCTCTTCAATAGATTCATGACATGAAAAAAAATTTTTATGTGGATTGCTCATGGAAAATCTAATTTTAAACAGTGTTGCTTAGCTGTGATTTGTTGGACAGCTGCACGGCATCGTTCCTCTGGTCTGATGTGATGAACGTTGAGGTGCTACTATGTATTCCATACTAGCTCTTAATTTCCTATGAAGGACATAGGATGCACTGAAGAATAGATATACTGGCCTTCGTTTCATGTTGTCTCAGTACTGGATTATGCCAATACAATGTTTTTTTGCCTGTGGGTATTTCTGACAAATACACAATTCAACTATTATTAGTTCCAGTTTCTTTTAAAAAAGTGTTTGTCAATTTTAATACATTTCAGTTTATCTTTACTCTTTTAAGTTGTGCTGTGGAACTCTTTACAGTTACAGCTGAATTTCATTTTAATTTCAAGCTGACTCCTAACCTAATCAACATTCAGCGCGTTTCTATGGTCTGCCTAAATCTATTTAAATGAGGAAAATATTCTTTCCACTGTCCTATTTGGATAGGAAAAGACATCAATCATTTCACAAGTGGTAAGAAACTGAGAGAACAAAGGTTTAAAGGTGAACGCTACATAATTACTTAGTGCATGACTCTTGACGTGAGTGATTCATGTCTATTCATTTTTAAACCTCCATCTGTAGTTTTATGACTTCATGAAGAGTCAGCTTTGTTAGAGAGAATTGCTGAATCAGACTGTGGAAGTGTCATTTGCTAAAGTTCATATCTGAATTTTAAATTTTCTGATTTGTTTTTTGGATAGGTATTTAAATAATAACAGACCTTTTTTTATCAAATAATTTACGCAAATTGTTTAGCTTTGGTCGGCAATAAATGGCACAAATGTTGACTAAAGAAATGCCTGATCCACAAAGAAATCCAAGAATTTCAGAAAATCTGTGAAGAGGATAATCACAGGTTGAAGTGCTAGGATTGTATTAGGGGGAAAAACATGGTGATCAGCTGTGTTTGGAAGAGCTACAGAAAGGAAATAAAGGTATTGGTATTTCAATGGCCGAGAATGTCTAAAATCAAATCAAGGAAGCGGATGACCTATCTCTTCTTCAAGAATTAATCTTCATTTCTTTAATTCTCTGTAAGTGCGAGGACAAGAAAACATCCACGTTCAGACTGCATTATAAAAATCCTTTGCACATTTTAAAAACCACTGAAACACTCTCCATCATCTCCAGCTCCCATCATGTAGAACTTAAAAACTGCAATTGTGTATCCTTTCTTAATAGTCAGAAGCCAATTCTATGAGCTGGAAAATATTAAATATTCTTTCAGTACCTATGGGGATGTCTTTAACAGTTCTACATGCTCAAGGTAAAATGCACATTATACTTAAACAATTTTGACAAATTTTTGTCACATTCTGTTCCGGGTTGAAGGATGACTTACTGATAATGCACCTTGGTGGCTATTTAACTGAAAGCAAATATTTATGCTCATTTTCAGTTAATTTGTAGGCAGAGTGGAATTGCTAACGGTAACACCACTACCTATAAATGGTGCTACATTGTCAAAGTTGAAATAAGTGGAATTTTAGTTTATGCTATATTTTCAAATATTTTTAGTTATGTTCACTGTTGACTGAAAAAGGTCAAACTGAAAATTAATTATGAACCTTTCACATGCATATTACTAAACAGCTTTCAAGACTACACAGATTTTCATGACTGGACACCTCAGTCACACAGAAAGTTAAGCTCTGTTAAACTGAGTTTTTAGTTATTTACACTGCTGAAAGAAGAGCTAATACAATGCTCAGAATAGTAAACTTTCTTCTAATAGGATATATAATTTAAAATCTGGTGAAACTTGGAGAATTATATTACTATACTGTTGCAATCGAGTCATTTGTATGAATGATGTAAAACTAATCCGTGGTACATTTTTATGGCTTTTAGAGCACTTAGCTTTCATATAATTTAACATTTTAGAAAAAAAAGAATTTTGTTCTTAGAGCCTATATTGTTTGTTGTTTTGTTTCTTTTTTTCTTTGTACTGATACTTGTACTTGAGAGTCCACTGTGAACAACTGAGAAACTTCTGCATAAACTGCAGCCCTATGGCAAATATCTGTCTTTATTGAGCTATGTGAAATGATCTTCCAACTCACTCTGGAAAGAACAAGTTGTCTTTTTAGGGATTGGATGTCGGTGGCATGTAATCATTAGAGTCACTAGCATGTCTATGATTTGTGAAAGGTGTGCAATAAGCTAAAAAGTCCCAATTAGAGCCAACCTTTGGTCCTGATCACTTTGCTCTGTATTTTCAGTGCGTTGGGCCAGTAGACTCTAGACACTATGCAGAATCTTTCCCACAGAAAGTATGCAGGATAAATCTTCAAATACTAAATGATTAAGCATACAGGAAAATCCTGGCTAAACTAATTTTAAGGCAGACTAGAGCTATTCTAGAAATTTATTTCACACGTCTTTTCCTTTGCATTTCAGTGGCATTTCTAAAATGAGTTCATAAAGTAATTTAGAATATTTGGATTTTAAGGTACTGCAAAAGTGTAAACTATTCTTTGGAAGCGGGGGAAATGAAACATTTCCAGAAGTTTTCTTTCTCCCTATATGATATTTCTGTGCCTAAATGTACAAAAATAGAAGTCTGGGGTAACATCAAGATATAAAGCGTAAAATTTGAATGATGAAACTAGATAATTGGGTTTTATTTCAGATGTGTAAGTTACTGTATTAATGCAGATAATTTATTTTAAATATTTTTCTATTTTTCTGTTGTTAGTTTTTGTTAATAAGTTCCTGCAGTGAAATTCTACACTGAAAAAAAGGTTACTTAATGTTTCTATTTTGTTTTGATCTTTAAAGACAAAGAAAGACAAGAAATTAATAAAATAAGGGATTGTTCTTAAAATAAGGGGTAAAGAGTGATTCTGTCTGATTTTGTTTCGGACGCTTTCTGACTTTTGAAAACTCGGCTGACTTTGTTTTCCCACTGTAACTCTGTTTCTCGTCCCCTGGTCTTCAGTCTATGATTATCTTCTTTCCAACTGAAAAAGAATTTTTTCTTGAATTCTTAGATTTACATGCAAGACAGACTCCACAGACTGGTCTCAAGTGTGGAAGCTGCTTGCAGATCTCCCGAGTTATCTTTTGAATGTAAAGATTTGTTTGCAAACAGCAAGTTACTCTTCAGTATCATTATAGTTAAAATAAGCTGAAAGTTACAATGTTTAGAAACGTAAAAAGCAAATAATCTATGTATGCATATGTATGTATGTAGTCTGCATATGTATTAATTTCTTCTTCCCAAAATATCAGAAGGATCTTGGGTTCCGAGACTTGCTTATTAAGGGCAATGAGAAGTGCAATGAAAAACTTCGTCGGTGACTTTATATGATGAATCCTAGCACTTGGTACAACCCATCACTTCTGGAAACAATGTATGAATAGCTGAGTGTGACTCTCAGTGCAGTAAACTGTGTGTACAGAGATTTCTAAATATAGATGCAGTAATTCAGTCAGTCAGTCAAATCAATATAGACATTAAAAATGTCTGAATCTATTTTTGATGTTGAAAA
>NW_008824935.1:1020422-1021444 GCF_000699105.1 Pygoscelis adeliae | reverse complement strand
AAATCTGTGATGTGCTTTTAAGAAACTGTGTGACTGTTTGTCCATGCCTTAGTAGACTGTGATAGAAATTGGTGTGACTGTCCCGATATCTGCATCTCTATATTTAATATATATACCCATACACACAATACATTTTTCTGGTCTAAAAAAGAAAGGCCTGTAGTGGAAAGTGCTATCTATTACTATGTCCAAAGCTGGGAGTGCATTTTGAGCAGCTGACATTTGCCTTCACATGTAAGAAATTCCTTCTTCAGTGTACAAAGCAATAGAGAGGCCTCACGTGCATTAACATATATTTTATCCTTTTTACTTTTAACTTGTTTGTTTTAGTGCCACAACAAGCAGTCTGAGTTGGACCTGTAACTGCATTTTATGAACACTGTGATTTTTTTTTGGCTGAAAATCCGGTAATTATGATGAAGTTTAATCATAATATAACCCCAATCTTCTCATAAAAACTCTACAGACATTTCATATTAAGAGGAGAATGGGGAAGAAAGACGCAGATGACAGAGCAATGTATAACCGCTTTTCACTCCTGGTGGTTTTCTCCTGGCATCTTAAACATTGGTTGTGTGCTATGTACTCTTCTGTCAGATCAGACTGACATATGGGATGGCGTAAAAGTCAGGAGAAAGGTTATTCTACAAGCTGTGAAACAGTTCTGCTGTTGCTGGGAAAAAGAAAAAAAAATGTTAGCATATTTAGAGGAAGCTTTCATCCTAGGGAAACGTCCCAGTGTGATTTTGGTATAGTATAGATTAATTTCCCCTGCATCTGTTTCAATATTTTCTGTGACGTGTCTATTAATTATACAGTCTATTTGTTGCACTAGCAGTTTTCAACCTCTAATGTCCGCCATAGCCCATCTGCTCCGCCCACAAAACTGGAGTCCAGAATAGTGAATTGACTGTGTCACAGTTACTTCCCCAGCAGCCAGATGTCATCTGAAATCAAAATGTTTGGCTGTGAGTGGCCTTTTTAACCAGAGAGGCTACAGTCCTTCAGAGAAAATAAGCTGA
>NW_008824935.1:992369-1020403 GCF_000699105.1 Pygoscelis adeliae | reverse complement strand
ACAGAAGAAGATACAGCTATTGACTTCAGACTGGAAGCATTCATTTGGTTAAACCACTATAGTTGGGAAAAACATACTCAAATAGCTGGAATCACATTTTTTTAAAAAAAAAACAACCACCCCAAACAAACAAAAAAAGGGTTTTAAGTGGGACCAAACCCAAGCAGTTTACCATGAATGTTGTGTTCCATTCTGGGCCTTACATTAACAGGAGGTGTAGTCAACCTCAAGGGAACCCTTACAGGAATAATGCAGGTATTTTAAGTATCACGAGGGGGTAAAAGAGAAAGACCAGCTGAGACACAATGTAGCAGCTCAAAAAACATTTTTAAAGGCTAAAAATTCCAAGCAGAAAGAAAGATTACTCTGTGTAGCATACGAAAGGGGTAAGGAGTATGGACTTCCCTGTCCCTTTCCCAGCTAAGCAGTTTTTCGGCGTAATCTGGTGTTCTCCCGTGATTCTTTGGATTTTTTTTCTTACTAGGCCTGGCATTATCAATTATTATGTGACCCTCTCTCCAGCAGGGCAGGTCAAGCTTCTAAAATCAAGTTTGTTCAGCTCCATCAGAATGGAAATAAGAAAGTCTCATGTAAGCGTATGAGTGAAAAGCAGAGGAGCTCTGTTTAGAGCTGTGAGAGTGTGTGCACAACGCAGCAGAAAAACATACTGAAAGGAGCCAAGCTTTAAGGCAGGAAGGAGGTAGGCTGGATAGTTTTAAGAGGTTGTTTCACCCCTACCTTGTCACGTAACGTCTAAAATTATGCCTGTGTTCATATAATGCTTTTTATCTGTGATGTCAAAGTGCTTTTACAAAGTCAGGTAGTACTGTCTTTATTTAAAGACAGCGAAGTCATGCCAAGATGCATGACAAGGAGGGAGTCTAAAATAGGTATGTATTTCCTCACCAAAAAATAGAAGTTGAGGAGCTGCATGACAAAATTTTGTAATAAAAAATTGCATTGTAAGATCCCATCAGAACAAGACTCCAGACTTGCAGTCATAGGGAGCATTTCTATGTGGCGTGGCCCCAAGTTCAAATTTCAGTTTTCATTCCACTGCTGTGTAATGAGGAATAAAAGCTGGATCCTGCTAAGACAGCTCTAGGGGACAAATACTTGATCTTTCTAGAGCTTTAGGACTGCTGCTGTTGCACTGCCTGCATTCCCCATAAGGAACTCACTTTTCTCTCTTTCCCACTGTGTCTGCAAACAATTCAGTCAAAAATTCATGATATAGATTTCTCTTTTCTAGTGACTGTATACTGAGTACAGTATAATTACAAGATGCCACTGATTGGATCTAGTATTGTTTTAGATTCATGTTGCACAAGGTGTAATGCATTTGGAGAATGTGATTCGGTCTTTATATTTCCTCTCGCCTTCTTCCTGCTCTTGCTAACAGCTATCTTCAGTTGGAAAAGCTGTCAAATTTGTGTGGGGTATAGAATATACAGTGTTGTGGGTTAAGAGATTTCCTGATAAGTAAGAATTTAGTTTTGTTTTCCAGGAGAGAAAGTGCAAATTTACTTGAACTGCCCTCACTTCAGGATGGAAATTACCCATATTTCTGTTTAGGAGGTGCTTTTATAAGCAGCAAGCAGATACGATTTTTAGTAGAAAACAGACATACAAGGAAAAGTTTTTTAGTAACTAGAAAGTCCAAAGAAATACAATCACACAATAGGGATTAATTTCTTAAAATGTATCCATGCTCATGCTGCAGAAGCTCTTCTCTTGCTGTTTCTTCACTTCACATATAGAGGTGTAGAGGTGTGCAGCTGAAGTGGCTTTTGTACAATTAATCATAAAACAAAGGCTCAGTTAATTTGTCTCACAAATATATTTTTTTTCTGCAAGGACTTATCAGAGCTTCATAGCAGTAGCATTAATTGTAATTCTCAGTGTGTAGAAGGAAAACGTGGATTTATCTGTGTGCTAAGCAAATTCTCCAAATAGTGAGTATTGTGAATTAAAAAGTTTAAGATCTAAAAGGTGTTTGGCAACTTGGGGTATATCTGAACCCTCACTTCCCCCTTCTCAACAGTGGTTCACATAGTGTATTTATTTTGTACCTCTATGGTCTTGAAACAGAGGGGGAAATACAACTGGGTAGGAGATGATGTCAGCCTCTCCGTTATCAAAAGATACAGTGAGTATGTGTGTGTGTGTTTGGAAAAAAGGAAAAGATACTGGCTTTGAACCCAAGTAAGACAGCTGTGTCTGCCATGCCATTACTGTTGCTGGATCAGTACTGAGAGAGGAAAAAAAAAATAGTCCTTTGGACCCTCTGCTTCTGCAGCTGTCGGACAAAGGTCTGAGCTTCCTGCAAACACTGTGAAGACATCATCTCTCAAAGGGTCTAGGGAAAGCTTTATAAAAGCAGAGAGATGGAGGGGAAACCTCTCCCTTTCTCCCTCCCATCTACAGGGCACTCGTCCACTGGTGTGCCAGGAATGAAGTGATTTTCTGTCTGCTCTGCCTATACAGCCCCATTTCCTGTGCATGCTTGGGCCCAAATCCTCAGCTAGTTTGGCACAGCTCTTCCCAAGTCAATGGAGCTGCCCCACTCAGGACTTAGCAGCTGAGGACATAGCCTTCAGTTTTATTCTTAGGCTCTCTGGCATGCTGAAAGCAGAGAGGAGTGTCGTGCTTGTCTATGCACCCCTTGGCTAGGTGAGCTGATCTTGCAGCTACGAAGCTGAGTAGATGGGAGTTTTAGAGAGGGGATGCACCGTTTTCTGGGAACCGAGTCCTAGCTGTTGTTCTGTGTTTACTTCAAGGGTGGAAATCTAGAATGCTGGGACAGAGTTAAATTCTTTGGGAAAGTGCAGTATTCATGAGTCTGATAGTCTGAATTTATGCACTCTGAATTTTTTTAACTACTTCTTTTCTCTCCTGACAGAAACTAATCCCAAATCTGGATTTTTGTTTTCATTTTTACATTTTGTGCCTGAATTTCTGCCAGATTACACCCAGGGGGGACTTGAGCCTTTAGCCACATAATGGGTGAGTGAGCTTAAGAAAGTATACATTTTCCGCACCTTAATCATTCTAAGGACCACAGAACTGCATCTAATGCATTTGTAAACCAGTCACATGGGAAGGAAGGTCTGGAAGTATTGAGCAAACTGAAATCACTTGCTGAGTGTTTTGAGAAATTCTTCCACTTTTTAGGTGGAATGTGGCAACTGTTAAACATGGCAACCACAGAGACAGTCTGGGACAGGATGGGAAACAGGAATACAATATTCTTGTGGGAACTGTGGGGGAAATACAGAGAGACCGACTACCGTGCAATAAACTCCTGGATCTGTTTGTGCAGAGGAATGCACAATTGGAGGAGTGGGGGTGGAAGGGAAGAGAGGAATAGGAAAAATAGACTTCCCCTCTGTGAAATGGATATTATTTAAAACAATAGCTGAGAATTTCTCAAATTACCAAAAAAAAAAAAAAAAAGATGCTGAAGAATACAGAGACAAATACACATGTGAAGAGGGGGACAGAGAGAGCAAGAGAAATCTCAAAATCAGCTGGATAGTGCTGGTAATTTCAAGACTACAGGAGGAATACTTGTTCTAATCTGTGACCCTTCTTGATACTGTCTAATTAAAAAGTACATGGAAGAGAATTTTACCAAAATTGTTATCACGGAACGTAAAACCATGGGGATTTCTAAGAGGGGACTTCCTAAGTTGAACTTTAAAGAGGACCTTTTTTTTTTTTTCATTTCTCTTTTTAAGGCTGTTGCTTTGTACTTGCAGTTATTTTCAAGGGAAAATGCTAATTCTGAGCCTACAACCACATAACTAAAAGGCAAGTTTCAAAATAATTTTGTTCCCACTTTTATCATAGGATATGTGACAAACTTTCACAATCTTCTAGTGTACCTTTTAAAAAAGACAGACCCTAAGTGTTTGGCTGTAAGCTTTTGGGTACTGAACATTTTCAAAAATCTGAGCCTTCTTTAACTGCCTAATTAGGCACCACTTGTGAGTGGTGGAGCATGTGAAAAATTGCTCTTTGCCCCAAATGTCAAAAAAGATGCCACTCAACCTCTCTTGTACTCTCTAGGTTCCACTTTGTCTGAGACTGTACATCACCCATGCGGTTCATTGCTGCTTAATCTTCAGGTTTGCTGTGTTCCCGAGGGCTTGACCTGTGAGTTTCTGAGTACTGCTGCTGAAACCCTTTTAGTTTAGCTGGAGGGTACTCCACAACTCAGCAGGCCAAGTCTGATGGTGTTATCCTGTCATATGCTTGTCCTTCTTCTGGAAGCACTGGAGTATTTTTTTTCTTTTTCCTGGAGTGAATTTAAAATGTGATTTGACTCAAGATTTTTGCAGCTGCTGCTGTTATCGATGCTAGAAAGTGGGGTATGTAGCATAAGTAAACCTGCTACGTTTGAAGAATCTTGATCTGTATGGCTGAACTTCTGAGCCTCTGTCAACTTCAGTGAGCACAGAAATCTGCTTGTACAGCTCAGGCCCTAATTGCGCAACCAGGACTCTGTTTCGTTTTTCCATAATACAGCATGTCAGCAGAAACATGAAGGGTAGAGCCAAGGGATCCTAGCTCCCAGGCTCCTACGCTTTCTCTGGACAATAGTTTTCCCTTAGAAACCAATAAGTTATGGACTAAAGACTGCTCCATTTAAAACTATCTTGGGCTTTATGGCTAAAAGGATTTAATAAAAGAGGAGTGATTACTAAAGCATGCTACTGCTGAGGGGGGTGAGGATAGTTAAAACTTATGAAAAGGCTTTGCTTGCAACAGAAAAGCACAGTAACCACTTAAAAATATCTTTGCTAATGTTTTTATTTTAAAAATGGAAAAAGTGAGTCAGCACTGAAGGCTCTGTATTCACTGCTATGTCCAAACTCAGCTGCTCTGGAGAGTCTCCCCATTCCCTCCCCCCATCTATGCTGTTGGCACAAGTGAATATAGCTACTCCTAATTTAGCAACATGCAGTCGCTACCTTTGCATCGGCTCTAACAATGATTCTGAGAGGTTTTCTGCTGTAGGACTTTCTTTTCCAAGGCTGTAAGCAATGGTGGCCTCTGTGCAAAAATACAAGGAAAACAATATGCAGGAATCGTTTTCAGGTGACAAGTGTCTTCTGTCCCCAGACTGCTGGAACAAGAAAGTGATGCTAGTGGAGCATAGCTCCAGCAGCAAGAAACCAAATGGATTTTCATATACACATATCCTCATTTATACTTGCTCTAGAGGCTAATTCACTGTGGCGATAGCTGTGGGCATACCTACAGAAATAATCTTTCCAAATTCTAGGAGATTTTGTAACTGCGCTCTGGGCTTGATCAGCTCTGATGCTATACCATATTTTGCATTGTGATAAAAGGCAGAACAGCTTATTGGAGGGTCTCTAGCAGTTTTCGGGTCCCTAGGAAATAAGTAAGGGCGGACTGTTTTCTATTATACGAAGTAGACACTGTGGTGTTGTCGTAGAGGTGTGTATGAAAATGTGGAACACACCATCTTCTGTCTCCTCATGCAGAAAGTCTTCCTGCCTGGCATGCAGCTTTTTTTCCTAAGGAAAAGCTATATTCCATATTTTTTTGCTTCAATATCTCCTGTGGGTCCCAGTCTGATGGGGTTTTCAATGCACACTGCAAGCCTAAGCAAAATAGACGCCGCGCTGTGAAAGAGATACGTTACATAAGAGGTCTCTGAGGCTTACACAGTGCTGGACTGCAGTATAAACTGTCTCTGGGATGGATAAAAAACATCTCGCAACCTAGGATTAACACTGATTCTTGTCAGGGGCTCTTGATTTAAGAGAAGGAAATTTGTGTGTGCTGTTTTAGTGAGTTTTAGCAGCTATATAAACCACAGTTTGAAAGTCTGATGTGTATCTAACCATCAGCATGCCTGAACTGCGTTTGATAAAAGAGGCAATGAGCTCCAGTTATGCAGCCCTTACTCCCGTTGCTTCTCCTCTGCAACCAGAGAACAACCAGGCCTATTTGCATATAAATCCTGAACATTTGGCAAGTTGTACTGCAGCATGAGAGAAAGGGAAAGAAATGCAAATTCCCCATAAGTTAGTTTGTGTTTCAACCACACTACAGAAGATTTAGCTTATCCACTGCTTGGCAGGCGATCCCAGCAAGGCAGCTGGGGGTCTGTCTGCCTGTCTGCAGCTTCTCTATGATGGTCAGAGCCCAGTACCTGGAAGATTGACTGAAGTTCTGGGGTGACAATGGTGGTTGCAGTTCGACCCCTCAGATACTGAGTTTCACTTTGTGGAGGGCAAGACGGGGCTTTCCTGGAGGTCACTCCAAAGCTCCTGATGAGACATCCACAGGGACTGCTTGCTGTGACAGAGCTCACTTACTTCCAGTCTCAGTGGAAGACAGGCTGCTTCCGCTTTGACTTCTCTAATAGCCCAACAAGCTATCTTCTAGCAGCACACACAGGCTTGGAGATGTCCTCCCAGACCTCCAGGCAGGGCATTCTAACACATGCACCTTTTTACTTCAGGGGAGGGAGCAAAAGTTGTATGTTACTCAGATTTCCTAGTGAACTACTGGCAGGCATTCAGATTGCATGGTAGAAGACGAATACTTTAAATACCTGTGTTAAAAAAGGTCAAAAAAGTAGCTATATACCAGAAACAAATCCCTGTAGTTAGTGACCCGTTATCCTAAATATGGATCTGCATGGGAGAGACAGGGGAGAAGTTGGATTATGATAATTACTGAACACCTCAAGTCATGCCCGCCACAATACCAAACATTTTGCTGGAGATATTCAGCACCTTACAGAGTTATATGAATGCCACAAGTTCAGTTTCAAAGCACAAAGGTGAATTACGGAATGGATTTACAAGGAGGATGGTATAATATTAAATTATTAAACTTATTATGTTAGTCCTGCACACCATCATCATACCATATTTTTTCTTCAAATTTCTTACCAAAGAACTGCAGAAAGCTGTTACATGAAGCTGTTAGATAGGGATATAGAAATGTATCCTCCTGATACACCCCACTCTCAGAAAGCCTAGAAGCAAACTATAAAGTGCTGCAAGGTGTTCCCTACTGCAGATCACAGCCTTATCTATCAAATCTCTTGGATACTTTTAGACTGCTGGTTTTTATACATACTTATGTCTTGGGTAAAAAGATTTTTTTAAATTGCATCTGCTTTTTGTTCCTCATTTATCAAGGGTAATTCTTGGTATCTTCCAAACGACTGCTACCTTGCTGTTCTGTAGGTTTAGCAAACAGTGGTTTGCTTAGAGTTGCAGATAAAATTGCCAAACTTTTATTAGCCAGACCATCTTCAAAATATGTTTTCTTTCCAGGAGAAAGGCCTACACACAAGTCTTTTATGGCATTGTGTATTTATAGCTTTAGTCTGTACTGTGAATGAACGGATCACTCCACAAAACACAGTACAGAAGCATTTAATGAGTGTGCTTAGCAGCATGTGAGGCCACTGGGTGGGGAGGCAAAGGTGCAAGGAACCTGCTTGGTTTTCCATTCTTGTGCAAGGGAAAGAATAGAAAGGCTTATCTGAATTTGGGAATGATTGAGCGTGTCACCGCAGGGCTGGCTTTCTCTGAACTGCTGAGGAGCCAAAGCTCTGTCCCCCATCCCTGAGTCTTGCACAGCTCTCCACAGAGAAGTGGGGAACAATGGTAGGACAAAGGCTGAGCCATGGCTGTGGCAGCTGGTCAGTCAAAGCTTTCCAGAAGGTGGTGGGGCCTGTGATCTGCTGGTGCTTTGAGGCGCAACACGCACAAGCCTCACTGGTGCTCCACCAACCAGAAAGCTCGCTGTCCGCAATTCCCACTAGTATTGGAAATAGCTTACATCCAGAATGGTTTGGGTGTCAGTGCGTATATCCTGTCTCTGTCATCCAGTGATATGATAACATATTTTGCACCTTTGAATGCCTGTCTTGCACACTGCTCACAACGGTGTCCCTTGAGGCTCTTTCTAACATTGCAAACTTAGTATGGCCTCAGTTAGCAGCCATTTTTTTCTGAACCCATCTGCTTTATTGAATTCCAGTGCCTGGAGGAACACCTGGACCAGTAGTAGAAATAAGGCTGTTATCTTACAAATCTGAAGGATTAGGAAAGATAGCCTATTTTACCAGTGAAAAAGGAGATTAAAGTAATCGCTAATGGGAACTGGGACACAAAATATTTCATTAAGTCAAGCATACTCAGAATACTGTTCTGTATGTAAAGCTGTTATAAGATAAATATTTAAGGTTTTGAAACATATTACATTGCTTTCCGTTGGAAATAGTTTGTCTTTAGTTGAATCTATGCTAGTAATTGATTCTGTACAGCTTTGATATTTTATTTTTTAGAACTCAAAACATTTCTAACACTGCATGATCCTTATTTATTTGATGTGTGCAGAGTACGTGGAAAGATGCTGTATGAAAGCTGGTTAGCAACTGAATGACATGCCTGAGCTATTTGGAACAAACTGATTCAGCTCAGATCTCTTCCCTGCCATCAGGTATCTGCCTTTATCTCCCATGAAAGTGTGGGCATCGAGAAGAATTTATGAGTGTGTTTTAGGTAATCAGCTCCCATTATTACAGGCAGGTTTTCAAAGAGTCTGGATCTCAGTCGTTCGGATAGTAAATGTGAACTTTTCAGTACTAGCTTCCCATGTAGCTGTGAAAATCTGATGTGTAGAGACAATATCAGCACATAGCTCCACTTCTCAGAAAGATCCTCCCCAGTGAATGCTATGTAAAAGTGACCCTGAAACTATTTTTGGAGGTGATTTCTGTATGCTGCCTCTGTCACTTTATTCATCTGGCAACTTCCTCTTAATATTGCATAACAGTAGTGAGAAGCAAGATCTAGGTCCCAGGCCCTGCCACAGTGAACATAAATCCTATCCACGTAGCAACTAGAGCACAGGTTCCCTCTCTAGTAGGTGAGTGTTGCAGGTGTCAAGTTATGGAGGACTTACCTAATTTATGTTGTTTCTATAAAGCCAGGCTTCACAATTTACACCTGTAAAGTGTAATTTGTCCCAGAAGAGAAGGATTCCAGCTCCTCTCAGGTGGAGGAAAGTTTTGAACTGGTGTCCCTTGGGAATACAAATGAAAGCAAAAAGGCAAAACTTTTGGAAGAAAATGTGCAGAAGAACCTGTGCAACATAGGTCCTAAAGATGTCTAGACTTGGAATGAAATTACAGATTTCTGTTTTATTTTTCCAGTACTTTAGCAAATATTGCCAAAACAAACTGTCCAAGTTATCTCAACCCATTAAACTGCCATCTACACTGAGGATAGCACTGTCCTACTGTTGCTAGTTCTTTTAGCAATAACATTTTTTAAAGCAGGATTTTATGAATAAAATGTCTCTCAAAAGAATATTACCATTGCTGTGAAAGCAAGCACCTTTTTCAAAAAAAGATGCCAGAATAAAGATTCTCTTAAAAAAGCCACAAGAAAGCATGTACTTCTAGATAAAGCAGTTTGGTTACTTTGCAAATGCAGGCAGATTTGCAGGCTCTTGTTGTTAGGGGGCATAAATGACGCAAACTGCAAGTCATAAATGTCTGTTGCCATGAAAGAGTGGGTGCAGTTTTGGGTGAGCTGCGGTGTGATATTTCCATCTGATACCTAGAGTCAGCCAATAGCAGCAGGTGATGGGAGGCTGAAGAGCACAACGTGTTCCAGTAGCACCTGAGGTTTGATCTCTGTGGCACACTTGCTGCACGCTGCACAGTGAGCCTCTCTCGTTGCTTCATTGCTGCCTCTGAATTTGGTGCATACAAACCGAAAAAAGTACATTTATTTTGTTCAGATCTTCAATAAGTAGTGACCATTTCCTTAGAGGTATGGTCCACTGCACCAAGAAATAGTTCTCAGACATCCTGGTGCAGGCATTGATGATTCTCTAGCAGATATGTATTTACTTCTTTTCTTTCTGGTTTGCATTCAGGAGTTGTGCCTTCTGCAGGATTTCACTTTCCACCATCTGCAGTAATTACAAATGATGCAAGTTTAAATACTTTGCCAATCTATTGTTTTTCTCTGCACAATTTAGAAAATCACAACCTCCATGATCAGGCAATACGTAATATGTCTTGTAGTACACAGAATCAGAAGAGGGATGGCTGTTTCTGTTCCCTTTGTGGAAGAAGAGGTGTGAGCAGTGTTATTTCAGGGATTGTAGCTGTGCCTACCCATGCTATTTTCCTACTTACAGCAAGATGTTTTCTGGAGTGAATGCATCACCCTGGGAATGTGTTTTGGTTTAGGAATGGGACTCAGCTGCCACAAATGAAAGGACTGTACCTAAAGGTCCAGTTTTGCTTTGGGTTCCTCATCTGGGAACTGTAAATCTTTGACAAATTGGAATGAACAGTTTTAACAAAGGTGATGTTATAGTTTGGCCTCAGGGTACGTGGGGCTGTGGCGTAGTGCTTACTTCACAGGGTCCCCAAAGGCAGAAGGTCACAGAGCTCATTTTGCACATGTAGCTGTAAATCCAGAGGCAACCTTTTGTGACAGCGATCTGCAGACTGAGCAGTTTGGAAAAGAGTCACCTGCCACTAAATTGAAGCAGAGGTAGTTTACGGTGTTTAGGTGGTGAAAACTGCATTGTAAAGAAGAGTTTTGACCAGGACTGTCCTGCTTACCTACTGCAGCACTTGCTAGGTTTTGCACACTTTTTTTGAATATAAGTATATGGGTAGTTTTTGTCTCTCTTTTCTTGGCTGGTTTGTTTTTTTTCTCTTCCTCTCAAAAATGCACATGTGCTTTCATGTTCCCAAGGAATCTGAGAGCCTCTAAGTGAGAACAACTGCAAAAGTGGTCTACAGGGTTGTATCTCAATTTTGCAGAACGAAGAAGAGGAATAAGAGTCTGGTTGGGGTCTGTACTTTCATTTATTTTGGGATGGTACCCAGGACTTGTTGCTGCCATATGGCTATTGCTGCCCACTGAACCTGCTGATGAACCGTGCAGTCAGAAGACCTCCTCAGCTGCATGAGGTTGTATTAGTCTAGGCAGTAGGGGCTCATAAGTTGCAGAGAGGAGGACCTGTTTCTTCAGTACTTTCTTTTGATGTTTTCTAATGCTGGCTGTAACATTCTCTGGATGTTGTGGGTTTCAATCTCCTTTCAGTTTTAGTGGTTACATTGGTTTGTTACAAAGCTCTTTGCCTAGTGAGGTTGAATTAATTTGCAAACTGTAAGTGATAGGAGAATCTAATATCTGTGTTTAATTTGTACCCCCTAACTCTGTGTGGCCATATGTGCCTTTTAAATTTCAAATGTATAGTAGAACAACGGAGTGAAAAAACCTAACTGCAACTTTCTGATCTTCTGACACATTGGAAAAATGGTTTTGTCTGTGATACAAAAGGAATCTAGCCACATTTCTGCAGAATCCCCGGTTTTGGACTGCAAGTTAGATCTTATTTATACCCCAAATACACAGATGTAGGTGTTACTATAATTAAGATATCATTTGAGAAGTGGAAGTTCTTTTATTTCCTTTGTATTTCATCAGGTACTAGCAGAATTTAGATCTACACATGCACGATGCAAATGAATGACAAGTAATTAAAGACAATCTTTTAAAATTAATATAGAGAAGCAAGGTATATATAAGTAGATTTTTAAAGTGCTTTCTCCAGATGGAATTTTGTCACTGTCAAAGAGAAAATGAACACTGATTATAGATGAAAAAGCAATTTGATATACTTCTAATGTATGAAATCCTTCAGCTTGTGCCAGGAGAAGGGAGTGTAACTGGGTTATACTTAGCGGGAAGGTGCAAAACTGAAGTGAGATTTATGTCTTACACATACTTGTACGCCATTGTCAATTGTTTTCCCTACCACACTTGTCTGTTCTGTTTTTTTGGCATATTAGTCCATTCTGTACAGAGAACCCTAACTGAAGAAAACATGTAAGATTTTAAGTCAGGCTGAGGCTAAATGTGCCTGATTAAGGACAGAATGGAGTTGTTGTGTTTTGTGGTTGCTATATCCCTTCCTTGAAATGCCCTATGCTTATTGAAGAGCTACATATATGTGACATCTTTTCCATAGGGTGTCCAGACTGCTCTGTGAGATGGTGCCAGTGCCTGCACGCCCTTTGGGAGAAGATCTGTTCCTTTAGGCCCAGAAGGAGAAAGGCCCAGGTCCTGTACTTAAGAGGCACTGGGCAGTGGAAAGCTCTGTAATTCCTGCTAATCTGGTAACGCTGTGAAACCACATAAAGGCCAATCATTGCCTTGTCTTGGACTGCTGTAACAGTGTGTTATGACCAGTTGTGAAGAGGATCAGCTTACACCAAACTCCAGTGTCATGAGGCATCCAACTTTCACATTGCTCTAGGAACCAACCTTCTCACCTTACCCCTTAACCCTCAGCACAGAGGTAGATGTGAAAGCACAGTTGCTTAGGAATTTAAGACCAGAGAGGCACCTTGCCAAAGGCAGTTTTCTGCAGTCTTACAGTACATATATTTTGTGTTTATGATAATGCTGCAGGAGTAACTTGATTATGCATTATGTGTCTTTTCATGTCATACCATTATTGGTTGCAGAAAAGACATTTTTTCTACTTTCTTCTTCTGGCAGAATTCTGATGGAAATTAGAGTTGCACGATATCATTGTTAATAGATAGCACTTGTCTTACCTGCACAACACCATTCTTGAACGATCTTGACAGATACTACTTTGTGAGTTCATTATGACTGTGCACTAATGATGTTAAGCACTCTGGTTTTGAGGAGTTTTGTGCTGTGATTGACTGTACAGTAGAGATCTTCTCCTCAACCTCCTATGCAGTGGTGGAGCCATGCTAACAGCCCTCTGCTAAACATGGAGGTAACAAAGCTGCGGGCATCTTGGTTATGTCTAAGGCAAATTTGCCCCAACTGTCAAAAACCTCCTATTGCCTCCTGAGTTATTATAGCTTTGTGAACTATTCTATTGGCTGGCCTAGATGAAATTATCTCCTACAGCAATACAACACAGTGTATTTAAGTGAGTATGCTTATCCTTCATTTCCTACAAGGTGTTGAGGACTCCCATTACACCATAGTTTCAGTGGAAATTCAGGGCCCTTTTCACCTTGCAATGCCGTGTCAATAAATTAAGAGCTTTTGGGGCTACTCTGCTTTATAGTTTTTGAAGTGCCTTATAGCATTGTGTAAATAATAAATCTTAGTATAGCAAACTGCCTTGTAATAAAAATAAATATATAATGGAAAACCAGCCTCAATAGTGAGGCATATATTTTAAAAGAGTTTTCCCACATCTTTGCAAAGACCTGAGTTCATTATCAATCAAAAGAAAGACACTGCCTGTGACTGTTTAAGTAGTTTCCTCGAGTTTAGAATTTAATTAAAGTTTGTAATGGCTTTTTGGGCTAACAAAGTATTTCTGTAGTTAAAAAAGAAAGCCTTACATTAATAATTGTAGTAAATGCAAATGACATTATCCAGCCATGCCAAAACCCAGTGCTGCACCCAATGTCCCAGCATTAAGACTGTGGCAGTGAAAGGGGCAGTAGTGAAGCATGCTGGCTGCAGCTCAGCTGGTCCTGGTTCCCCATGTCCGGCCCAGGGCCTGTTTGGCAACACCACGGCTCTCATCATACACCTTGCTTCTGAGGACAGCCAGGTAGGAGCGTATGATGGCTGAGGAAAGCGGTGCTCAGGCTGGTCCTACCTGAGAATGTGGTCAGGATGTGGTGAAAGGGCATGCCCTCCCCTGGGAACTGCGGTGCCCTCCTGCATCCTACCATCTACCTACAGCTTTTGAATTTCTTTTTCTGAAGAGTGAGGAATATGAACTCTAAAGGACTGGAATATCAACAGGTAAATTACATTCTAAATAATTTTTGTTTAGTTACTGCCAAAAGCAAAGGAAAGTGTGCATTTACAATGTGCAACATATTTACTAGTGCCTCAGGAACTGGGGTGATAAATTCTTCTCCCTTTGAGAGATAATACAGTGTATATTCTACTTTTAAACTCCTTTGAGCTGAATGGTTCGTTATGTGGCTTTAATTCTACATGGAAGAGTATATCACAGGGCAGATATATTAACTCAAGTCCCAGAAAGAGAACCATAATTTAGTGTGGTTCTGCAGCAGAAGTAAAAATCCTGAGCTTTGGCAAACTTTACTGTGGGTGTTTAGGAAGCTACAACATAGTGACCCCAAACTTTGCACTGAAACTGCAGTGCAGGTTCCTGTCTGGCAGTAATTTTGTATTGGGGTGGTAACAACTGGTGCTGAGGAGAGCTGGCTGACTTTTGTGCGGAACGGTGCAGATACTACATCTTGTCCCTCAGCTATTACTGTTTGGAGCCAAATGGGGTATGTCCCTAGCATACCTCATAGCATGGTGGTCACACACACACTTTGTGCCTCATAGTCATAGCTAGTCCTTCCCTGAGGTGGAAGGTTTTTGTCTCCCTTCACCATTTGCTTATTGAGGCTCCAAGTAAATCATACAACTTGCTGTAGAGTTTGTGGCTGAGCCTGGAATTGAACCAGCATCTTTGTGTCCCAGCCTATTGTCCTAGTCACTCTCTGTTCTTTGAGGGTCTGACTCAGCTCTCCTCAAACATCTCGATTTCCATTTTTCCATTTTTTTCTGATTTTGTGTTCTTCCCCCCCAGCAAACTTCTGCCTCCGCTTCTATTTTCCCTTCTTGTCGCTCTTCATTATTTGAGCTTTAAATATTCAGAAAACTCAATGAATGGCAATATAACATTGTGGAAAAAACTGTTACAGTTGGATGATGCTACATAATCTCATTGCTTATTGTGTTAGAGACAATTTATTCTGTTTTATCAGCTTGTGAATATTACCCATTTCCAAATACTAGGATGTCTTTTTTTTAGCTCACAATTGATCCTGTAGGTTCAATGCTATTTATTTTCATTTATTAAAATTAGGCTCCTTTTCAGGGGGACAGAAGAGGATACTGAGTTCTCTCTGGGTAAATTTATAGATTTTGCCAGTGTGCAGTCTTTCCAAGTTTGGACTGGAAAAAATGTGGAAATGATAAAATGTCATCCAAGATAGAAAAGAAACCGAGGGATTCCTTTTAAGCATGGTCATAAGAAACGAAAATCATCTTTAAAGATGTTCTATCCCCTACATTTCTGGGGGAGGCCATTATAACCAAAGCCAGTAAACTCCAGTTGTAAACTATTGATGAGACCAATGTTGAAAGGTTGCTTTGGAGGATGATTTCAGGCTCAAAGGCATTACTCTCAAAGCACACAATGTTACTAGCAAGAGGAAATATTATACCTCACTTGACATCATTGCATTGTTTCATGAACTGTGCTTTTGTTTTATCTCCTTGCTGGTCTGGGAACGTCTCTTCTTTGCAGGTTAAAATTATGACATGTTGGCATTTAGCTGGCATCCTTTTGTTTTCTTCATTTAAAAAACATGGTCAGAGCAACTTGCTTTGGAGGAATAGTTTGATTTAATGATACTGGCACTAATGTTCTACATAAATGTATTAGCAACTTTTATGCTGCGTAGGTACATTTCCGCTTGATGAGAATTGGCCCAGCTCATTTTTCCATTCATTCCCATTCGGATATCTCTACAGAGTCATATATGGTGCTGTGGTTGGGAGCCATTATGGTTGGGAGAGGGAAGGATAGTCTTAACCTCTGTTTTCTGTAGTCTGGTTTATGGACAACATACTGGGTTTCAGTGATATCAATGTTCTATTTTTTTCCCTTTCACCCTCTTTTTCTCTTCATGCAAGTTGGACATAGGAAACAGACTTTTTTGTTTGTCATTTTTCTAGTAATTTTTCCTGTCTGTCTTTGATGGGAAGCTGCAATGTTATTGCTTGCCAGCAACAGTAAAATCTTAATGAGGTATTTGAGAAGTCCCAATGGAGAACCTGTCACATGTAAAGAAAATAAAGAATAAATGCAGGAAATATGTAGGCCAATGCTTTGCTTTATGGATTGTCCTGTCACACAGAACACAGAACTGTTCATTTAGTCATTTGTATGACTGTTCTTGATGAATGTTTTTCATATAATTATACCTTTCCTAGCAATTCCTCACAGGAAACTAGGTAGCTGGTTTCATCCAGGCACTTGATCAGAGCAGCCCTGCCTTCTGAGAAAATTCGGGTCTGGTTTGGACATTCACGCCCACTTCTAACCTTAACTGATCATGGATTAACTTTTGTTTCGATAGTTTTGCAGAAACCTTTTCTTTCTAAAGACTCCACTTTGGGACTCTGTTGCTGAGGGTGAGGACAGTGAAGGATCAGAAGCTGAAGCTCCCTTCTTCCCTCACCTTTTTGTCGAGGCGCTTTTCCTACTGCTGATTTCTGGACTTTGACAATGACTGAACTTTCAGCAAATCAGTGGACGTTAGCACCCTCAAAACAAGAAAACCAAACCTAACTTGTGCAGCTGCAGTGCTTTAGACAGTCTGAAGAGTGACTTACTTTCTATATCAGGGTTATGCGCACACTGCTGTCTGGCAAACTGTAAAGGTAAACGCCCAAAGAGGGGAAGGCAGTGGCCGTGGGGTGAGCTGTAAATACGGCAGTCTGTGAATCAAACCACGCTCTCTCTCCCACCCTTTCTAGAAATCTATCAAGCTGGCAGGCTGCCCTGCTTGAAATAAATGTGGAAAATATTATGTAACTTTGCCCTGTGTGCTGTGCTGACAGCGTAGGCACTAGGCAGGTTTTAGTTACACTATCTGCTGTGGCTATTTTTTGACCAAAGGCTTCTCTCTTTAAATTTATGTCTCTATTTCCTTTCCCCCCACCCTCTCATTTATTTTTTTTTCCACTGACAACAGAATGCAAGTCAACATCTGCAAACAGGAAAACAACATCAGCAAAGCTGTTTAAGGGCAGGCTATTCCTTTTTTTTCTTTCTAAAGACTCCACTTTGGGACTCTGTTGCTGAGGGTGAGGACAGTGAAGGATCAGAAGCTGAAGCTCCCTTCTTCCCTCACCTTTTTGTCGAGGCGCTTTTCCTACTGCTGATTTCTGGACTTTGACAATGACTGAGCTTTCAGCAAATCAGTGGACGTTAGCACCCTCAAAACAAGAAAACCAAACCTAACTTGTGCAGCTGCAGTGCTTTAGACAGTCTGAAGAGTGACTTACTTTCTATATCAGGGTTATGCGCACACTGCTGTCTGGCAAACTGTAAAGGTAAACGCCCAAAGAGGGGAAGGCAGTGGCCGTGGGGTGAGCTGTAAATACGGCAGTCTGTGAATCAAACCACGCTCTCTCTCCCACCCTTTCTAGAAATCTATCAAGCTGGCAGGCTGCCCTGCTTGAAATAAATGTGGAAAATATTATGTAACTTTGCCCTGTGTGCTGTGCTGACAGCGTAGGCACTAGGCAGGTTTTAGTTACACTATCTGCTGTGGCTATTTTTTGACCAAAGGCTTCTCTCTTTAAATTTATGTCTCTATTTCCTTTCCCCCCACCCTCTCATTTATTTTTTTTTCCACTGACAACAGAATGCAAGTCAACATCTGCAAACAGGAAAACAACATCAGCAAAGCTGTTTAAGGGCAGGCTATTCCTTTTAAAAAAAAAAAAAAATACTGCCGGAGGAGGGATATATTGCCTCTAACTGTAGCCAAGCACTGAAACACTCAGTCTCAGATCCCCTCCCCTGGAGTTATATGCTGTGTCAATACCTCCCTCTGCTGAAAGCTCTACATTCTTCCTCTCTTGCTTGATTTTTTTTCCCCCCATGACAGGACTTGCATAGATCAGGAGCAATCTGTGATATATAATAGAGCAGCCCGCTTACTGCAACGCAGCTGCCCTACCAAGATTATACACTCTGGGGAGTGCATAAACTTAAACTATTTGTCCTTCCCCAGCGTGACTGTTTGCAGGCTAGAATCTGAGATTAGGAAAAGATGATAATTCAGAGTCAGATGACTTTTAAAAATACTCTTTAAGGAACCCCTGTGCTGGAATTCAGCCATTGCCAAAGGACATTCTGTTTAAAGACAATTCTATGTGCGTGTGCCTTATAACTTCAATTTATTTCCTTCAGTTTTGGGAACTTAATTAGTTTTTGTTCTAGAAATAGTAAAATTACAGCGTGGTTTTTGATCCATTGTGCTGCATGAACTACCATGTAAGACTTTAAGTGTTGTGTTACTCAAACAGATTGAATTATCTTAATGGTTGGAAAATCTATGAATCATCTCAACTACAGCTGGTGTGGTTATTAGGGAGCTCAAAGTCAAGACCTCAGTTTTTCAGAGGCTGCAGGATTAGGGACCCAAGCCAGTAATTTCTCATCTCAGGTCATTATAAGATAAAGATTTTAAAGTGACCAGCAGATTTTATTTTTCTCTGTTTCAGGTACCCCAAACTGACATACCAAAAAGGGTAGTGATTTTGTTAGAGGTGAATGATTGAACTTAGTGGAGAATTGGGCAACTTCAAAGTGTCTTGAGTTAAGTCCCTAATTTTAGTAGGGGGCTAGAAGGAAAAGGCCCTAGTTTATAAAGAAGATTTTCCTTTATGTCTGCCTACCCCTTCAGAAATTTTGAAATTTCTGCTAGTGTTGCAGGAAAGGCTAATGCACTGCAAAGCAATAGCTAAGCTGCAGCAGTTCACAGCTTTTTTTCATTAATAATCCTTAATATTTCCTCATTATGTTCAGCTGCTTCAGAGGCAGTTGAGTTTTCCCTCTATTTGGTGGCAGATGGCAACAACAACTTTACATCAACCTTGTTTTGGAAGAAGTACAAATCAGGTCATTCCTATTAACTTTTTCAACAGCACTTTTTAATGTCTTTGGAGACTTTGGTAATATTAGAGGTGAGAGGAGGAATAAATCACACAAGCAAATAAATATCTAAGGAAAAAGAATAAATTCTGTGTACAGGCAAATTGTCCTGATTGGGTGGGGGTTAAAAAAAACAACACACAAGGCAGGGAAAGGGTAGAAGGCAGACAATAGGGTGCAGGAAGGAGCACAGCTGTAGGGAATAAAAACACTCAGGGGAAGGTCATATAAGGAGGAGAAGGAATCATCATCACACAGGTGAAGTTTTCAGAAAGATGCTATTGTATAGAGACTTGTGAGGAGACTTGACTTTATAAAGGAAAAAATAAAAGACTACTTGCTACAAAAATGATGGTAGGAATTAGGCTTTGGAGGAAGAGAGGGGTGTTTGAGTGGAGGAGTGCTGTGAGGTTTTATGGCTTTCTGGAAGATGGCTTCTTCTAGCAGGAGAAGGCTTGGCCAAGGAAGCATGGCTTGAGGAATGGTACCCTGTAGAGAAAAAGAAGTGTCAAAGATAGCTGTGTCATTCATTAAACATCAGGTTTTGTATGGAGGTTTGCTCATTCTTAATTACTGTGCAGAATATTGTATCTTTTTTTGCCTCATATCTTGGATATTTATAATTGGTAGAAAAATACTAGCAAAATTACTGGGTATGTGGAAGGAAAATCTTGGCATGTGTTTGTACTTGACATTTCTTCAAAATGATATGGTATGATGTTTAGAGTTTATTTGGATATTAAGTCCCTCATACGCAGGTTCTATAAGATACTGGATGTGGATGTAACCTGCTGAGCTGGACCTGAGAAGAAGAGGTGAAAAATTACTTAAATGGATATGTAAAAAGGGATCCTTACTGATTTTTCTGGACTTCAGTGGTTTTTGGATAGTGCCAATATTTCTAGCATTAGGTTGGATGTTATTATTGCTGAAGAAAAATGCATATTTTTGCCTTTTTTTTTTTCAGACTGTGGTGCACAAGGGTGATTTAGACAGAGACTTGTAGCTTTGACTGAACTGTGCAGTAATTAACATATAAACATTGCTGAACTTTGTATTAGCTTGTGCTCTGTGAGAGTTTTAGATGGATGCGGTTAGAAATAAGGTCCCATTCTGTGCTTTGGAGTTTACTTAGATACTGTGAGTGCTCAGCTGGATGTCTCTTCTAAACAGAGCTGAGATGGGGGGTGGCAGGCTACAAAATGTGCATCCTAGCTGTAATAGGACAGTGAGAAACACATCTGTAATGCTGTGGGTATGTAGTTGTTAGCAGTCAGCTGAGTGACAAAGTCTAAAGTGGTGACTCGATGGGAATCTGCCACTGGCTTTGGGTCTCCAGAGCTAGGTTCAATTCTGTGAGCTCTGGAAAGTTTCCCCGCGCTTCTCAAGACTACTCAGGGATGAAAGTCTTTTATGGAAGACAGATAAAATGAGGATGTGGAAGGCTCTGCACTCATAGCATAACTGCACTCAATTCATTTTTATCATTGTTTCAGACAACAAGGTATATATTTCTGTAGGCTTTTTTGGATATATATTTCTGTAGGCTTTTTTGCTCAACACAGTGGCCATACTCTAAGATGCCTCCTAATGAAGCTATATTTTAAGTATCAAAAATGTCTGAACTAGCTCGGCTTACAATGCATGAAACACACAAATGTGTAAGATACCTACAGCAACTCGCTAGGGGCACACTTCTCTTGCAAAAGCAGTATCACATGTTTATGTTGCCCAGCCATTAGAAAGTAAACCAAAAGACTCAAGAAAATGGAACATATATCAGAAGGGATCATTATCAGTTATGCTAAATGCTCAGTGAAACGTGAGACCAGGCAAATCTCAACTGGTTTCAAGTTTTCTTACAGTCAAAACTCAGATCAGATTCCTTGAGAGTTCAAGAATTTCTGAGCAAACCTAGACCTGCTGAATACTTAGAACTTGAATAGCAACTTTACAGTACATGTTCAAAGCATTTGCTATAAACATTAATAAATTCCTACAGCACCCATGTGATTTAGAGAAGTTTGATTAGCCTCCTCTTACAATTCAGCCCATAGGCAAACAAAGAAGCAGATTTGTTAAGGGTTTTAGTATGTAATGATGCAGTTAAATATCTCATTGGGTGACTAACCTCCACGGGTAGGCCCTCTAGGTTCCTATCTGATTTTTAAGGACCTACAAACCTTTGAAAGTATTGTACTGAACAGGTTATCTTGGTGAAGTCTGGTTGTGATGAGAATTAGATGAGCTATCTGCAATAAATGCTTTGTGACAAAAATATAGGTCCTATTTTTGGTTTGTAAATTGACTTTTAGTTTAGTATACCTGACCATTATACAAACCGTTAGGTGAGATATTAAATGGAGCATTTGTGGATGGATCAAGATTTGCTCTGTAAATACTATGATTTGAATCTTGGTGCTACTCTCACTATCCCTCAATCCAACGGCTGCAAAGCCCGGTGAGTTGTGCAGTGTTTAGATATGAATATGTGGGTGAACACATACTCATGTACATCTTTTGCCAATTGTTTATTTTTGACAGGGGTCCTATGGAAAAATGGTCTGCATTATCACATAGAGTAGTTCATTTTGATGCATATGGGTGTGTGTATGCACGCACATCTCCTCTCCCCTTGGTCCCCAAAGGAATTATACAATGTACATGTGCAAAAGAGACAGGATGGCTTCTTCATTAAGTACACTGAACAGGAAACCAGGAGAGTAAACTCCTGTTCCTGACTCTGTGAAACTTTCTGCCTGCAGATCTGGGAAATATACTTAGGAAAACTGAGGCACATGAAATATATCAGTAAAACAGGAGACTGGAGTAATTTCGCTGTTGTATCTGAATACTTCAAACTGGCATGGAAAAAAAAAACATGAAAGTGTATTAGAAATACTATTAAAACTGACTTTGAAGCCTTGAAACATGTGCTCAAGTGCAGAAAATACTTTAAAGATATACTTCAGGATTATAGGTAGATATTGGCCCAAGAAAATGTTGCCTTGTCCACTTTTCAGTAACAAAAGCAAATTTGGCAATATCAAAAGACAGATCTGTATTTATTCTGTTAATTACTCTTGAAATGTTTGTAGAACTCTGTATCAAAACTTAACACTTTTGCTTGAAATCTCCCTTTTTGATGTGGAGCAAATGAAAAATGTTGCTTATACTCTGGCTTTTTTAATGATGTCTCAATTTGTGTGCAATCTTAGCATTCTGCCAATGCAAAATAAGTCTTCTTTTCCAAAACAGCCAGAGAACTGAAACTCCTCTTATCCTTTGTTATGATTAGTTATATGGACATGCTTTTACCACCTGTAAATGCTTTGAATACTCTGTTTTGGTTTTAGTGTCGGTACTCTACCATGTCTCTGCTTGTTTCATTGAGGGGGATTATATTCAAATATGTAATCCTAGGAGTGCTGGGACTAGTGAAGCCTGATGCCCTATGGTTTTGTCTTGTTAATATGGCTTGGAATGTTTTTGTGCACTGTGTGTTCATAAACCTTGTCGCCTTTCTGTGCAGATTCCTGGGTGCCTTACAATGTGTGAGCTCATTGTTGCTTTTCCGTTAAAATGTCCACCAGGAAGTGCCCCTGTTTCCTTAAGGGGATGTCCCATGTATGCAAGAAAAAACTACTGCTAAGTCACTTTTCCAGGTTAATTACCTTTATAAAAAGACGGGATGTTTAGTAGGCCTCTTTGCTCTACACAGCTGCCCACTTTAAATATAAAATTTGGAATCACCTAGGCCACTTTAGGCCATGGGAAACCTACCTTAAAACAGATGAGGTCAATACAGAGCTGTTAGATCTTTGAACTTTTTTTCCTCTTCCTAAGCCATAGAGACAACATACTTTGAAGTTTCTATATAAATTCTTGAGCAATACTTCAGGAATCTGGTTTCTTCTTCTAAAGGAGAAATTAAGGCAGATGCTTAATGGATGACATGTCTTACTAGCTACACCATTTAAATTCTAATTGCAACCTGATCCACTTCTCTTCTATAGATCTTCCTCCAGCTGTACAATCTGTCACCTTGCTGGTCCTTTAGCAACTACAACTTCAGGCACCTATTTTTGTACATCTGTTCCTCCCTCAACCCAGAGTTCCAGCTCTGGACTGGCCAGCAGTGGGTGCTAGGGGGTGAAGCAATCAGCACCTGCCTACCCAACGCCAGGGCATCCATTCTGTCTGTCCTGGACGAAGACGCTGGGCTGTCTTTGTGTTTATAAACCTTGATTGATAACTGCACCTGTGTGGCTGCCAAGGTCAGGCTGTCTTTGCGAGAATGTTTTATCACCACGGGCACCTGGCTTGGTGTAAGATTTAGGGACGTGGCCTGTCTTTGACGTGGTTCTGGCAGTCTGAAAAGACTTTGTTGCAAGACATTGGCTTGCAAAGTCTAGCCAGGTGACAGCTTTGCTTCTGGACAGCTATCAGGAACTTTGAACAAGGAAGAAAGTCTAAACCCCACCTAGTGCATCAATAACTGATGTTAATACCTAATAAAAGATAATGACTTTTTTCCACTATTGAATATGCTGCTTCTGAGGGCTTGGGGTTAAAAAGGTTAGAGATTCCTTGCACTGTTTTTGTTTTGTAAAGCAACTACAGGTACTACTTTCACAGATCAATATATTTTGGCTTGGGGGAGAAGGGATTGCTCCACCCCTTCAGCAACCTTCCCACAGGTACTGAGGAACTGCTGCTGGCCTCCCCCAAAGCCAGTTCTTCTCCAGGCTGAGCAAGTTTGGGGTCCTCAGCCTCTTCTTGCTGGGCAAGTGCCCCAGCCATGGTGGCCCTCACACCTTTATCAGCAGAGAAAAACTGAAGAACGGAGATCTTGAGGGGAAAAAGGTAAAGGGATGTTGCAAGGAAGACTAGGGTAGATGGAAAGAAAAGATAGCCTTTGAGAGTAAGAGGTTATTCTGCTCATATTGCCCCACTCCCACGCTTGAAAGAAATGGAGAGGTTATTTGTAAAGAGGGACTGAGACAACCAGAGGTAGAAGCTTAATGTGTTGATTGCAGGTGACACAACAAGGAGCTGGAGCTGCAGAAGATAGCGCAGCTGCGAAAATACGTATGGCACTTCGGCTTGGCAGGATGAAAGAAAAGGTGGGGAAAGCTATGGGCTGGGCACTGTTGTTGTTCTTCAGGACTTTGAGCTGAGACTGAGATGGCACAATGTGTTGGTCATAATGATAATCTTCAAGAACTGGTATAATTTTTAAGCAGATGTTTAAGTATGCTATAGTTCTTTGAGCTGTGTTTACTATCCTCAGCTGTCACTTATTGAGACTAAAGCTGTGTAAATCTATATGCTTTCTCTTGTGTTGCTAGGTACTGAACTCCTGAATATATGCCAGCCTTTCTCCAAATCCTGCAAGTTGGATTTTCAAAGCACTGACCTAAATTTAAAATAAGAGACTCCTAAATACTTCCTGAGGTTGCCTCTCAACTCTTCCAGGGCCTTGACACATCTCTGCAATGACAGTGTTATGTTGAATACAGCATACTTTTTCTTATCCTACTGTGGTAATCTTTTAGTTAGAATGCTCTGCTCTGGAATGATTGGAAATAAAACAAGTCAACAGGATACTTAAATGCTATGTTGCATTAATCTGTCTTACAGTATTTTGAGTTGTACTTACACCAGGACAACCATTTTGGAACAGAGCATTTTGCTGCAAGATCTGGCTAATGTAGAAGTTAGGTATGTTAGGTTATGTGGTATGTTTGAATTTTTTGTGGTGGTTTATGGTCCCTTGATATCCATAAAATCACTGCTTGTACTCATGACAGGACTGCTAACATACATAAATAATGTGTACTCCTACTTTTTCACTTCCTGATGGGTAATTGGTGTATTGCCCAAAAGTCCAGCTCCAGCAGAAGCAGTACACTGGAAAGTATAAGTCTTCCTAGTGATTTGGGTAATAAAAATGTCAATCAGGCTTAGGCAGTGATGCTAAACCTTTTCTATAGAAGCTTGTGTCACAGGATAAATATGAGTGTGGGTTTTAACCCACGCTGTTTCAAAGAGTTCCTTCAGCTGGATCAGAGGAATAGCAAGCTATGTTTGGTCTCCATGTATGGATTTGGGCAGGAAAATGATGCTGAGACACTTTTATTCCATAGATTTATAGATTGTGTGAAGGGGAAATGCACAAAAACTTCTATAGCTGTTCTAAACAACAGGGGAAAGGTCTAGGTTTCAGGCACTGTTAGATGAGGGTGAAGATCTTTAGTAATATCTTATTATAATGACTGGCTTAACATGTGTGGACAAACAAATGTCCTTTTGGCATACCTGACTACAAGTACAAAATGTACTGCTGTCTAGAGTTTTCATCTATATTATTCAGAACCAGACACAATTGGGACTGAATTTCATTTTACCCCACCTGTTTTTCTTCAAACTGTGCAATCTGTTTTGTCCCCTGCTGCTTAGTCTCCCATTTGGCTATTATTTCTCTCTGAAAAGACATGTTGGCTCTGTAAACTTGCTTACTCCCTTGACTGTACGCTTTTTTGTGTGTGCTCTTGCATCATGATTATTTGTATATTAGAGCACTCTTGTATTTTCCCTGCTTACAGAGGTAGTAGAGAAAACTGCCAAGGGATTAATCTGAGGAAAATAGTTCTTAAGCTTTGACAGGAAACTTCATGACATGCTGGAGGCCAAGCTCTATTCAAATTGCTCATCTGAAGCACTAAATGTAAAGATTTGAAGAAACTTACTGAGCTTTGGATAAGGCTTTTGAATCCTGAGTTTTAAATGTAGTGTCTTTGAATTCAGTGGAGTTATTCCACTCCATCATGTAAAATGAATAGGTGTATTGGCATGACTGGTGAATTTTATTCCTTTGGTGTAAGAGTTCTGGTTCTTCGTTATGTGTTTTTGTACCATGCTGACTATCTATTAATTTATATAAAAATGTCAAGTACTTTATCCCCTTTCCAAATAGTAATACTGGGACACTGCAGAAGGGTATGCAAAAGAATTATCATCTTGATGAATCTATTACAAGGGTCTCGGAGTCCCTGTCCAAGCAGATCTTCGGATATGGCAGTCTGCTGTTGTCATCCATTTTTAGACGGACAATAGCTAAGCTTGCTGACAGCTGCTTTGCAATCTATAAGCACCCAGCTGCAAATTCATGATCTTTCACTCTTTTAGACAAAGTGAAGATGTCTCAAAAGCTCAGCTGAAGAGAAATTGGAACGGGAAGTCAAAAACAAGGCCATGTGCCCTGATGTCGTCTTCGATCTGTTTACATCTAACAGACCTGACCCTGTTTCCACTGAAGCTGATGAAAAAATTCTTTTGCTTAATGGAATATATTTGCCTTAATTATATCCTTGTTTTAATGATATGTTCTGAAGCTATTATCACCTACTTCTAGAAATCCCAAGAGGGTGAGATTTTGTTGCACTGTTTGCTGTAAAAATTAATAAATGAAAGCAAGATTGTACCCCGGGCAGCTCAGAATTTCAGCACTGTCATTTGACAAGTGGATGAGTTGGGAGGGAGCAGTCACCTCCAATCTCCTCTCCCCCTGCCCTATTTTCTGTTTTTTTTTTTTTAGGGGAAAGATTTAAAATCCTGGAACAACTGGTAGCTTTGGGCCACACGGGGTAATTCTTTTTAAAAAAAGTGATTTTGCAGCAGAACTGGATGAACTACTGTTCGTTTGACTGCTAAGGCAGAGCATAAAACATGCAACTTCCAGCTTCTCATTGAGTTTATATATTTTTTTTTATTTCCACCACTTTCCATTTCTTCCTCTTTCTTATATGAAACCTTTACCTTTGCTATATTCTATCATTTATATCATATGGTTGCCACCAACCGGTAGAGTTCTAATTTTTATCACTGTTTTGGTAGAGACTGTGCAAGAACCACCATGCACCTATACAGTGTGCTCCACAGCTCCTCAAGTGTGACTGTGCCGTGAGCAGCAAGGTGCAAGCACACGGCATTTTAACATCGGTCCATTACCTCACAAGTGTGAAACCGCATACGGAAACCAAATGGGTACCAGGTTCAGAATGTGCCTTCCTGTTTTTCTACTGTTTTCTAACTTGAGCTTAGAGTGTAAACAGACCTTTTGTTTTTGTTCCTTTTGCTTAGCACATGTTTCTATGTGGCAGCTTTCTCCATTCAACTATCAGCAGAGAAGCAAGACAATTTCCCTTGAGCAACTCTGTAAAATATGGTAGGCTTCTGCCCTTGAAACCTGTAGGCCAGCCTTAAGCTCTTTGTTGAGCAAGATTGACTGACCTCGAGTAGGAGTTTTGTCTGAATAAAAGGATGTAATTTTTTTTATTCTAATGAATATTTAAAGCATATATAATTGTTTATTGTCCTGCTTTGACACTAAAATGAAAGCGCTGGTTTTTAAATTTTCTTAAACACTCAACCTCAATAAGGAAATAAAGCAGAAGTCTCTCTCAAAAAAAAAAAAATCTTACTGTGTAACTTGCATTTTTCAAGTAGTTAAAAGTAGAATCAGGCCTGTGGTGCTCACAAAGGTCTGTTGGGTCATACATAAACTGCTCCTTTGGAGCTATTTGCTATTGTTAATAGAAAATAAAATATTTGAAATAATGCATGGTACATACTCCACCTATACTAGTTTTCACCTTCTCTGGTTTCGTATTCATTGGTGTTGGCGAACTTCGGTAAGAAAAAACAAGTTGGATGAGTTCATACTAAAATACCGAGTGCAAAATTGTAATGAAGAAGTTCAGTTTAAAAGAAACATATAATGATGTAGAGGATTTGCCATCAGTTGAAATCTTGACCTCCACACTGGATGCCTTTCTGAAAAGTATGCTTAGTTTAGTCAGATGTTTTGGACTTGCAGCAGGACTTGCTGGGTAAAATTCTTCTCAGTTTATGCAGGACAACAGCCCAAGTGGTCATAGGTTTCTTTGTTTCTGCTTCTTGTGTAACGGCCACTGGCTTTCAGGCAGTGGAAAACTGGAGGTTGTATGTATTCAGATGCCATATATATAAACTTGCTGCCAAATAATTGAGTAAAAATAGGGGCTCTAGATCAAGATTGCAAAGGGAAACATTCAGTGCCTGGTAAATGAGAGAATGCACATAGGATGAATTACATCTATGCAAAGCCATTATGAGGTAGTTTTTAAACCTAAAGTCGTCATTATTTTACATACAATATTCAGTCCTTGTTCTAAAGGCAGGCTGCAGCAGGG
>NW_008824935.1:980168-992343 GCF_000699105.1 Pygoscelis adeliae | reverse complement strand
GTGGTGTTTGCTGTTTTGCTGTGCAGCCACCGGTGTGTGTTATCAGCATAAACTGAAAGGGGAGTGCTGTCTCTGTTCCATACACCAGATCTGTAGTGGATAGAGACTTTCCTGCATTTCTTAACTGTTTTTTTTTGTAATGTTAACATCCTTTTAGTGCAGACAATTTGGATGACACACGAGCAGGACTTTGGACCTACCTTGGACTAATCAGTAGTCACAGCAGGTTGTTATTCTGTCTGGACAAGTAGAACTGTGGAATGAAATCTAAACCTTGCTAGTCAGCTCCAGCAATATTGACGGATATGAAGGCAAGGGGGAATGTGGGTACCTGGGGTCCCATTTCAGGCTTTGGAGGAGAGTAGGCTTCATTCAGCAAGCCCAAACTCTTCTGCATCATTTATGCACAAGATTTCTCTTGTCTTTAAACTAGATTTTTCTTAACTTGCTCCTAATTTCATCTGTCAGTCCTGCAGCCACCCCTTGGTCAGCCTGGCTCTGAGCTTCTTGTCCAACTCACCTCCTTGTTTCTCATTCTGCCTGCTCTCAGATCACAGATCCCTTCCTGGATTTCTTGTTCAGTCGGACAGTTTATGTCTTCTCACTGTAAATGCGCTGCCCACCCAGATCCAGTGCTGCCTGGTCCCTCCCTTGCTCCACTGCTCATGTGTCCTGGACCTGTCAGTTGTAGCCCTCAGACTGTCTAATGCTTATTTTCATGTCCACCTTCACTTTCCCATTTTCTTCTGTGGGTCTTTAGACTGTGCTCAGCCCTTCCCAATCTTTAGCACTGGACTCCTCTGCTACACTAAAACCCAAAAGGCATCCTTTCTCCAGACCAGAACCTCCTACTTCTTCAGTTGCGTCCCCCTGTCTTCCCCCAAGCACCCCTCTTTTCAGTTCAAAGGAATATTTTTAGACACATTAAAGCCCTTCAGGGATTCACTGGTTTACCAAGAACAGACAAGGTCCCTGCCATCAGTTTCCCAAGCAAAGGAAACAGAAAGAGGTATTACATTAAGAAATGGAAAAAAAAAAAATCAGATTCATTTGCTGCTTCTCAAGCTGGGACGAATTCAGATATTCTGTGGCAGTTGCAGGCAGAAGTTGTAGATGTATGGAGCATGTTAAAATTTCCTGGTTTGAATAGTACACATAGCTTGAACTGATGAGAGATGGGAGTTTGCTAAATGAACAGGGACTAGGAAATGTTAACTGCTAAAATATCTCTAGGTACAAGTGGAAACTTTATTTTATTTTTTTATTTGCAAGATCTTAGTGTGGCAGAATTGAGGTAAATGTACCCAGGAACAACAAAGGCCCATCCTTCATGCAAACGTTTCTCTTGTAAAATGTAATATTCCTACTCCAAGATCTAAAAATGGTAGGGATGCTCAAAGAAAAGGTCAATAGAATTTGAGCTTTGCAAAACCAATTTACTTTTGATGCCCCTCGTTCTTAGAAATAGCTGAGCTGTTGACTGAATTTCTTCCTTCTCTTCCCTTTCTTCCCCCTCCAAATTTAGTTTAGTCAAACACATGGCGTGGAAAAACTTCAGCCTTGTTAGTCTTATGAAATAGAAATTTGTTTTCAATTCATTATAAAGAGAAGTCTCTGGATATAATTAAAGGTAGGACTATGTTCTCCACTGTTGTAAATATCTCTTCTGATCTTCCAAGGTAAGTAAAACTAGAAAGAGAAAGAAAATCACAGAACAAAAACTTCTTGCATACCTCTTTTCTGCTTTTAGTTACTGATTGGATGGATGGAGGGACATTTTTGTATGTATGTATACTTAGATTGACAATTTGACCCCATGAGCTCTTAAAAGTAGTCATCTTTTTTCTTTTTTCTTCTCCAAAAAGCAATTTGCAAATTCTAGGTTTATACTTCCCAGACTCTGTCCTGTATTCTGAAAGTTATATTCAAGTTCCTTGATTGATTTTTTTCCTTGTGAAATGCTGAGCTCCATGACTCCTTGACCTCAGGTTGGGCACCCAACAAACTACTAGTGACTGTAAAGGTTATTCCTTTGGACAACTTCAAGATGAAAAAAAAGTGGAGACTTCCTGGCAGGTCACTAATCTTTTTTTTTTGGTGATATCCATGCAATAGCATGTTGGTTTTTTTCACTGCTGTGCAAGATTTAAGCAGATAGCATCAGTAAACGGCAACTGAAGTGTCAAAACTTAGTTGGATTTCTCTTCCCCAGGCAGTCCATGTTGTGTGTGAGAAGTCCTGAAACCTGTAAAGGGCTCTGCTGTTTAGAGATTTAATGGCACACAGTTTGAGTTCAGCATTAAGTTTTATTGTGAATGGTGCTCTCAGAAATGAAACAAAATAGATTATATTTCATAATCTCTGCTGTTTCAGGTTTTCTCTTTCTCATGCTGCTTCCGTTGTTGGTGTTGATAACCTTAGTCAAATTTCTAGAAAGCTGAGAATGTGTGTTCAGGAAACACTGGAGAAAATTTGGTAGCAACAGTAACTTTACATAAGCAAGCATAAATAACAGCTAATTTAAATATTCCTCACTGTTAAATTGCCATTCTTACACCTGGTACTTTGGAGACAGATTATAAGAATGGGGTGGCTGTCAGTCATTCATGACTGCTTCCCCTTATTTTGGAGCAACTAGTAGGACAAGAAAAGACGTTATACCTGAAGCCTTTGGGGACAAGAGGACAAGAGAAGACACTATAGCTGAAGCCTTTGGGGAGTACAAGGTTTCTGTTGCAGTCTCTGCTGTAATTGATCACAGTTGAGAAATACCATGTGTTAACATCAGAATCCATAGGTTTACATTGGTGGTTGCATTTTTTTCCCCCTCCTTATCCTAGATCTAAATTTTTCAGACATCCTAAGGTCTGGGCTGATACTTTGCTAATTAGAGTGCAGTCCATGAAACTGAGAAGTGGTCTTGCTTCAGTTACAAATCCGAAGGGAAAGGGGCAATTTGATCTCATGGAGTGGAGGGTAGAATGCTGGTGGCCCCTTGGGCAGAAATGTATGTGTTGGTGGGGGGCAGTCCTTACTGCCAGCGTTTGTACTGGTAAACATTGCCGCTTTTTTTATCAGCTTGCTTTTTGACTTCCCTACTTATTGAGATGTCTCTCTGAAAATGACTACATTCAAATGGAATAAATGACAAGAATATTTGTAATGATTCCCTCTGAGCCTTTGCACAGCATGGGCAATAACAGCTATTTCTATTAATACGGGGGAGTTTCCCCAAGGCAGCTATTCATACCTCTGCACAAATGTTTTTAGAAAGTCCTGCACAGTCCCTTTTTATATTGCAGTAAAAGTTTGTGGTTTAAACCTCTTAGAGGATGCTTATATATAACTAGACTGAAAATCCCCTTATGTGAATGCTGTTAGTGGCCAGACAAGTTCTTTATATTTTTATTGTAAGGTTGAAGAACTACAATGAGGTGCTATTTGGCAAAGATGTTAGTTAAGAAAAAGGTTTATAAGGTGTTAGGTAATCCATTCAGAAGCAATGGTTCCCTGAATGTCTTCTCTAGATCTAGGAGTAAGTCTGTTTAAACAGCTTATGAAGCCTCATGCTACACAAGCACAATTGCTTAAGTTAAATTCATGAGCTGTTGAACCCAGCTACTACTATATTTCAGCAGACAATCTAGAAAAAAAACCCAACCCTGTTTGTTCTAGATTAGTCCAACTGAATTTTGTCTCTAATAAACCAAAAATAATCCTCAGGAGTAAACTTCAGAAGATTGTCTGTTATCTTGTGGAACGACTCCTCAAGAGAAAAAACTAATACTAAACCTGGTTCTCCTAACACCTGCTACAAATTGATGTCCCTCTGATTTCAGCAAACGTGATCCTGATTTTTCTTTATGATGCAGGAGAATCAGATTCCCTTGTAGATGGAAAAGGCTATTCTGGTAGTAATGCAGAGAAAGTCAAAAAGGCTCATTTGGGTCACAGCGTGTCCCAGAAACGTAACTGCAAAATCAGGACTGTGCAAACCTGAGTTCTAGTTGCAGCCTTGATACTGATCGTCTCTGATCTTGGGTGGAAAGCTTCAACTCTTGCCCCTTTCCTGTCTTCTAGCTGGCTTGTATATGTTGGCCTTGTCTCTGAGATTAAAATGTTTCACTCCCTTTGGTACAGTTCTAAGCGAAACTTGCAAACTAAGTGAAAAAACACTAAATCTGTTTTAGTTTATACCTATCTGACCTCCATTTGATTAATTTTTTTCTCTCTTCTCTCATCCCCTCTCACTTTTTTCACCAAATATATCAGCAAAAGAAGTGGGAAGCTGAGATGAAGCCTAGGGATTGCCCCTTGCATTGCTACAACTTTCCTCTGAAGAAGGAAAGTTGTCCTGAGATTTCTGCAGTTAATCTGGGTATATATTAGACTGCACTCTGAAGTAAATGCTGGGTGAATTTACAAAGATCTCAGAAAATCAGGAGCAGGATCACTAGGTCTGTTGGGGCCAGCAATAATAATCTGAGCCAAAAAAAGCAGTCCAGTTCAGTTGCACTACACCCTTGATCTCCACTAAGCTTACATCTTTGGGCTGTATCTAGTTACCTTGTGTCCTGCCTCCTTATTGGAGATGAATGGCAGATGCAGTTTGGATAGCACCACCAGATCCGACTGTAATTCTGGATTATCTGAGTAACTCTGTTGTAGAAATGTCGGCCTGAGAAACCAAAGGAACAGTAGAGTTACATGTGCCAGTGGCTATTGTGTAAGCATTCAGAATGGATGTGTCCGTACTCTGGTCTCTGTGCATACCTAAGGAATAAGACTGCCTGAGCTCTGACAGTAGAGCTGCCTATTGACAAGTGCCAACTGGTTGAAAATACCATTTTCACAGTATATTCTCAAGAAAATTTGGGGTTTTTTTTAGTTCTGTGAACATATTTACAGCATATTTGTCCATATGTTACTGGGTTTTGAAACTATGTACCATTACAACCAACTTGTTTTGCTGAAAATGGCTTTTTCTTAAGTTCCTACTCCTGTTAAAACTAACTTTTTAAGGTGGCTTAATTGGCCTTCAGTCACACTAGATTTTACTCTGATTGCTCATTTGGCATTTGGGGGTTCATTTGGATTGTCACTTGTAAAAATGAGAGACAAGTGAGGTCTTTGAGTCTATTCCAATTTTACTTTTTATGTAAGCTCCTCAAAAGCCCATATAGCAGCCAACTCCCATCTCAGGTTTTCTACTCAACAAAATATTTCTAACATTATATGTACCCCGTTATCAGTTGTATGTTGTGAAATCAGGTGCAGCTTTACTTTTTGCTAGGTAAGTAATTGCCATATCAGAATGTTAACACTGTAAAGCATTGTACGGTGATAGAAAGGGCAGTAAAAACATGTATATAGATTTTCATTTAATATGCCTCACTAGAGGTCTTGGCAGCTTCTGTTAGCCCCTCATAGCAACAGCAGTGAGAGAGATCATTTGGCTCTAACAGCAATGTGATCTCACTACGTAGGACAGGAATATAGAGTGAAGAGACAAAACAATCTCTACTAATTTTAGGTTCCGTCTGAAGCTGTGACATGTCTTTAAACTTGTCTTCACAGCATCCTAGTTTGGGTTGAATCTCTTCAATAACATCTGATTTGAACAGATCACCGGCAAACAGCATAGCTTCTTGGTGCTGCTTTGCTTCCTGTTCGGTAGTGGAAGGCTTTTACATTTATTTTGGTACTTTTCCTCTTGCTCACTTTTTGCATTAGTATCGGTCAGAGCGGAGCATCATCTAAAACCTGCGTTTGGGGAGCCGCATGTTCAAGCTGCCAGAATCCAGATGACATTTTGACTGGACCCATCTCTAGTGTTTTAATCCTATGTGTTTAAAAAAAAAAAAAAGAAAGAAGGTAGGAATCCACAAGCAGTACACTCTTAAAATGCTGTTCATTTAAATTAGTAATTTGATTTTATCCTTTTTTATCATCTTAAGTCGCTTCTAGACAATCCATACAAAGTCAGTGCAGTTATTCTAATTCTGTAGCATATTTTGTGTTAGTAATGGGTAGAAATCCTGGGAGACCTCAACACCAGAGCCATACCCAAAGCTGATCTAGCACCTCTGTGCTGCTCTGATAGCTCAAAGAACTCGAAGTCGACTGATTTCCCTAGCTGGGGATTCCCCAGGTGCAGGGGAATCTGCAGCTGGTGCTCTCTCTGCATAGCTGTCTTTCTCCATGAACACCAAGCTGCAGCTGCTCATAGGGGAGCCTGTTGGGACCAGCCGCCAGGCGTGAAAACTAGGGTAGCTTTGTGGCTGCTCTGACGCTCACCCAAGAGTTGTGTTTTTTTGTAGTCTGTGAAGCCTAAATGTATTAGAAACCCCGCTTTAAAAAAAGAATAGGAAAAAAAACCCCACAAATTTTTGACTGCAGTGATCCACAGGTGGTTTGGATTACTTGTGTATAATCTGAACTGAGTTATATAAGAAATATCTCCCTCTCATGCTGTACGGCATAAGCCTAACATAAAAGCTTAAGATTTTCAGAAGGACTTAGGATGTTAGGCACATAAATCCCATCGAATTTTAATGGAATTTAGGGTATTATTTAGTCTCTCTTGAAAAATTAATTCTAAATCTGTGCAGGATTAGAGGAAACTCCCACTGTGAACAAAACTTTTTTCCAATAATGCACACCTTTTCCTCAAGCTCCTAGCCACCGTTACAGTGTTCAAAATATCACTTCATGCCGGAGGAGTCTGGCAGAAATCTTTTAAAGTTTCCCTCACTTCAGTAGGCTGCACACTGGTCTAATTTACAGCAGCAATTCCTACTGCCCCATGAAACTTTGGACTTGCCTTTCATTTAAGTTAATAGAATGAGAATTTATATAACTGTATTAACAGTTGCTTGAGGCGAAGAATATATTAATAAAGGCTACAACAGTGGGTTTTCCTCTTTTTTTTTTTTTAAATGGTGAATTAGGTGGTTTCTGGTATTGTTTTAATTGACATGCTGTAAAATGTATGCTTTTCTTAAAAAGTGAACATCCTCCCTGTTCGCGACACCATTTCAGGCTTTCAAAATCCTAGGAGTTACAATAGCTGTCTTAAGCAACATTGCCAATATTTCTTCATCTTAAGGCTCTGTTACCCCACTCAAACAACTGTCAGATGTTCTGCCCTACAGAGTCTGCCTTTGGGCCCCTGCAACTGCATATGGTCTCCCCTGTCATTTCCTTTTAAGATAGGGCAGTTCACAGGTAGTGTTAAGTATTGTAAAAGTTGGTTGCCAGATATCTCTCAGCTGCAGAAAAGAGCTCTGTTCCAGATACTTCTTCAGTTTTATATTGCTATTAGCTGTCGGCTATCAGCTTGCAGCTCTTCCCCTGTTCCTCTCCTCGCTGAGCTAGCTGCATTCCCGTCTCCGAGAGGAGGAATCTCCTGGTGCTATTTGGCTTCCAAACTATTTACACTGAAACATCCTTGTAGAAATGGAAAGAAGCAAAGGTCACGTTAACAGGCCCGTGTTAAAGGTCAGCAATACCATGGTAACAGTAGAAATCCATCCAGCTGCCTGCAGAAAAGTTGAAACCCTTACGAATAGGAAATAACCCAAATAAACAGGGAGGTAGATAAAAAGCAGTATCTTAGCCCTGAGCCACGCGTCAAGTGGAAACGTAACATTTGAGAGCTTGTTGGGTATTTCCTATGCCTAACTTTGAACTACATTGCTCAAAATACAAAACCGTACCAAATATTCAGAAAAATAACTGCCTTGTAAATGTTCTGACTCTCAACCTGAGGCTTTTTTTTTTACTGCAAGTGTGTAATGCAGCCAAGTGTTGTTTAGTATCCTTCCTGTGCCTTAAAGTGTGACTTTTACGGGTGACGTTATGTTTATGGGTCTTTGTTCATCCTCGGCCTCATGTACCCCACTGCTGCTTCCTCTGAGGCTTTGCCGCCACACCGCAGGGTGTTAATTTCCTGTTTTGAGTCTGTCACAGACAAATTCAGAGCCTCGATTAAAACACAACACACAGATACATGCTGCTGACAAAGGCACTAATAAAACTCTAAAGTTTAAAGGTGGCCCTGGTGTTTCCTCACCGAGCAGCATGGGGACCTTTCACCTCTTGGAGACATGCTGTTTGCAAAGGTTTCTTTTCTTTTTAATTAGGACTTGCCTGAATGAGTTTTTGCAAGCTGCTCTAGCATTTGGTGTGTTTGGTTTATGGACGTATTGACTATAAAACATGCACAGCTCACTTGAGTTTTTTTTTTTAAAGCAGCCTTATGAAACTTACAGGAACTGCAAAGAAAAAAAAAGGCTTAAACAGAAAACGTGTTGGTTACGGTGATGGGTCTAGTATGTATGGTCTCTGCAAGACGCATACGTGGGCATCTGAATTTCCTGACCTCTTATTTTGATCACTGAGCAGAAGGGGGAGGGGGGAAGCTAGCTGCTTCTTGCTTTTCTGAAAATCCTTCTTTTTGCACTCACATCCAGCAGTGCAAGGCTTGCAAAAGTCATCCCTTAGGCATGAATTTCTACAGGTTTTTTCCCAACTTGTTCACCTAGCACAGTTTAAAGTGTCTCAGCATACTTATTTTAGAACATCCTGTAGAGTCACAGATGTAACAAGCAAAAAACCTTTTCCTATTACTCAGTACGTGTTTTTTCTCCTCTTCAATTTGTTGTGTTGTTCCTAGCAGTGCTGTAAAAGCCTTTGCCCCCTATATAAATATTGCACACATGTTTACAAAAGCGCATTTTAAACTTGGACTTGTTCTGATGGAGGCCTTGCTATTTTCATGCAGTGTTGGGACCTTTCGTTTTTTCTGTTTCCAGTAAAATACTCCTTACTTCTGTATCCTAATAAATTTTAACATTAAGAAGTATATTTGAAAACTTGTTTCTTACCTTGTCATTCTGATGTATGACTACCAGCTTGCATGTCTGCTACAGCTACTCAGAAAGCCAAATACCTCATCATAGAGTCCCCTCGTAATCAAGAGGGAAGCTCTTGAGTTTCTCCATGGATCTGTCTTTGAGATCTCTTTTGCAATATACCTGAATTTTAACTAAACTTAGGCTAATTATATCTGGAGAAAAAATTCTGTAGCCTGATTTCTTGCAGATGCAGCTGTGCCCTTCTCCCTCATATCAAAAGAAATACCAGCCATGTGCTCTTCATAGCCTTCAGATAGAACGGGTCTTTAAAGTCTTGCAGCATCTGCCTCTGACCACCCCTTGCTGGCTATCTTTAAGCCTGCCATGTCTTCTTTCCCCCTTGTCCTCCAGTGTCCAATGTTTGAGCCTATCTGAATGACTTCCTTCTTGCCTCTCCTGTATACCCCCACCTCAGTGGTGCCCTGTGAGCCCTATCCTCGCACCCAACTTTCTCTGCCCTCAAAACAAAGTCCCAGTGTGGCTGTGAGGATCACTTCAGGCCTGATGCATGGAGAGGGCATCATGCTGGGCAGTGTGAGAGTTCACATGCTGCAGATGTTGCACATCACCTTGTGCACATTACTCTCTGGTACAGGGTGGAGGAAGTTAGCTTCAAACTGCACATTTCCTCTGCCTTTCTGCTGCAATATTTCCTACAGCTTAGGTCTATAGCCTTACATTGTGCCTGATGGGTTCCTGGTCCCTCTGTATATGCTGCCTTGCACTTGAAGGAAGAAACTACAACTGCGACTTACTACTCCCTGTTATCCGCCCAATCAGGTGGTAATACTTAGCTGGGGAGAGCAGGAAAGGTGGTCTGGGTTACACCTTAGTGGCTGGTCAAGTGACATCTGGTACCTCTAAAGACAGCCACCTCACTGGGCCCCGTGGAGCAAGGCCGAATAAATTTTATTTATTTAATTTTTTTAAAGCAGTGCCCTGGGCCAAGTAAACTGCTGCAGGTTTTTCTCTGGATCTGACTGAATCTTAATCTAATCCCTTTGAGCTGCTTTACTTGATGTTCTCCTTCCTTTACTTTTCTATCACCTGTGCTTTGTCCCCAAGACCTTCTCTTCATCTCTGTCCCATTTGTTTTTTCACTTTGGTGGCTGTGTCCAACCCTCCCCATTAGCTTATCCTATTCCATCTAAATCCTCATCCAGGAGGGAGGAAAAAAACCACAAAACACTACTAAGTTTTCTGCAGTTGTGCTGTTTGTTGCTTCTGTAGACTGTTGCTGTCCCAGACTGCCTCTCTGTCTTGTCTATTTAGATTGCAATGTGGACAATCCATGGATAGGAAACACTCTTCTTTCAAAAGTTGAGTATACCAGACTTCCTCAGTATTGGTGAATTTTTGGGGGCAACAAATGTGATTATTAATTTCATGTAAGAAGCTGGTGTGTTCCTCAGTACAGACTACGCTCTGTATGTTCAACAAAAAGTGAGTTAAGAACACAATACTACTTCTACAGGGCTCCAGACTTGGTTGTTGAAACTAACTCTCTGAAATTCAAATTCCAACTAAGAAAATTTTGGCTTAGAAGTAAGCCTAATGCTTTGCTTAAGTGCAGACAGACCTTTGGTGCTGCTAGCCCTCTATAAAACACTGCAAAAGGTGGCATATTCAGATATGTAGGCATTCTGTCTGTGTGGAGAGTATATCAAAGATGAAACGGGGTGCAATGGCTCTGTGCTCCTCAAGCTGTAACTGGAAGGGGTAGGATGTGAAATGCTACTACAAAACTTTGGGCTAAGTTAGAACATTCATGAGACATCCTGAACTCTCCCCGAGGGTGAGTTCAGTGCATTTTAAAACTCTCATGTCTTTACTTTACAGGAGCCCATTTCTGCTTTCAGAATGTGTCATTGTTACTTGCTATGGCTGAGTTGACCTAAGGATTGGTAGGAGAATTAAGCTGTAAGTCTTCTGAGGCAGCAATTCTTTGTTTGACTCTGCACTATATAAACATCAATATGGGTGGCAGCCCATAAATGAGATCTAGGCACGCCTGCTATATGTATGATACAAGAGCTAGATGAGTGTTCTGCATTGTTCAGTCTTTTCTATTCTGAAATGGTACATTCTTCATTGGTCATGCCTTCAAGGTTTCACCTATGGGGAACAGTACTTCGCAGTGATAAGCTTTTTTTTTTTTTTTTAAAGCTGGATATTAACAGTGTGATAGCAGCCACTATATAGCCGGGATGAGCTGTGCAAAAAATGAGAACCGTGAATCATGTTTTAAATGAGTTAAATGTGATGCATTCCGTATGCAGGATGTATTTGCTTCTCTCTGCGTTACGAGTAAGATGCAGATCTCATGCAAGTCATGGGTTCTATGTTTTTCGCAAAACATCTGTGACTTCTGACCTTTCCAGGCTTGTGTGCATGTGAGTGAGAGCACTAGTGTGCTCACAAACTGTGGAACAGACTTCACTGAGAATAACAGAGTAAGTCTTGGAATGCATGAGAAAAGCTAATGGAGAGCTGGAGGCCAATGGCAACACTGGGTGACACAAAAGACCAGACCAATTTCCCAAGGCATTGAGTTGTCTTAGCTAGACCAACTGAAATGGAGGTGTTGTCAGGGTTTCTCAATTTTCCAAGTCATGCAGCTGACGTTCCTAAAGTTATTCAAGTGCAAGAATGATATGGAAGCGATGGACTGAGGCTGTTCCAAACTATTTTATGTTAAAATCATACCTAGCACAAGCTGTGTCTGCAGTGCACGCACTATTGACTAATCCGTGAAACAGACCCGTGAGTGCTGGCTGTCAGTGTGAGGGACACAGAATGAAGCAGCATCATTCAATTCCTCTAATTTCACTCCCGATAGTGGGGCATTAACAAATTCCGTAAGTGTCAAAGGTGTTTCTCTGTTCTGAACTAATTTTAACTGCTCTTTGCTCTTGGATCCTTGCCTTGCTTGTCTCCTGGCTACTCAGAGCTGCACTTTTTCTCTTGCTGTCCAAGAATGCACATTCTTTCTCTGAGTCCCTTCCCTGTCTTACTATTTTTTCTTTGTTAAACCTCTCTCTAATTTTGTTAGCTTCTGTTTCTGCTCTCCCCTCACTTATTTCTAACCAAGCCCAGCCACCTCTTTTACAGCTAGCCTTCATGCTTCTATTTGTAGCGCTTTACCTGTTCCTGTGTGTGGTGGTCATGCTTTCCTATTAAATTCTTTCCTGATGTTGTCCTTTATTTTGCCCAGAAGCCTCCAGTATGGGCCTGTTGAAGTGAAACAGCTACCGCTC
>NW_008824935.1:970359-980146 GCF_000699105.1 Pygoscelis adeliae | reverse complement strand
AAAGAGAAAAACCACACTAAACAAACCAAATGTCTTGAGATGGCACCTCCCTCAGATCACCTCTGCAGAGGGCTCTGCACCAAACTCCCCGGAGAAAGGAAGTGTCTTCTGTGGTGTATAGACAAGAGCACTGATTGCTATATGCTTCAGACTTGATCACAGCTCTGCCACAATCGCATTAGGAAAGGCACAGTCTTGACTTGCTGTATCTGCCACAGGTTAGATGAGAGACTGAGATTTTTGTGTCATTCTGAGGAGAATGACTTGCAGCATGTCTTCATCAAAGCTTGGCTAATGTGCTGGAGATGTAGCACAGCTGCAGGATATTTCTGCTTGCATGCTACAAGAATGCTGTTGGATAACATGTTCTTTCAATCCATTTGCCCCTTGCAAGCTGAATTTAACAAAAATTTAATCATTATTGTTTTGTAGCAGTCTAAGTAAGTAGTGCAAGATAACAGCCTAGTGCCAGGAAAATGACTGAACTTACAGAATAAATCTACTGAGCTGTAGGTTTCCAAGGGTCATCAGCTTGATTATGAGCCAGCTGAAGAAGGGTTGTAACTGCTTTTCTAGAAGCTAGAGGCAAAGACAGACCCTAAAATTATTTGATTTTTTTTTATGAATAGTCATTATTATAATAGGCTATGATATGGAAAAGATTGCAACCCTCAAACTTACACACTATGGCCCCCAGACTGAAGAAAACCTTGTAGCTGCTGAGGATACTTGATATTGCCCAATCAAAATCCTGCCAATATTGCTATGGCAGGAGTCACTAGATGGCAACATTACCTGTACTCTTACAAATCCACGTGTATGGGCATTGTCCAGCCTTTTGAAGAAGCGTGCCTTGTTCTGTGGAGACCTTTCTTCTTTTGTGGGAGCTCAGGCCAGCATCAGGGGTGAAGCCATCTCTCTTTCCAACACCTTTCTGAATGGGGAGATTACTTGAATGCTGATAACTGCACACAGAGTATCAAATAAGTCACTCTAATGGTACACCCACCAATGTCTCTTTACATTACCGTGCCAGAAGTAAACAGTGATTTAGGAGTGTGTATGTATCCTACTCAGCTGTGACTGCTGTCAGTGGGGACGTTGTAGTGGGGGGCGGATGGGAGGCAGCAGTCAACTGGAGGTGTTTCTGTAGCCCACTCACCTAAATCTGCCAGCAAGTGTGAATTAAGACCCCTTTTAATGCTTTGACTGGAGGCTGTACTGCCAGGGCTTCACATCTGCTACCACTCAGAAGCTGAGAGTGTCCCTCTTCATTCTGGGCTCGGCAGGTTTTGCACATGGCTCCGATTTTGTGTGAAGTTGATTTTAGGTATGCGCCATAGAGTTTATGTTAATCTACCAAAAAAAAAAATGTTCATAGGATTTCAGTTTAGGATTTCAATACCTCTGTGAGATGTGTGGTTAAGAATAATGCTTTTTACGGTTGATTGAGAAATTGGCTAGATAAGGTGATATTAATAAATGCAAGTGCCGGCTCGTTTTGCCTAAGTTTTCCTTGTTAGAACTCTGCAGCATTATTTTAACAATTTTTTTTTTTAAATTCAAATTTTAATTTACAAAGTTATGACTGGTTCATGCAGGTTATCTGGAAATCACAGAGCTGCTGAAGTATGCAAAAAGTGCCGCCTTCTCTCTGCCCTTTTTGCTGCAGATGTTGTTTCTATTCTTAAGTGTTTTGACTGAAAAATCTCATTGAGAAAATCTTAGGGGGACCCCAATTCAGAAAAGTCCTGTTGCGGTTAATTATTTCCTCTTAATTTACACTTGAATGCAAAATAACAAATAATACAGCTCTGAGAGTAAATGCAAAATCAACCTAAACTTCCCCTAACGAACTTTTATTAAAATATCACAATTTGGGGATATTTATTTTAAATAGTGAAACTGTTAATAACTATAAAGACTATTATTTGGAATAGATTAGTAGTTTTCCTCCTCTCCATATTGCTCAAAGTTTCCCACTGCAATGAGCATGTTGTACTTTTTGTTCTTGCAGCTACATATCCTATCAGGAAAGCCCATCCCCGGCTCACATGTGGGACAGTCTTTTCTCAACTCCATAGTCAGCAGAGTAAGTCTGAGAAGCATTAGTTTTCCCTCACCTCCATCATGTTTTTTATTTGTGAACTGATTCTTCTTGAAGAAAATTCAAAGGTCTATTGTAAGTAACATATTCTTGAAGTGGGAAATATTTAGGCACAGCTTCATCCTGTAAATAAACAATAGAAATACAGATTTTTTAAATTAATATTTATTTATTTATTTCCCCTCACCAAGGAGAAAAAAACCCACACAACCCTTTTGGAGTTTGTTGCATTTTATCCTATTATCCTGAAACAAACAAAACTATTGTGCAATGTGAGCTATAGAGTAATATAGATTGATAGCTACACAGCTGTGCTCCCTTCCCCCTCCAGTCCCATAACCTCCTGTGTTGGTGTTTGTCTCCACAGGTTCCATGCATAGACATTTAGGAATAGCAACTTACAGGATTCAAAATAATTTTATACTAGGAAAGATGCATCAAAGCAGGGCAACAACTGAGTATGTCTTTCGATTGGCATGCTTTCTCTAGCAAGTGATAACAGAAAAAGAGGAAAACTGACTATTTTTTTTTTCCCCTAAAGTGATGAACACTCACTTTTTGGGGGGTAATCTCTCCATAAAGATAGCAGCTGATATTAAAATATTAAAACTATATTCATTAGCAACAGCACCTATTTTGGCTACTTGCCCTGTACTTAGCAAGCTGCTGGGTGCCTAGTCCAAGTGGCATTACCAAAAGCCCATGCTGAGGACTGCTGGGCCAGCTTGCTTTGCAGAGCACCAGGATTTTTCCTGACTCTTGTTTGCACTTGGCGAGGGCCCCTGGTGAGCACTAGTGCTGCTGCTCCTCATATTGAGTGAGGAAATTGACATGTACTCGAATTAGAAACAGATGACTGGAATTCAGAGATGAGTTAAAACTGCTCTAAGCAAAGGGCAACAGTGATATAATTAGTCTGGCTTGCGACTTGTTTGCTTATGGTACATATTAGAGCCCTTTTTTATAGCTTTAAAAAGTAACAAAAGAAAAATGAAGTGAGTGTAGATACAAACATAACTCTCAGATTTGAGCTTTACAGTTTACTCTTAGATCGAAAATGTCCCAAATCAAAATGCCAGAGCCTGATTCTCTGCTGGTCCAGGTCTTGCACAGGTATGATTTCACTGGAACCAGGAAGATGGTTTCGAACTGAGATGGGCATTAAAGGACCACAGTCAAATTACTTCCTCTCTGCCTGCTGAAAATTTGGTTAGCCTCCTTGCTTTAATAATGAGAAAATTAAAATACATAATAGAATCTGTCTCCTTAATTTTGTAGAAGCTTGAGTCACTATTTAAACTATAGGGCTTGGATCCATCTGTTTTAAAAGCTTGAATTTGGTGATGGACTTCTTTGTTTCTACAGTGACCTCTTAGCTTTATTACCAGCACCCTTAAAGAATATTAAAATTAAAGCCTTCTGAGGAGAAAAGTGGTCCTCAGTGCTTTTTAGATGCTTTGTCCGGTGCTGACTGTGCTCTGGGAGCATGGTGATGCCGACATCTACTGCACTGATGTGTTGGTAGATGTAACACTGCTGAATGATTCAGAGAGCCTTGGTTTGCAGAAGACATACAGCAACTGAAAACAAAAAAGTGAAACAAATCCAGTAACAGATTAGTTCAGATGCTAAAGACAAGCAAGACTTTTTGTACATAATGCTTGGTTCTCACCTTGTCCTTCAGAGACCTAAGCTGTTAGCTGAGACTCACTGTGTTTTAAATAGCATTAGTATGAATGGGTGTGCTAAGGCCTCTGACTAAACAAACACAAACCTGCTGATAATTAATTCCTGTTACAGCTGCAGGAGTTGAAGACTAATTTGTGCCAAAGTATAGCAGAAGGACAGAGCAGTTTTATTGCTGCAAACAGCAAAATGTTCAGCACGTTCAGGCTCCTGGTTTCAGAAAAGCGTAGGTGAAAGGTGCGATGGAAGCATAACCACCCACTTTAGTGCCACAGACTCATCTTGTTCGGCCAAGATCAGTTTAAGTCAGAGAGAACTCTGACCTCAGAAGTGACTATGATGGAAAAGATGCAGGTTACCATTTATTGCGTATTGTTTATTTTAAGGCACGGATACTGTAGCTAGGAAAATGGTCCTGAAATGGTCAAGTAGTTGTGTGTGTAAAATGTGAGACTATCAGAGGATTTTGGTAAAACTCGGGTGGAAACTTGACAGCATATTTTCAGGACCAGCACATTTTTTGTTGTACAGTGATCTTTGCAGAGGACCTTCATCTGGAGCTCCTAGATGTTACTGTGTAATGGATTATTGGAGATAGTAATGAAAAATTATTCATTTGAAGTATTTCTTTTTTCAGAAATGCAGTTTTGTTGAATTTGTGGTATTTCATAGGAACTTAAATGTTGTAAGCATTTGTGTTTTTCACTGGGGAAAACATGTTCCTTTCCATCGTTTGAAATGTCTTAATTTAGACTTTATCTTTAAAATGCTAAAGAATGTTTTTAACACCTTACTGTTTTAGTGTACAATACACGTTTAGTACTGTGATATATTTTTAATGGCTATAAATTAACTTTATTCAGATCTTTCTAGAAAGCTTAAAAACTTTAGCCTATCACTTGGAACCTCTTTTGTTTCTCCCCTTGCAAAACAAATTCTGATTTCTGACCGTCTTTCCATACAGCAAAGGAGTGTAGGGCATCCAGTCTGCTGCTTCAGATGTTTTTCTACTCTAAGAGGGGTGTGTGTCTACATGAGGAAAAAAGAATAGTTGCTCTTCCCATTAAAGATATAGGGTGTTTTTAGTAATTTATGGCAAAACAGCTTTATGGGCTACTGTACAATGTGACTGACTGCAGCTACTCGGGAACATCTGGACTACCTGCACATTTCTGAAGAGTAATGAGGAGTCAGTACTTCAGCTTCCTCTGAGAGGGAGAGGAAAAAGTCCAACTGAGAAAGAGTGGTGGGGAAGTGAAGACACAGAAGCTTGGCCTTGGTGTATGGTTTGGCTTTCTGGCTATCCCTGAGCTCATTGACAGAAAATCTTCATCTGAATACCTGGAAGTCAAACAGCCGCATTATTTTAAAAAAGTCTTACTGCATTGCTGAGGATTTCAACAATATCAGAGATCTTAGGTTTGCTGTAAGAAGTGGCTTTAGTCTGAATCCAGGTGGGATTTCCATAGTTTCCCCACCTAGCACAAAATCAACAAATGCAGTGAGCCTTTAAAAACATTTCTGCTTGTGCAGGGGGGGACAGAGGTGACAAGTTAAAGCTTGTTGCCGCTAATGCAGAGTGCGCAGTCTCAATATTAACCTGCCCAGAGAAAGGCATTTGGCTGGGTATATTGCAGCAGTGCTCAGTGGGATTGCCCGTTTTTTCCCTCTGCCTTTCTGCCTGTTTTCTACCCCGTTCAGTTGCAGAAGCTGCCCGGTTATCCTGACCCTAGTACAGCCTAGACTGCCTGTTGGTGAAGGAGGGTCACTGCATTTCTCCTTTATTTTGCTCTGTGCCCAGACTGGCGTGCCAGGCAGCTGGTGTGGCCTGACACAGCTGAACTTGCACTGCCCTCTGTTAAGGAAATGCTTGAGGCATTGTCAGCTTTAGGACAGATTTAAGTGTCTGTTGTGCTAATTAAGTTGTGCAAAGGAGCCTTAAAAATGCTGAAGATCTGCGTGTCTGGCTATTATGACTTTTCCAAGTAATTACTGATGTTTGACATACAGGAACTGCCAGTTTTTGAACTGCTATTTTGTTATTGTAAAATTATAGTAAGAAATTACTTTGTCTCCATAACATTCTCTAAAATTGAAAGTGCAATTAACAAAAAAATCAAATTTTCCGGTTTGATGCAATGAAGCATCTGCAAAAATACTCTAGAGGACATAATGATAACCACAATCTGCAGCTGTTGTGTTATTGAGAGCTGATCTCAGATTTGTGGTCAATGCTGATTTCAATTTTGTACTTCAAGTAGGGATTCAACTTTTATTTATAAAGTCTTGTTCCAAAATGTTGCATCTGCTCTTTGACTATGGGATGAATTTGAGTCTAGAAATAAGGTTTTTATAAATTAGGTCATTTACTAAACAGTTCTTAATTGGAAAGTTCATCACTGTGCACTACTCTTTTGTACCCAGGATCTCCAAAACAGAATAGCAGTTAGTCATATTTTACCATGGTTAAAATTAATTTAAAACTCAGGGGCAGGCTATGTTTGAAGAGACATTTTTAGAAGCAAGGATGACTTGTTACCATTACTTATCAGACTGGAACGTGGTGGCAGGGTGCTTTCCACCTGAGAAATTACCCTCTTCAGAGTTTCATGAGGTTTTTTGTAATGATGGAGTTCAGACTTAAGGATCCTGGAACAAAGACAGCTTTAACTCAAGTTTGTACAATTAGGAGTCTGGGTTTGTAGCATTACTAATGATGATTACAGTGTTACAATTCATCATGGAAAGGCACCCAACGATCATTTGGCTCCTTTTGAGAATCTCAATCCTCGTGCATAGCTTTCCACTAGGAAACATCTGTTCCTGAGTGGTCTGACTTTGAACCTCAACTTCCTATCACATCCAATGCAAAGATGTCTCCTGCTGGTGCTTATTAAAGAAGAAAAAAAGAGAAAAGTATGCTTGGTTAATAATGCCATGCTTTGGGGATTTCACTTGTCATCCATGGGGTCATGAAAGAAAAACTTCTCTACGATAAGTTATAATTTGATGTGTGTTTTTTGGGTTCTCTGGTCTTTCTCTGAAGCACAGGAGGCTAACCACAGTAAAAGAAGGGATTTAGGCAGGGTACATTTCTTTGAGCAGCGTTATATTTTCTGGTTCATGTTTTCTTGTAGACGTGTTTGGGTCTAAGACTGACAGCTTTTGGGTCAGATCCCTTTTGATTGTCAGGGTCTATTGGATTTTTTTTCTCTTCTATGCACATGCACTGGACTATTAGTTCCTTGAAGAGGCAGAAGGCTGCTCCAATTCAAACTGAGATGAATTAGGTGTCTCTGCAATTCAAATTTGAAAACTTAATTCATAGCTTCTAATCTGATGTTGCAAACTAATAAAACACTTTGCTGCAATATATGTATACTGGAACCTCCTAAGTCTGATGGGTTCTTATTCTTTCTGCAAAAATGTCATGAAAACCTCCCTGCCACTTCTAATCTGACTAGCAACTATAAATGCAGTGTCGCTTCAAGCCTCCAAGCCTCTCCCTTAACATGTGCTGAAAAGTCCAAGAGTTGCATGTAAAACTGTGATTAAAATCTTTCATTACACTTGAAGAAAAACTTTTCCAAAAAGAAATGACATTATGATTTTCTGGAACTGTCAGCTACAACATAATAGATTTTCTGAGGTTTGATCCTATAGATAAGGAAACACATAAAATTCCACTGCAAAGGTGATATTGTAGCACAGTTTAGAGGAATTGACAGAAAGCAAAAAGCTAGACTTAATGCTTTTGAGTCTTTGTACACTTCTGTTCCTCTACAAGAAAGCTTTCCTGTTGGAAGTCCAATGCACTTTGTTACACTCTCTTAGGCTATAGCTATGTGTCAGACAGACCAACAGCATCTATTTGAATTTAGACCTCTGAGTTGAAAGGTGTCTTCAGCATAAAATCTAAAAGTGGTCTAGATTTAGGTAAGCTTTGGTTAAATGGGAACTAAAATGAAGCTTGTACCTAAAGTCTGTTCACAGTCACTGTAGTGCATCAGTGGTTAAGTGCCCTTTTAGAGACAACTCATCTAATTACTGCTTTATTTGTATGGGGATATTTGAAAGGAATTTTGAAAGATGCAAGAGAAATAACTGTATAGAAGTACAGTTAAATTTGTAGCATGGACCCTGATGCATAAAATTTGAAGATTAGAAGCAAAAATTGATTCTTTGAACACTGTGCTTGGAAGTCGAGTCCTTGGTGTTTTCTGTTTAATACAAGTAGTAAAGAACAGTTGCTGCTCCAATAAATCAGAGCTTCATCAAGAATTAAGAAGGTGAACATACTGTGCTGGAGGAATGCAGGATGAGAAAACAACAAGAATAGGAATTGTTTGCCTTTTACTCAGAACCACAATGGTGGTGGGAATGGAGTGGAATAAAGGAGGGGTGGAGCAAAAGAGGCCCAGAGAAGAAAGACCCTGAAATTGGAGTGCAAAGCCTTTACCATATCCAGTGTAGAAGGACTGCAGAAAAACAAAACCTGCAGAAGTAGTCTTTCTTTTATCTCTTTCCTGAGTGCTGGATGTCAGTGCCTTGCCCCCCTCCCACCCCCAGTTTCTGTCAGTCTTCACACCTCAGGGTGTTTGTGGTCCTGCTACCTGTAAATGGAAGTAGCTGATAAGGGCTGTATGAGAATGTGCATGTAGCAAGCAGCTGGGCCAGATCCTCTTGGTGCATTGTATTCATTCAAAGCTCAAAATTTCCCTCTGTGTGTAATTGTTACTGGATTTCCCAATTTCTCTTTTTCTGGAGGGGGGCCCAATTTCTTTTTTTTGGGGGGGGGGGGGGGGAGGGGAGGGCAGAGAGGAGGGCATAAAACAGATTAAGTTACTCATACCGCTACCCTGTTCTTTGGGCATGTTTAACCTGGGTGTCACTTCAGGTATCCAAAATGAGCAGTGATCAGGTTTGCTATGCTGAATGCATTCGCTGATATCCAGTTTCTTAACACTCTGCGGGAGATCTTCAGGGATTAATGGCTGAGCACAAACCTACTCATGCTTGTACGACAATAAATGTTCTCTAAATTCTATATAGTATCACTCTAGGAAGGCAGAAGAAATGAAAATCGTTATCTAATTCTCAAGTCAGTATTTCTGAATTATTTCTTTATAAGCTCTGTGATCAGTCTTTGAATACTACTTTGTTACAGTTCATTCTAGATTTTCAGTGGCTGCTCATGTCTTTGCCACACTATACCCCATGCAGGTCTATGATCTGCAGGGGATTGTATAAAGTGTATATCGGAACAGAGATTCGTTTTGTAGTTTTAGTGTCTAGGAGCTTCTCTGTAACTACTTACATGAGAAATGGCACTGCAGCTTGTTTTCTAAGCATAATAAATAAAAGAATAAGTGACTAGTTAATTGCTTTTTTTTCTGGAGATGTGAAGAATCTGCAAGATTGATTCAAAATTTGTCTTTGATGTAGTTAGGAGGTTGGAGGTTGGTAGTTGTAGCATTGACTCACAGGTTTTTTCTGAAGTCTGTGCCACATTTGCTGTGATCATTCACGTTTCATGTCCCTTCAGTAAGAATTTGGTTCTGCTACCAGTATGGTGTCTTTACCACCGTAATATCTCATGGACTACTATCAATGCTTGAAGAGTCAGTCAGTTAGGAGTATGATAAATCTGTTGGAAAATGGTAGATTTTGAACTTGCCTGGGAAGTTTTCGTCTACCTCTAGATAAAACTTTTATTTTGAAAGTCACTGCTCTCATCCCTCTGACATCCAAATTGGTGAGTAATCTGTACAATTGTTATAGAGGATGAATGACTGTAATAAAGGAGGTATGAGACATAGGAGACTAAGCAATGGTGAACACCAGAGTTACTGGTTAACGTATGGTTGACTTAAGTTGATTGTCAGTTATGTGGCATAGTAGGGTTAAAAGTTTTTTCCCCCAAGATACAATCTTAGACATATGTACATTTTTTCTCCTAGTGTAGTTCTCTGCACTCAAAGCTGTGCTATACCA
>NW_008824935.1:956410-970303 GCF_000699105.1 Pygoscelis adeliae | reverse complement strand
TAATTGTGTTTAACTTTCTTGGTGACTATGTTAGTCCCAAATGACTAAAGCTCTTTGTCGTAGTCATAGAGGATCAAATCCTGGAGCAGCCGTCACTTAAGGAAGACAAGTAATCTTAAGTCATTGAGCTGAACCCTGAATTTCATGAGACATGACTCTTGTTTTGGTTTGTAGGACCGTGCTGGAATTGAAAAGGCTCTTGGCACAATATAGGGCTGGATAACAGCTTTGAGATTTGGCCCCTAGGAATTTCCTGTTTAAAGAATGCTGGGCTTGACCATGAACTTTGTATATGCAGCGCACACAACACCAGATGCATGTACTCTTTTACAAAGCTGAAGGAACTGAAGGCACTCCTGGATTTTAGCAGGATCTGCAGAAGCTCTGACAGCTGATAGATACTAAAGTTGTATCCATAGCTCATGAGTTTCCATAATAACATACACAGTACTGCATAGCAATCAAGTATAATCTGCAGCTTTACTTAGGATAGCTGGAGTTTAAATATAACTCTTATTACAAAACACATTTTTTTCTGCTTTTTTAAATTTATTTCCTACATATGTAATTTTGAGGATATGGAGCAGCAAAGCATGATTTAAAATGTTAATTTGGAAATAAGTGTGTAAACTTTCTATGGTTCTTTGAAATAAAGGAAAAAGAGTACCTGATTGCAGGATAATTTTTACCCCCCTAAAACTGGTCGATCCTGAGGTGTTGCAGAAGCTGGTTCAGGATCATCACCTGAATGTCTATTCTTAAAACAAAGCTTTGATACAATTACAAATGATGCCCCAGACATCTAAAAGCACACCTGGTATGGCCCTGAATCCAATAAACACTTAAGCAGAATTTACAAAAAAACCCCAACAAAACTACCTAGGAGAAACTGTCACCCAACTGGATGCTCCAGCCCCTGGGACAGGAGGAGCTAATGGCCAAAGGCTCAGCATAGAAGGATTTGGGCAGGACTTGAAGTGTTTCTCTTTTGTATAGAACCTCACAACCTTTCCACTCAACTTGGAGGTATCAGATGTATAAAGTTCCCTCAAAATATATGGCAGATGCTGTTTTGCACCTGCACAGTATATTCTAGGATAGGGCAACTGTTTCTGTTGAATTATTATAGGCTGATTGGCAGGGGTTTTTAGGGGTTGAGCTGAGCAGCCTCTCTGTAGCTCAGTCTGGTTCACATTTCTAGTACTAGTGCCTTTTTTTTTCCCCAACCAGCTTTGTGTCTGTCTCAATTATTTCCCTAATCTCTTTATGAGAATATTAACAGGCTCAAGTAAGATCTCGCAAAAGCCAGTGTTTGTGTACACATAAGGTATGTGCGTACACTATCATCTTCTTATGGATGTATCTCGCTACTCAGTCAACAGAAGAAATTAGATTAATGTTACTTCATTTCTTCTTGACAAATCTGTACCAACATTTCTTACCCCATTGCACTCTTTAGGCTTGTGGTGCCTGCTGGTGTTCGGCACAACAGTTTCTGAGCGGTCCACAGCTGGCCTCCTGCCTAAGTGAAAATAAAACATTTGGAAATGGTCTGACATGTATGATTACATTACTTTGAGGGTTCCTGGTGGCTTTTTCAGATCAAGACTTGGGAAACGACTGTTGAAGATCTGCTTACAAATTGCTTCATCACCTATATGATACACAGATAGATACTAACAGGTCTTAGTTGCTGGTGTCCTCCAATGCTGTTACTTTTCTACTCCCTGGATCTTCTCCCACCTTTTCTCACCTTCACGCTTTGCACTCTTTGTTCTTTTTTGAGCTTTTGGAGACATTTGAAATTGCTGAAGCTTTCTAAAGAAAAACTCAATCAGTCCCTGCTGGCTAGAATTAATCTTGTCTAAATATTTTTAAGGTGTTCTGGCTGGATATTCCTTCTCCCCTTAAGTATCTTAACAGGTTTAAGCATATTTTCACTGTTAACCCTTTGTGGTAGGAGGAGGAAAGCTCCATCCCTGTTGGGCTGTGATAATGGTGGGATCAGCTGTAGTTTGTGATAAAAGGCAGGTGGAGTTTCCTACTGGCTGGAGGTGTTTCAGGGCTGTGAATCTCCTTTACAGATGATCATCTTGCTCAGCACCACCTCCTTTTCATCATTTCCTCTTGGCTAACTCGGGTAACTTCTTGCCTCACACTTTTTGTCTGAATTGCCATCTTTGACACTAATTTCTTCTGATGTGCTCTGCAGAGAGTGTTGGGTCCTAATTGAGGATTTTGGATTTCACTAGACACCAATCAATTTTTAAGCACAGGGCTGACGATGAGCTCACTTACTGTTTAGTCAGGCAGCCCTGAAAATTATACCACCATTGGACTAAAAGTTGTTTCCAAAATGTTTGTGCTTGAACCGGCAAAACCTCATGACTACTCAAAATAAGAAGAAAAATTACTCTTACCCAACTGCAGGATGATCAATCACTCTATTTAACAAAAAACCTCTTTGGGCTAAGCTGGGTTTACTTTTCCTGACAGTATCTCCTCCCAAAGTTTTACTGAGGCTTTGTCAAACTTCATCAACACTGGTTGGGAGCTTTAAAAAAATAACAAAAACAACAATAAAAAAAAATCCAGGAACTATACTGGGTAAACTTAGATTAAGAGATGGTGGCTGAAAAGTCCTTTGCCACTACTGCTTACTTTGTTCAAGCGGTGATATCTGTACAGAAAGGAACCATTTAGTAGGTGTCAGCTTTACCTCCACTTAAAGGATTTGACAGCGGACAGATAGGAGCTCTGCTTAAACTGTCTGCACGTGAAGTATGGATTATGCAGGGCTTCAAAATGGGTCTACTAACTTGGTTGAGAAGGGCTTCTTCCTTCCCCTCATGGGTGCACATTCAGGGTTTGATTATGAATAACAAAATGACGGCACTGCACTGGATGTAACGCACCACAGGGCATGCTCATACATTCCACAAGAAAAAAAAACTGAAAGCAGGAGCATAGTAAAAGAGAAAAGGGCAAAAGTCAGTTCCTTGACTTTTATTGCACTTTCAAGTGATTTTTGTAGGCGGACCATAATATTGGCATCAGGCTTCCTTGTTGCCGTACTTGTCATCAAATACATAGAGATGTACTGAAAATCTAAGAAGTGAGAGGCTTCTTAAACTGGGACTTTTTTCTCAACCCTGTTGAAATGTGAGAAGTAAAAGAAATAAAGGAGGAATAGAGAATTAAAGAAAGGAAATGAAGAACAAATAGAAAATTGCAGAGAACATGAAGGATAAATTACAATGGAAGTGGGTTGATATTAGACATGGATAGAATGAATGGCTGAGAAGGTCCACATCAGTATTTTATACATTCTTCACAGTGAATGAAGGGATTCATTGAGTACTGCACCCTCCTCCAGGGGTATATGCTAGTAAGTATTATAATTCTCTCTTGGTTTTCTCCCCCTTTCCCTCATAGGAGAAAAGCAGTGAAATACAATTTTCTGGCAAAATCTTCAGTATGACTGAATAAAATATTTGCTTTTGTTCTTTTTTCCTGTCCAAATTTCAGCGACGTGAGACCTGTCTGCTGTGAATGTCAGACATGGGTAGCTGAGTCATACTGAATAAAAGGGAAGTACAGTTGACTTGCCATTGTTAGAATGCCCTTATCACAGCTGTTTTTGTTACCCCTATGAGATCTTTTCTTCTTTGCACTACTATTCCTGTCTAGGTCTGCCCACTTAATTGTGTTGAAAACTGGTCCCTTTCTGTAAATCATCTAAACATTCACAGTACCGAAAACTACAAGTAGACTAAAAGCTTAGATGCAGATCCTAAAAGGTACTAAATGTCCAACTTCTACTTACATAAATTTCACTGGGAATCAGAGCCCTACTGTGGACTGGAGTAGCAGCATCAGTGAATGCTGAATTGGCATCATCCTACACCTGAATAATCCTGAGAGGCTGAGGGCGGTGTTAAGTGGGTTCTGCCTCTTTCCCGCCCCCTTGCACAGCCCCGGGTCTTGGGGACCCATGACTGTCACGGTGGGATCCAAAGAGGAAGGGAGTGGGCTTCAGAGGTAGATCTCTCCCTGTGTTGCCCTCATTTCCCACAAGTCCCACAGTGAGTTCCTCTTGTCATTAATTCTGGAGAGACGTGTCCATGCTTATAGGTGTCTGTCCCTAAGAAATTACTGTTAATGGTAAAAAGCATCCACTAGGGTGAACTATCCAGATATGCTGTATGTACAGCATTTGAAGAAACAAATTCTTGCTTTTTCATGTGATGCCAGTATGTGTAATTTATATACAGTTGGCTGGGAGGAGTTGAGGAAGACCACAGGTAGGCAATACAAACCCAAATATTACTTTTCCTTGTGTGTAGTTCACCACGTAGCAGTGCTTGTAAAATATCAGGTAGACAGAAAAACTGCCCTCCTGAAAGAAACAAAGAGGATGATAGAGAGATGTGTCATGTTATTGCTAGACAGTTTGTATTCAGTCTGTATTTCCTTCCACTAACAAGCGGAGATTTGGTTCAAAATTCAAAAAGTGCTGTGAGAGATTAGGATGAGATGTTATATAAGAAAAGAATTATTAGAATGATATTTTCAAGCTAGCGATCTTATCTTTTGGGATGCAACATGGCAGGTGCTTTGCAACAAAAGAGTAATGAATATAAACTCTTGACTCAATTTTTAGAACCTTTTTTTTGTTCATGCTTTGTAAACCATTTAATTCCCTCCCTCCCACCTGCCTTTCCTAAAGACTTCATGGGTGCAATGGTGTAAAATTAGCTGCTGAATCTTTGGAAGGAAGCTCCAGGAAACAGATGATATGCTTTCAGGCTAGATTTTCAAAACACTTCCCCAGCAGATCAGATTTATTCTGTATTGGATATTCAAAAGGGAAATAGTAAATTATGTTGCTGTGTCCCTTGGCTGAGGAACAAACCAATTTGAATTGAATGTGTTATGCTGGAGCAGAGAAGGCAGTATTTCTCTGCAGTGGGCTGTGGCTGAAGTCTTTCACTTTGTCCTAGATTCTGGAGTGAGCGTCCAGAGAGATGATTGCACGTAGCTCTGTAATGAGTGACATTTGGAAGAAGCTCCTTCAGGAATGCTAAAAATATCTTGCTCTATTTAGCCTTTTTTCCTGCTTTAAACAGGTCAGATGGCTTGACAAGGAACAATTTGAGGAAAAAAAATTAAAAAAATAATAATTGGGAGTGTGTATCTTTGCATCTATATTGGGGATATAGGAAATTACTGCCAAGAAGGATTCCTAGACCTTCAGCTGTAATGGCATCTTCAGCTCTGTATTTACAGTAGCCTTTGTTCTTTCCTCAAGTAGGCATACTAAGGACAAGGTTTATCCCTGTCTCATGTTTTTCCATGCATTAGTAACATCCATGCTCCTTCGCAATGTGTTTTCCTTCCATATAACATGACAATGTGTGAATATACTGAATCATTGCATCCTTATCAGGAAGGGGTAGGGGTTCAAGGCATGCTATTTCTGACCTTACGCCTCTCAACGCAAATAGCTGCTGTAACTACAGGTTCTGGTAAGATTTCAGCGATCATATGGGAAGAAAGTATTTATTCCTCCTTTGAAATAACAGATGGCATGTGAACATCAGCATACAGATCTCCGTGGACCCTCTTAGTACCTGCACAAGAGATCAGGCTGTAAGTGAACATTAAGTCCTGGAAGGGACTGGTACAAGTGGGGGGTATGCTGGTATAAGGGAGTGGGTAGCCTGGTTTGAAGTAAAGTAAACCAAGATGATTATTTGAAAAAGTTGGAGGCCTATACATCCATCCTCTCAGCATGTGAACTTATCTCCACTCTCTAAGTTTGATTTTTTTTTTAAAAATTAAAATCCTCGATTGTTTGATATTTACCACTTTTCTGCATGTGCTTTGACTTAGAAATGTACAAACCAGTTTTTCTTTGGTAAGAATCCTCAAGACAATTTTTATGCGACTCCAGTTGTTTGATTTTTATGCTGTGTCTGGAAGCAGATTCATAGGTTTTGAAGACAGAGGACTGCTGGGATCACCTAATCAGATCTCTTATGTAAGACTTCCTTGAATTATTTCTGTCTGGAACTAGAGGAAGTCTTTCAAAAAGAATAAAGGCAAAAATCTTCCAGTCTTGATTTTAAGTAGAGATTTCCTTTATCAAAAATAAAAAAAAAGTTGCTTTGATTTGTTGAGTTTCAGAGAGTCATTCAATCCATAGCATTTTAGGGTGGTTCTGATTGTTCATCTTTTTGAATGGTAGCCTTTCTAACAAATTTGTTTTGAGTAATAGGGTTAGGAGAGCCAGCATTTGCTATGGATATGTAACCTTTCAGCATCTTTTGCTCTTCCTTCCTCCCTAGGTACTCCTAGATACCCCAACTGAGCAAGGGACTACTGCGCCATGCTAGTTCAGAAGGGTGTATGTGTTGACTACCCAGATGTCAAATGGACTCGCTGATGATGGTTTCTGCCTGCTTTTTCTCAAGTGGAGAGCACTAAATGAAATCTCTTAGCCACAGTTTTTTACAAAACTTGATCTTTGACATTTCTATCCAGCTTCTAAACTTGAAATTGCCCAACCAATTCAAAGCTGATTGGGGAGGGGTAGAGGCAGGAGGGGAACAGCCAAATTGGTAATGGTCATGCCTAAGCCCCATTCCCTTCTATGGCTAACTGACACCTGGTAAAATCTTAAAAGCTGGAAGTGTGAAAGATTTAATCGTTCCAATTATGGCTTTGAATTGAGCCCACAGATTCAGATGTTCCCTAACTTTATTTTTCATGGGAGGTGTAAACTTTGTAGCTGGCTCCAGTTCATGGAGGATGTGAGCATGATTATCTTTGAGAAGTTTGAAATTGGACTATGTACATTGGGGTCTCTTTAATCACATTGTCCATGTCTTTGCCAATAGAGTATGATTTTCTTTCTGGGCTTTTTCATGGCAAATGGAGTATCCCATCTTCCAAATTTGTTTCCAAAAGCCAAATGTGTTGTATCATTTCATTTAGCAAATCTAACATAAATTGAGAATTCAGTACCACATGGTCATGGTAGACATAGAATTTCACAGTCATTAAGATGTTTTATGGCTCTTGGATTTGCTGAGAACTATAATTGTAAGAGGCACCAGACATTAATGAGCATGGAAACTAAACTGCTGCTATGCTGCGGAAGGAGAAATTATTTCTCCAGGTCATGGGTGAAGTGAAGTGATGAAGCAACAAACTGAAAGGGGTTGACAGCACACTGTCCACTGGCAATTACTTTTGGACTGTGGCTATAATGATTTTCTGTATGTTACTAAAAAGACCTTCCATCTTTATTATAGACAGAACCGGCAATAATAATAAGAATTCATCCCATTACTGAAGGTAGAGTCTATTTGGCCAGTTATCAACATTCATTTAAATTCCTCTGCTGGAGATTTAAACTGGCACAGGCAACTATTACTGAGGTCATAAGAGTGAGCTGCATTTCTCTTGTCCTAAGATGGCTAGCCAGTCTGTTGGGCTGCGTGTGTACACGCTATTTTTACAGTACTGTCTATTGTTGCCAGTGTTGATGATCCAGAGCACTTCTGCCCAAAGGCAACAGGCTCTAGGAATGTAAGCTATTTCATGAGTCTTTGCCTTTTTCACACACAGAAATAAAAGTAATAATAGCCTTGGCTGGCTTATACAAGCGACCACTAAAATAATCAAATAGAGAACATTGAACTCACATGTTGGAAGCCCAATTATGAATGGAAACTTGATTAAAAAATAATTGCTGTCATGTCCAAAATAGCAGAAGGCAAATGAATGTTTCTCTCACTGCTGTTAGACGCAACAGTGTATTTAAAGATCTACCATTTAATCCAGTGACAGGGAGACAGCCACATTAACAAGAAACATGTACTGTCATCCTCTTTCTGGCATTGACTTTAAATTCAATTTTGTGAGTTGTTCCACGGCTTGAAAGGGAACATGCTTATGTTAAGCTTGTGTGAAGACGCCGTTCTGGATTGGGTCCTATGTACATTACATACATATAGCCATGCTATATGAGTAATAAGATATGTGGAAGGATGTGTATGTTCTGAAGCATATATGGCAAAGTTACCGATCTCACTTTGCAGAGATACAACATACGTTATACTAAAGAGGAGGAGTTTGTGCTTTGTGAATTTTGGATTCCAAATTTCTTTTGAAATTGAAGTAATATATGAAGGTGTTATCTTGGTTTGAGCTCAGATTCATGAGAATCGCTATGACTGTAAACAGGTTGACCTTTTTTTGGATCTAGGAACTAGATATGTTGGTTTGAAGACACTGAAATCCCTAATGTTTCAGCATGGCCCACCAGCTGCAACCTGCAGTGTGCATAGTTCTTCACTGGCACATAAAAAGAAACTGGCTGAATTTGCTTGCAGCTGTGCTCTTGTGAGTCTTAGGTTAGTAATTGCCAGCATGCAGATGGTGATGAGTACCACAAGATGCTTCCATTCTTAGCTTGCCTGGCTCTTGACAAAATTAATACCTTTGTACAACTTAAGCAACTCTGGATTTCTCTTTGAAATCTGTAACTGAGATAGATCACTAGAAATTCAGTCTCAGAAGTTAAGGTTTGGCTTTCAGGTTGGTATTCAAATACTGGTGTAATTTAGGGACCTTTTTTTTTTTTTCAGCAGTAACCATAATGTTGCCTCTTCCCTGTGCTTGCACAGCCATCTGGGTGGTTTGGTTTTCAGATCCTGTTTGCTGCACACAAGTGTGATGTGCACAGTTAGCACTAAGCAATATGAAGGTGTGAATGAGCAGCCAAGAGCAGAGATGGCTTAAGAGGACTTGTGCAGTATTGTTGCAGAAAGTATAACCACAAGCTCATGTTCATGCTGCTTCTGGTAACAAGTCCAATTTCAGAGGTTTTGTTTTCTCCTTGGGTGGTGGCTGTGGGAGGGAAGGCTAAAAACAACTAAAAGGTACCGTATAACTTAAAATGCTTTATACCTTGAATTTGCTAGAGTTATGAGTCTGGTTTAATTGATGCACTCATAAGGAAGTGAGGGAAACAGAACAAAGATGAGATTCTTCCAGACGGTAGCAAACTAATTGGAAGGAGGACGTTATCAGTGATCCTTTGTCATAATAACGTACCATTGAGAGGGGCTCTGTGGAGGTCTCTCTGGAACTTGGTTTTGTGGCAAACTGACACAATCTGGATGAAGCATTTTAAGTTTGTAGATAACACCCAAACTGATCCTGCTGAGGAACAACTAAAATTTGAAGAGAAATTGAAGAAACAGTCTGAAGAAATGGGATGTAGTTCAGTAGGAGTAAGTGCAGAGGAGGGATGACTTGAACAGGCAGCAGTACAGATGCAGGACAGAGAATAATGTAGGTAGCTCTTTAGTAGAAAAGAGCCTGGTGCTATTATGGCTAAGCAGCTGAACGGGAACCAACAGTGCTGTGTGATTGTAAGGAGGGAAAAAAGCAGGTGCTATAGAAGGGTGTAAAAAGACACAGCTTGGCAAGCTGCATAAAATGAGCCTTCTGATCTCACATTACCCTCCTGTGTTCCAGTTTTGGATGCAGGTATAGATCAGTTGGGGAGAAGAACTAAAATAGAGGTTTAAGGGATTAAAAAAAGACCTGCATGGAAAGACTGAAACCAGGCTTTCTTAACCTATATGAGAGAAGAATGAGGGAGGAAATCATAGTTTTGAAGTATGTACCAAGCAGCTGCAAAGAGGAAGGGATCAATCTGATAACCATGTCCCTGGTAGTTAGGAGAGGAAGTTAATGGGCATAAACTAGCACAAGAAAGGCTCAGGTTAGTTTTTCTACTGGTAAAGGTAGATGGTAAAGCACTGGTAAAAATTGCCTGGGGAAGCTGTAAAGGACCTCCAGTGATAGAAATGCCAAAAGGTTAGATAACCATCAGGCAGGAAAGACATAGGTAGAGCTCTTCTTGCCTTGGGCCAGTGGAATAACCTGAATGACCTTTTGAAGAGTTTTGCAGGCTAATTTTTCTATTATTCTATAACAAGTTGCCCATACTTTTTGAGTAGTAGTGTTATTGCACAACCAAACTCCAGAAGAATTGCTGCTTCATGTGCATTTTGGTCCAGACATAAGCTCCTACTTTACACAAGTTACAGTTGATGTAACATGTATGCTGACTCACTGGCCATGTCCAGAAGCTGTGCCCATTGGCACCGTATTTTCAGTTGAGAAAATCAATGACATTACATACAGGGAAACGGAGAAGCAAAATGTTAATAGAATGCTTTCTTTCAAGACCAAATGGATCAAAAATTAGTCTGTTACTTTTAAAATTGCTTATAAAAAAAAAAGTTATCTATCTTTAGGAGTAAAACTGGGAAAAATATCTGTATCCACAAATGCTTGTTTACTTTGTCATTTATGTGTTGCCACTTTATAAAGCTAATAACATGTCAAGCTAACTGTAATCCTGTTTAAATTTGGGGTGAAGAGTGTTAAATAGAATGACAATTGTCACAAATATTTGATTCTTGACCTGGGCCAAACAGATTTAATTTGAAGGATTGTCTGTCCACTGTGCTTTCGTTCTATATACATTATACCTTTGCTAAGCACGTATTTGTGGCAGCCGTCTAGGATAACCTCTGTGTGGAGGCCTGATGCTGATCTGAATAAAAATGTGATGCAATCTGACATGCGGTATTTATTATTGAACCTGGAGCTTAATTGATGCCAAGGCTGGTGTTCCTGCAATATTGTTTCCAGAAAAATGTGGGGGGATGATGGAATGGTTAGACACAGAAAAAAAGAGTGCATATGTGCTGGTCCTGTCTTAAAATAGAGAGGCATAAAATATCAAGATGAAAAGAACTGGAGAATGCTATATGATGCATTCAAATGGACTCCAAGTAAAGCATCTGAATCTGTCACAAACCAAGCCATGTCTCTTGAGCTTCTGCCATATTCCCCACATTTTACATCTATGCAGAAGAAAGCTGCCTAGTTATAGTGCCTGCAACAAATTTCTGTCACTTATTTCAGCAGAGCTTTGTATTCAGGATAAAGGTAGGTTTGCCATACCAAATCATGAGTGCAATTCCCTGTGATATTCCAACTCATGAAGGCATCAAGTGCTGGAAGGAAAAGGATTTGTACTGAAAGCTGGTGTTTGTGGTGGTGTATGTGCTGTGAGAGACAGTTTGCTGGAATACAGTTGCTCCTTCATGGACTCTCCCATATTGTTTTTAGGGACACCGACCTCCTCATCTCTTGATCTCTTTTAAATGTCTGCAGATTTATAGGAGAAATGAAGGATATTTTACTTTTTTCATATACACTCTGTCTTTTTTCCCCTTCCTTGCGTCTGAGGTCCCTACATTTAGAGGAAAGACAAAACTGTATATGCCAATAGGAGAATAGTTTGTAGCTTAGTACATGTATTCTTAGCTTGCAAGCTGCAAGTCACTGGATCCCCCTAGCCTTACACTAGAAACCACAGTGTCTTTTTTCAGATTACAGGCAGATTTGTGCAAACCCAATGCTCATTTTGTCTTGTGACTGCCTAATAATTGCAGGTTTTTTCTAAGGCAATGCCAACATTTAGCTAGTTTAATGGGTTTGGAAGAGCAAACAAATCCATCTTTTAGAGCTGGCAGAACAGGACTGCATAGGAAATTGTTTGTGCTGATGCTGTTGAAATAGCAAAGATGCCTGATATGCCTGGTGCAAGAGTCCAAAAATGTTACATGAGAAAGCTGCTATCTCTAGACCTCAAAAGAAAAAGATAGTTACCATGCTGACTTTATGAGGCGAGTCTATTCTTGCAACGACAGCTGCAGGAAACCATGGTGAGGCTTTCCTCATCCCTTCAGATAGTCTCCTGACCCCTGAGTTGGAGTCTGTTTTGCTCCCATCTGTTGCAAGTTGGGGAAAAGAAATTTTTGTAGCAGGAAACTGTATGGTTTAGAGTGCACTGGTGGTGTAGGAAGTGCTACAAAACAGGCTGTGCACTCAATGCAGTTTGAGGTCACGTGCTGTCTCCTGCCTTGCACTGAGCAAAAGCACATGGTGTATAATACTGGTGATGAGAAACGATACTTGCAAATAGTCACAAACTAGCACTGCACCTTCCTCCCCACCAAAGCCATCAGAGCTGATGGCTTTCTTCTAGAGGACGGTAATGGTCAGACAAATGTGTTAAAGGACCTGACCTTTAGCCATCATAAGCAATTGTAAAGCCCTAAGCAGCAGAAGAATCAGGCCTTACAATAAGGCATCTTTTTCTGGAATAGATATAATGAGATTTGCTACTGAACAAAATTCCCACGGAGAACAGTAAGAGGCTCTGTCTCAGGGGTGCCCATCTGCCTGTCCCTGTGAGCAGCATATTTCTTATATCATGAAAGGCACAAGACCCATACCATCATTAGGGAACCAGGAGCATTTGAAAACTGGGAGACAACAGAGCCCAAAGCTTCTGCAGAGTGCGCTCAGGTGTACTGGAGTCCTAGCATGGCTGGAGGAATGGTGACTCTGGGTCTCCTAAAGCTGGGGATTGGGGTTATACTGCAGCTTCTGCATCAGGAAGGTGTTGCCCCTACACAGAGTTCCTGCTTGAACTGCTTGGAAGCCACAGGCTATGGCTGCCTCTGTCATGATTTGCTGAAGCCTTAGCGAGCAGCCTTTTCCACCGACCTCAGATCCATAGATCTCTCCACCCTTTCTGTTCTTTCTCCACTTATTGCCTTCATCATGTAAGAAATCTTATTTTTTCTTCTCAAGCATATGGATGAAACCTCTGTGGATGAGACTTGGACACTTCTCTTCAAACAGAGCAGTCTTTTTTGGTAGGTTTTTTAGATACTCCTGAAATGAGTGGAAGAGGTTATTGCTGTTAAGCCTGAGTAAGGGTTTGAAAGTCTGCTCTTCAAAGGTTTGTGATCCGGTTGATTTTCATCTTCAGTCCTAGTACAGTTGCCAAGAGGGCTTGAAATTCAGGGGGAAGTTCCCTGTGGTTCTGATGCTATTGTCATTCTCTAATATCAGCCTTTATTGCCTTCCTCTGAATTTTGCTTACTTGATGGACTGCATGATTAGACCTACGTGGGCATCTTATATTTCATAATGAAACACACAAAGGGGGTGGAATCTAGCAATAATAAATACAGCTGAGCAAGATTTTAAATGCACAGCACACGTTTTCTGCTTTAGAGATTTATGTCATTCTGAGCCTTTGGCAGGTGCACTAGAAACTACTGCAAATTTGTCTACCCTGCTGTGATAAGGGGAAATAAACTGGGAGCATATTTCTAATGATACCAGTGCAGTAGTAAATAGCTGATATGTACATCTAATATTGAACTGGAAAAGCGAAAAACAGTTTTGTAACTTAGGGACTTGATGCAAAGCACTCTTGAAATCTAAATGGAGATCAGCAGATTTTGAGATGTACCTGACCATATTGCAAATAGCTTACACAAAATGTGGTTTTTAAAAGCTGTTACCAAGCTGCAGATTAGAGTTGGTGAGTCTTATTTATTCTGTATGTAGCTTTTCTGGCAAAGTGAGGAATTGGACTTGTATCTAAAGCCTCATTAATAATGCATGATTATATTATTATTTTATTATTTTTATTATTTGTCTGCAGATGCCAATGTTCAGGAACAATTAATAACTATTTGGAAAAACCAAATCCAAGTCATGGATATGTTTTAAGCTCCAACTGGGGGTCTTGGATGTTCAGTGGAACAAAACAAAAAGCATCTCCTCGCATATGCACTATCCCTCTTCCTTTGTCTTCTTCCCACATCTCCCCTCCTCCAGAAAAGGAAAGAATTAGGGATATTTTCTGTGAAAAAGAAACATTTCCTTCAAGACCTTGTGAGACTTCTAGTTGATCAACGTGAAGACAGATGAGCA
>NW_008824935.1:908547-956400 GCF_000699105.1 Pygoscelis adeliae | reverse complement strand
TGCTAAACTTGATGCATTTGGGTAGTTCCATTGATCTCTTAAGACTGTTCCTGTGTTGTATTTTTGGTCGAGTACTTAGCAGTTGGTTCACTTGTAGTTTGGAAAGCTATTATAATTGCTACAGGAGAATCAGAAGGGCAGAGGCAGTATCTGAAGCTAAGAAATAGGCCAACATAAAGTCTTAAAAAGTCTTTTCAGAATAAATGTAGAAGACTGGAGCACCTATGACTGTGCGTCTGCAGTGGTGAGGGATTTAACTGGTGCTTTTTACATTTCAATAACAGTAACAGTTGTGAGTGGATGTCGCTGTGGTGTGACGCAGGACACAGCCAGTACTAAAGCTATCCCTGCTTTCACTGAAGTGTAGGGCAGCACAGCTTCAGTGCACCAGTGTTACAACTTGCACCCCAGAATTTGGCAAGCTGGAACAATTCTGGGGCTGCACAGTTCACAGACTGTAGGTTCAGAGCATGGAAGAAGATATTTCAGTATATATGAAGATAATTCAACACAATCTGTCATCTAGGCTTTTCTGTTTATTAAAGGGAGAGTGCAAGAAATAAATCTTTCTCTTGCTGGGAATAATTATCTCCAAATTTGGAGAAGTATAATGAAAAGTCTGAGCAAGATCTTCACTTTATTTAAACTTATGTTACTTTTCTCTGCACTGCTTGTGGTTTATCTAAAATGCGTCACCACTCACTGGATTCTTGTGGCTGAGAATAAAGTTGATAAACTTGTAGATTAGTGATTTTGTAGCTATAAAGATGTATGCACGTGCACGTAAACTTATACAGACACCATTGAGACAAGTTTCATGTAGCCAGTTCTGCAAATAATGTGCATGGAGATTTCATTTCTCACTTTGCTATAGTTACCAGACTAGTCTGTCAGATTTGTCAGGTTGCTGTTTACTGATGAACACTTTGTTGTGACATCCAGATTTATAGCTCTGATCCTTTTCATTTTCAAATGTTGCCCACAGCCAAACTAAAGACTAAGAAACTACACAGCTGCTTATATTCAAATGTTTTGCTGGAGTGGAAAGCCTACCTTTCCTACCCTGTCTTAGAAAGATCCTGAAGCACCATCATGATGGCACTCAGCCACTTTCATGTTGCAAAAGGTATGCCATGCCATTGTGTATGTTGCTAACATTACAGTATTAAAACCATTTTGGTAAATCTCTGCCTCCTCCGTAATTACTTCTCTGGGAAGGTGTGGATTTAGTGGGTTTCTCTCAGCTTCTTGTGTTACAGCTGGAGGTGGTGGTGTGTGCCTCTGCCATGTGGTGTGATTCTAGCTACCCAGCTGCTCCAGTCAAACATTTACTCTTACATAATATAACATATAGTAATGTTTTTGTGCATCTCTTGAATCTCAACTCTTCGGCAGTAATTGAACGCAAGTCCTGCATCTGATTTCTTCTTCCCCAATCCCTGTACACCGAGACTGCAGTGGAAAGTTAGGAGCAGGAGAGCCTTTGGGATAGCGAGAGTAGAGCTATGGATATTGGAGACCAAAAGAAAGGGAGCTCGGGGATAAATTTTCCCTCTGTGCCTCTGACAAACATGAAAAATGTTGTACTCTTGCATAAACATGGTTTGGTTTTTACCTATAACCTGTGGGTTATACATGTGAAAACTTTATGTGGAATATTTCTAAATTGCATGTGCTTAGGAAAGCTGCAAATGATCAAGGTAATAATGATGCTTGTGTGGAACTTGTTTATTTGAACCTGATGTCATCGAGATGCCTACAGGACTCTGTTAATGACAGGTGGCTGAATGACTGTGACTTCTGTGGACACCAAGGACTTAGCCCAGTTCTTGCGCTTTCTGCTGGGAATCTTGACAATAGGGATTACAGCTGGAACAGGTTATGAGGCTTTCTATAATACAGGCCCTTGTCCTGTTAGGGAGGCATGGAGAGGACTTGCTTTGGTAAGACCCTTCTCGTACTTCTCCTTTGATTCAGTTCTTGAATGTGAGGTCACAGTCTGTCCCTCTGCATTTTACTCATGGATGTGATCAATGCAATACTGAAAATTTTTGTTTCAATGGAGTTGCCTGTGTGTTTCTTTACAAGATCAGTGCTCCAAAGTTTTGGTTGCCCATTCTCCAAAAACGGATTTTTTGTTTCAAAGCAAGATAAATGAGTAGGGCCACAGATGCAGACCTGAATGATGCTGGAGAGACATTTACAACAAAAAAGATTTGCAGGTTCAAAACAACAAAAGGCTAAATTTAAATCTGTGTTACTTTATTCAAATGGGTTTTGAAACATTTACCAGCAGCTTTGAAATGTTGCCAGTGGGCTGTTCCAAATAATAACAGACCACGATTTCTCACTTAAAGTTCATATAAATAATAACAAAGAGAAACCCCTCAACTTTCTAGCATTTCTTTTTTTCCCTCTTGGCAGCAGCAAACCTACTATCTGCTTTCTCACCAATAACTACATTTCCCCCCCTTTATTCATTGTGCTGTTTCTTATTAATGATCTCTTGCTGGCTGCAGTCTTCTATTTTGAGAAAACAGAGCCTTGAAGATAATTGTTTTATTAAATGTATGTAAAGTTGTGGTAGGTCAGCTCTGTGGTACACCACCCTTGACAGTATCTCTTGACACCTCCCTCTGTGTTAAAAATAGAATTACTTGGTATTGTGGTAAGGAATGAGCGAGAGGGTGAAGAGAGGACCTTTTATGAGGTGAAGTCAGGGACATGTCTGCTCAACATGTCAGAAAAGAGATGCTGATTCTAGATGCTTTGTGTTAAGGAAACGGTGGTCAAGGCTGCGAGGTGACTTAGCTATGGCAGACAGGTGACTTAGAGCCATTTCCAAAGTACCTTGAAGGCATTCCGTAAAAAAAAGATGATGATGGATTTTGATGGGGTTTTTTTTCTTACCTGTTTGCTGCCAAAAGAAGAGAGTTGTGTAGATCTTGGCTGATGGCCTGTAGCTCTCAGAGAGACTGAGAGCGCATATTATGAAGATCACACCAAGTGCATAGTTTAAGCTTGCATATTCATCTTTTTTTTGATGTGTCCTACATCCTGTACTTCTGGAGTCTATCAACTGAAATTACAATAATGCAAAATGGCCCTCTGTGTTTTGTTTCTTACAATCATTTATGTACATAAAACATATGTGACTCTGGTTGGCCAACAGTGCTTGTGATTTACTTATTCCCTACAAAAAAGAGGAAAAAATGTTGGCCAGGCTCCCCCAAGAAGACTTTACTAAAGCCTTTTGAATGTCTGGTCATTGGGGGCTGGAGTCTGGGTTTATTGGGTGAATCCTGAATCTCCAGGATTTGCTGATTGAACTAGTTCATTAAAATTTGGATGCACTCTCTGTGTCAGGGCTTTAGCTCCCTTTGGACACTTTACATTTGTCTCTATCTTATGACTCTCAAACAGTCTGCTCAGCCCGTCTGTTCTTGAACTTGCCTTGAGAAACTCTAGGTGGCATTGTAAAGTGTCCATCAGCTTAAGGAAGAGTTATTTATTGTTGATTGTCTCTATGACATGCTGTGAATGTAGAAAAAGAAAATTGAGCAGGGGTTTTGAGGTCCTTAGAAGTTTAAGGAAACACTCTACAGATTTATTGAAACAGTTTAGAAAAACAGTGGCTGCTGACAGTGCCCCTTTAGTTGATACCACAATTGACAAAATCACGTGCCTTTAATTCAGGGTGTGATCTGAATGGGACTACAGTAGGTCACTCTGAGACTTTATTTAATTTCAGAACTAGGATCTCTGTTCCGTGGGTATTAACAACGTCCCAGTCAGTTCAGATGGTATCCACAAGGCTCACCTAACATCCTGCACCGAATAAAGAAGGGGGAAGAATTAGAGCAATTCCTTGTGCAAGGAAAGAAAGTTATCCAGTACGTGCCAAGAGACGATCCGTTCAGAGCACATCTACCAGCTGTTGTTGAGGTGATACAATAGAGAAGTGAATCAGAACAGGTGGTGACCCTGACTCGGGTTTTAAATGGTATTTAGGCATCATTTAAAGTTGCGAGGCCCAAGTGACTCCAGGGTCTGTCTGGTTTTGGAGCTGATTTATACTTCTGAGTGCAAAGCACATGTCTACACCATGCAAAGGGGGTGGCGAAAAGATGCCTGAGTTAGCAGAGATGGTGCTGGAAATGGAAAATATGTAGCTGGATTAGTGTGGTGCTATAGCGGATCATGCAGGACCTGCTAAATTGCTGTATGGATGCAGCTATGCCGGTTCTTGCTTATAGCTCTCTGTGGAGCGGGGCTGTGTGGAGGTCCCAGTTTGAGCTGGCGCTACCTCAGACATTTTGAGTTGTAACATGGTTATTGCTCTGGTTTTCCAAAATGCTTCTGAAAAATAATGTTCCTGTTCCTGTGCGGTTTAGACCTTGCAATACCATCAGAAGTAGCTCTTGTGTATTTTATAATCTGGACCAAGTGATCTTTCCGTTTGGGGAACTCAACCTTTTAACAGGTTTTTAACTTGGGGACCAAAATGAGTCAGAAAATATTTCTTAATTGTGTAATTTGCTAAATAGTCCTTGTCGCTGGGATTTTCTAATGTTGTTCACTTTTGAATGTAATCTTGCTGGCAGAGGCTATTCTATTCCAGGAATAAATTACTCTCAAAGGATGGTGGCTGTTAATGTTTCCACCATTACCTTCATACGGTGGAGGATAGAAGCTATGTTTTCATCATAAAATGGGGAATTTATTTTTGGTTTTTTTTTCTCACATAAGAATATTGATCTTGAGATAACTAGTCCACTGTAAAAACCAAAGCAAAAGAAAAAATAACTCCTTTCCCTCTTCCAAAAAAAATCCCCTTCTATTCTTCCCCTCCTCCCCAGCGGTGTGATGACAGTTTATAGATCTGACTGTAATTATGCATACTAAGATAAAAATAAACCATGCTTCTTCTCTGTTACTTATCTCAATGTAAAATCCTTTTCTGATGTAACAAAAGATATATATTTTACTGTTATTACTCTCTTCACTTAAGGGAGAGCCTCTGGTCGTGCAGGAGGGTGATTTAGTGACTCTGTATAAAAGGACATACTCAATACAGCCACATACAATTTTTGGGCAGCTATGGGATTGCCAAATATTTTGTAGGCCAGTCTGCCCATTAGTTTTTCCATCACTGAAGATCCCTGGCAGGCTGAATTCAACTGCAGTGAAGTGAAAGCCCAAAATGACTCAATAAGGCAGAAGCAGAACGTGGATGCAAACTGCTTTAGAAAGTACTGTGTGAAAATAGATGGCACCAGACATTGATAGGAAGATGTAAGGAAATCCAAATGGCTAAATGCATGTGGAGCCTACCTGAATGATATGCTTAGATAATGTGCAAAATGAGACTGGTGGGACTCTGTTTGGCTTTGGAGCTAATGGACTGCTTGAATCAGGCGTGTGTGTGTGATTGGCTTTGCATGCAGAAGTAAATGAATGAGAGGAAGGATGTTTAGATGGAAAATTGAGTTCACAGTCAAGCTTTACTGCTCGCGTGTAACCACTCTGCCTCGATTTCCCACCTACAACATGGAACTAAGAATGCCCCCCATCCCTCAGGTGTATTGTGAGGGTGAGAACAGGTTTTACTCTGACAGGTCTTATTAGAACAAGATTAAGCCTTTTTTAAAAATTATTATTATTATTTTACATAGCATATTATCGTCAGCCTTCACTTGTGCTCATGCAATCTGCGTTGTTATTGCATTTGCCTCTGAAGTTTCATTTAAAATGTCTTCACAATTCAAAATGAAACTGTCAAACTTTTCCCCATTTCAACCAGTTTTGATGTGAAACTGCACATTTCTCATGGCTCTTTAGATCACAAAGCTCTGCTTGAGGCTGGGTCCCAGCTGACTGAATAGTTATGCAAACATTAGCAAATTTTCCCTTGAGCTGTTTCATGTTTGCAATGAAACTTGAACTCAGGCAAATTTTGTGTGGTTTTCATTGCAAACATGTAGGCAATGCAAGAAAGCTGTGCATTTTCCTGTCTGCCCTCTGGAATGATCTAATTTTTTATTTTTTTCGAGTCTCCAATGTTAATGCTGTAGCAGAGTCACTGTTAATTTGCAGTTTAATATCTCCATGTTAGCCATCAGGTAGAGTGTTTGCTGTAATTTTGCAAGGCATTTTTAGTAATTTGGGCAATTAGAGTTCGACTGATGGTTTGCATATTAAGATTTTAGCCAACGCATGAAAAAGTCTCCTTTTTCTTCTTGGCATATTCTGAAAACCTAAATATACTTTTTTTGTTTGTTTGTTTACAAGCATGTGTCATTTGAAACAGAAGGCCAGCCGATTGATGTGAATGTCTAGTCCCCTTCTGCCAGATTTTATATTTGGGCTGGAGTGGCGGATGGCTGTTGTTTTTGTAGATTGGCAAGAAGTGTAATTACACAGAGCCCTTCCACCCCCTTATGGCACACTTGGAGTGTTTAGTGCCATGCTTTTCGGTCCACAAAAATCTGCCCTTGGTGCAGGAATCCTGCCAGCTCTGAGCAGTGCTAATCAAACTTCTGCCACCAGCAATAATTATCAAAAGTTCTACCTAAAATTCCCCAGTTGTATGATGTACATAATATGCAAGGTCCAGGTTGTTCTTCATGCTTTTTGTTTGTTGTTTTTTTTTAATAGGGAAATGATTTTTGTTTTCTGCTCCATTTCAGTTCCTTTTTCAGCCAGTTAAGAAAAATTAATTGCTTATGCATGTTAACAGTCTATGGGAAATCTTGCACCTTTCCTCCCCTCTTCCCTCCCTCCATAAGCACAAAAAGGAGTACTCGTAAGCTAGTGCATGAGTCGGTGGCCTTGATTTATTGAGCTGAGATACCTTATGATATGCCTGTATGTGATTAGAGGCAAATTGGGAATTCTTGTTGATGCTAGTTTGCAACCCCAGATGACATAGCTTTGAACAGAAAACAGAGCAACAAAGTTTGCAGCAGTCCTGAAGCTGCAGAAGCTGCGGCTGTTCTTGCCCCGTGCTCTGTCAAAGGCGCTCCCCCTTCAACTGGGTTTGAAGAAAGCAGTGTGTGCCCTTCGTGACTTCCAGGCATTGTCTGATCTGTTAGCTTAAATTTCCACTGGAAGTGGTGCATTTACACTGAAACACAGGAATTAGCAATGAAGTGGGCGAGGTGCAGACAGTTTTCGTTTACAGGTCCTGCTGCGGTAAGGGAGTAACCTTGTGCAGTGGGATACGCTGGGAGGCTGAGGTTTCTGTCTGGTCCTTGTAAAATACTTAACTGAAATTACTGGTGAAGTACTAGTTATCTAGCAGGACAGTTAATAGTGCATTAGTCTCTGAATTATTTGATCCCTTGTTAGCTAAGGATATGTCATAGGAAGGCAGGAGCTGCGATTCTCCAAATCTGGCTGTTTGCGTCCTAGTACCCGGGGGCAATGAGTATCCAGTGCTTTCCAGCAAGAAAAACTCTATGAGCAACTATTCATTGCACAATGTAGTATAGAGAGTATAAATTAGACTTTGGCTATGGAAGAGAATCAGTTTGTGTCCTGAAGGATAGTATTTAGAGAGTTGTTTAGATACAACATTGTCCTATTCTTTTTATTTATAACATACATAATGTCACTAATGCTTAAATGCATTAAAGAGTTCTCGTTCATTCAAGCATGTGCACAGTAGCCCTCAGTGGGGATTTTGTTGGTTGTCCCTATGCTCCCAGAGGCAGAAACGAGGCTGTTTGGACTGGGAGCAAAATGAAGCTCACAGGAGGCAGTCCTTTACAAATTTATGGACATTATTCTTGTTTTCCAATGCATAACAACCAAATACTCTTGTTTTGGTAGTATTATTTTGTTACCTCATCCCTCTTCCTTCCTTGTCCTTACAGGTAAATGACCTTTCTCTGTCCTGAGTCTTTCATGTGAATATGGTTAGTCTTTGAGATGAATGTCCATCTGATGAAAGTAAAACAGAAGGCATCATAGTGATGAAGCTACAGGTTTAGAGTTACTTTTGAGCATGCAAGAGATACATAAAAGCTTACAAATACATACATTTTATGCTTGTTGCATCTCCATATGGATACATAATTTTGTACACTAGCTTCTGCCCAAACATTTTACGCTGTACAGTGGTTCATCAAACAGCAACAGCCCCCCTGCCCCCGTATGTTTATGCAAGTGTTTAGGTGAATTAAGTGGCATGCAATGTTAAGATAAGGGGTATATGTAAAAAAAATTCTGTAAAACATTAATGGAAAAGCTTGTTCATTGGTAGTAATGAAGAAAAGCACAGCAGGCAACAGTGTGCTAGATAAATACATGTAGAGCATGTATGTACTTGGGCGGCAGCTATTTAATGAGAACCTGATTATGCCTTTTTATCCACCTGCCCTCCAGCTTGGCCATGCAGACATGGGAGGAACTGTAACATGCAGCGGATGTCACTGCAAGCACATTGTCTCTTAAACTTTCCTTCAAGTATAGAGCCTTGTTCTCTTGGAAAGGCTGCAGTTAACAACAGCTAGTAGTATTGGGAAAACAGGGCTCTGGCATTTTCCAGCTTTGCTTGCTGTTTGCTGTTCAGCGAATATCGGCATCTTTTGGCGTGGTAGTTTTTTGTTTGGTTTGGTTTTTTTAGCAGGTCTTCCCCCCATTCCCTTTCTTTTTCTCAGAACTCTGAACCCTGTTCCCGCTGCCTCACCTCCAAAACTCACATTGAATCCTTCGCCATTTTCATTGTAATGGAAAAATTAGAATTGACACACAACAAGTCTATGATTGTTATACCACACCTGGATTGTCTGCATATCGTGGCAGTGTTCACTACTCTGCAACAGGGAAAGAAACAGTCTTTTTTTCCTACCACTTTACTCATGTTTTCATGAAGAAGCTAGAGATCTAATAGCATGAGATAAAGTTCCTCTGTTAGGGTACATAATGCTTTCCTGCTTTTATTCATACTAGCTTTGCAATTTGCTGTGAGTTCTTAAAAAGACTTGTGATTTTGAAATTTTTATGTAGTCCCACACTTGTGTACACAGCCTTGAGCTGAAGTTTGTATACCTCCACTGAATGACACAAGCTGCAGACAATTGCTGTCTGCAATTTTTTTCCTGTAGGTTGGTTCTTTAGCTGCTCAAATACCAGGGGAACTTCAGCTCTGAATAGTTTGTTAATGTTTAATGGAGTTCAAAGATCTCTGATGCAAAGATGCTTGTTCACAGTGTACAGTTTTGTTTCTAGTAGAATTACAAATGAAAGAGGTTCTAACACTTACAGGATATTTAATGTTTCAGATTAGCATTACTAGCTCAGCCTACTTCAGGCTCATCAGATCACTTGCTTTCTATGAATCTCTTTTCCTACGTCCCTACACCCCCCTGTTGGTTCCTATGTTTTTTTATCTAACTAATTTTTTCTTTTTCATCTACATACATCTTTGCTATTTCTTTGCTGCTTAAATCAGAATTTCCCCTGATTTAACATAGTAAACAAAACCAAGGACAACATGGAAAACATCTGAAAAGATTAATGCCAGCTGCAATCATGTCAGCAGCGCAGTTTATATTTAGAGGGGAAGCGTGCTGGAGAGGAGGTGAAGAGTTCAGAGTGGGATTCAACCTGAGTGCTTGGATCTGAGTGAGGAAGGACTGACTGCTGCTAGGACTGAGCTGGCCTTCCCAGCTCATGTACATGGTGCTGCTTTCAGTCTGTTAACAGGGCTTTTCCCTCTGCAGCCTTAGAAAAGCTGTTTGGAAAGAGGAAGTTGCATGAACACCCACCCTTTTGCTAAGAGGCCACAGGTTCAGACAAAAGGAGCTTATGATGATCTCTATGCTTGCAAGTTATCTGGCATAAACCTGACTCTTAATTCTGTATCCTACTCAGTGGACCACAAGTCTCCATACTTCCTGTGAGTTTTACGGTCTTGATACTTATATGTCCCCTTTTAATGTGTGTTGATCACTTACCCCAAAATTCATGGTTTTATTCCTACAGTTCTCTTGTCATGGAGGAGCCTATTTATGGATCCCCACGTTACAGATGAGACATTGAAGCTGACAGTGATCACAAAACAAAATTCTGGCAGAGCAAGAACGGAGCAAGCCTCTGTTGAGTTTTGATAGAAACATAGCAGAAATTTTACCCTTTAATAGAGTTTGAACCCAGCTATCACATCAGTAGGCTTTGTTGCAATATTTCCTCTACTTGATGATTATTTCAGGAGAAAAAAGAATCCAAGGCTTTTTTCAAACATTACACTACATCTACTTCTACACAATAAGTACAAAAAGAAAGTTTTTTAAACACAGTTAAATGCACACAGTCAAGCATTTATTAAAAGGTCTTATTTCATATCTTTTTAAAATAAGAAATTTAATGAGATGTGTCGGTGAGGGAATGTTCTTTCCTTAGTATTGTTTGCACTAATATATTGTTGAAAGGGAAGATTAGAGGTTCCAGTTAGTGTAAAACTGGAAACCCTGAAATAATGGTTTTGTAATATTATGATTCAGAAAGATAGGAAAATCATAGCTGCCGGTCTGTTAGCACTGCAGCTAGTCTAGCATCTGGAAACTGGAAAAGAAAGCCATTACCTCAAATGATGATAATTATTAGCTGAAGGAAGTGAAAACTTTCAAAAAATGACCTGGAAGCAGTATAACTAAACATTTTTTTATTATTATTTTAATTTTGCATTTTGGGAGACTGGGATGAGCAAGTCTTATGCCTTAATATATGAGAAAATAGCTGTCTTGATCGCATCAGTATGGTTTAATAGCAAAAGACTTTATAACCACAGCAATATCTGTTACCTCTTAAACAAGACTTTTTAAATTTCTGAAAAGATTAAATCTGAGTGGTAGCATATATATTGCTGTCAACCAGAAGAAATAGCCCTTCCTGAAGTTTCTTAGAGTTCCTTTTCTGCACCCCCCGTACCGCCCCATATGAAGGCATCCTGTAGTGAAGGGGTTAAGAATGCACAAGGGTGAGTCTCGTAGCTGAATTTGTTGTGGTAACCCAAGATCTTCATGAATGTGGAACACTGTTACTACTGCAGCTATTCTGGTATTGGCTTCCCCACCAAGTCCTGACATGCTTTCGTCCATGCATGCTTCTTGAGTTTCACTCCAGGGGGAAGTTTGGGGGAGATCTGGTGACAAACAGGCCTCAATCCCTTGCATGCTTACTGAATCAAGTTGTTTATATTTTCCACACATCCTGCTTTTGTTATGCTGGAACTTTAATTTCCTTGTACTTTACTCTTGTGTACTAATTAAGATTGCAAGTTATTTAAGAGTTTCCATTAGAAAGCAGAAAACAAGTGTGAGCCTTGGGTTTTTTTAATTTTTATAATCTAGCATTTAAACAGGTAGACAAAGGAAAACTGTTGCTTATGTACAGAGTACAGTGGATTGATGCATTTAGACATGGACTCCTTGCAGATGGCAAGTATAGAGCTGCATTATTGTAGGATCATGATGGAAGGCTGAGCTTTTTCCCTGGATTTGGTAGTTCCTGGCCATCCTGGTGATCTTCCAAGGGGCACTGGATGCTTCTATGAAGACAGCAATTTCTGATCTTTATCATGTGAAAAAATATTAATTTGTTCTATTTACTGTGGATACTGGCTCATACCAAAACCTGATTCAGAAGATGCTGTGGACTTGGGAGAAATTTAAATTGCGTTTCTGCAAAATAACTATCTCCCTGTCCTGTTCATTTTCCTGCTAAAATCTTCCGATACATGGGGCTAAATCCTAGATCCAGATATATCCACCAATACAGTGTTAAACTTCTGTATCCAGCCAATCTGGCATGGGATATAGCTCTGCCTTCTCATGGTGCTAGGAGATATGTGTTTTAACATCACTCTCAGAGTGAATATTATATATGGGAATGTTGCATTGCATTTGCTTACCAGAGTACTGTATTCAAACACAACTCAGCTAATGTCTAGCACAGTATTTATGAGGCAAGTGAAGTACATTGCATATACTCAGGCTGTTTTTCAGCACTTTACTTCTTCCAAGCCCTGAAGTTCAGGAAGCAGCCAAACTGGAACAATCTGTATGGAACAATAAGATGAAAGGTTGGGTTTATAGACTGAGCTGATACTTATCATTTGTGGGATTTGGATTGTAACAGTGCTGTTGCTACTCTGATACCTGAAGCAGAATTTTGATAAATCATTTGAAATCTCCTCTTGTGAGGGAAATTTAAGCTAGACTTTAATTAGATTAAACTCCTTTTATCCAGAATAAGAACATCCCTAGAATGAGATTGTTATGCTATATTTTCTCTTGAGTCTCAGAAATTTATTAGCTTTAGTAAAGGGCTTTGTTAGGGAGAACAATATTTGGGATCAGCTGGATGGGGGGACCAATGGAGGTAGGTACATTGTCCGTGGTCCCTCTCCTAAAACATGTGTGTGCACAAGTGTGCGTATCTGTGGATCATCATGCTTCTTTTGGGGGATCTTTCTTTTTATACCTCTTGTCAAACATTCAGTTGTTCAGAGTGATAATTGGTCTCCATCTTATCTGTGCAAACAACTACATGTGTATATGTAGACATGAATAAATACTTAGGAGAAACATTTTTGTTTATGCCTAAATAAAGAACTTGTAGCTAAATTATCTTTTAATTTAGCTGGAGGACTTTGAGTTAATCTGAAAAAGATATGAGTGTCAATATATTCAAACTAAACTTTAATACCAAAACAAAGTGCTGAAATTCAGAGTTGTTGACTATCCATTTTTGAAAATGGATAATGAAAGTTTTCTATCTCTGGAAAAGCAAACAATAAGCTTAGGAGTCTAACTCTAGGCTCCCAATTTTGAAAATAACGGTAGATACTTCCTCATCTCTAAAATCGGTTATCTATTCAGAAGGAAAGTTTTGAACTTGCATATGCTTTCATTCTGAGAAGTGCTTTGAGATCGGTGGGTATGAAGTGCTGGAGAGCTGTAGCATAGAATTGTTCCAAATGAGCAGAACATTTTTTTTTGAGCAAGAGACAATATTTTTAACCTGCTCCCTCAAAGCTGGAATGATGTTTGCTCAACTGCTAACATGATTGTGGTAAAAGATACAAATAACATAAAAAGGAAAAGCAAGTGCCTTGATGAGCTTGGTAGGAAATACATCCAACAACGTTACTATTATGAGGAGACTTCCTTTTTTGGGAAAAACAATTTCTACTCAGCACAACATCAGCAGAAGTTCCTTTCCTTCCAATTCTGTGCGAGAAGAAACTTCACAGTTTAGAAGGCTGTGGTCTTTTCAGTAAGCTGATACAAGCAATGCTGACTGCATGCCTTGCCCAGCAGTATGTGGTCAAGAGTGTATTAATAAAGAAGAAAACCCTTAGTGGTTTGGCCCAAATTCTTTTGGCTCTATAGGCACTCCTGTGCTGCATGTGGGAATGGGAATTGAAATACTCTGAAATCCTACTATGGCTGAGTGCAGTTTTAGCCTACTACGAAAAGGGCAAGAAAGGAAGCTCTCACCCTGCAGATAGACATCTCTACCGATTTCTCAGCGGCTTGATGTTGCTTGAGATCTCCTGTCAATAATAGTGTCCTTCTCAAGGTAAAATTTGGCAGACTGGTTTGAAAAAAGTCCAGCAAATGACAGCAGGAGTGGGGGAATGCCTAAACCTCAGTGCATTTCTCAAGGCCAATCTGGGAGAGTGCCATTGATTTCCCTCTTCTGCGTCTCTGTAAGTTTCTCCCATCTGAGAGCTCTTTGGTGGGATGTTGCTGAGGCAAGAGTCTCAGCTCTGATTTGACCGCTTGCTCAGCTGGGACGGGTTGCTGAGGTGCCAAGTTCATGGATGATAATATGGGTCTTAATGGTTAAATGCCAACTGATAATATCAACAAGAGTGAAAATGACATAAAAATTATTCCACCTTCTGTTCCCTAGGAGCAAAAGACTAGGGTAAAGAATATGTCACACCTGAGGTTTGTTCCTTTCCTTATAATTTAAAAATTAAATATAATGAAGGCAAGAGTCCTTATTCAGTATGATCCTAGTGGTTAATGAATGGAAGTGAAAGCTCCTCAAAGGACCTTTAGCTTTTTACATTTGCTGAATCTGTTAGCCGTGGAGGTCAGAAGAAGGGGTTGCTCACACTTTAGTGTCCCTGTTTGTCTAGATGGGCTTAATTCATGCTAAGGTGGCAGGGTCTGAGTGTAAAATTGTGGTGAGCTTGAGTGTAGTTATTGAAAGATGTGCCCACCAAGGGACACCTCTGAGGGGCTGGGCTCACCTCAGTGAGCAGGCATCAGGGGGTTCAGTGCCTCATCCCCTTTGAAATGAAAACGCTCTTGAGAGTCCTGCCCTGTGGCCCGATTTTCCCAGGTTGTGGACACCTGACAGCTGCCATTGTGGAGCTGTAAAAGTTTGCTTTAAATTTGAGTCTTTATCGCTCTGTAACGGCACTTTCCTGCCTTGCCTGGAAAAGGACAGTGGCTTCCCTGTTCTGGACACCGTTAGCAGCTTTGTCCTCCATCATCATGTATCTCTAAGTAGTGGAGTGAATGTGAAACACAGGCTGTTAGGAACAGTAAATCAAAGGATGGACTGAAGTGGTGAATGAGAGTGAAGCATGGGGACAGAAACCTGCAATGGAAGGATGGTACACGGGCTGTTAAAGTCACTGTTGTGAACTTAGGCAGGGCTGAGGCTTATTTGTGTATAAGTCACTGGGACAACTAGGACACATTTAGGACATTGGGTATTGGGTTAAGTCAGTTGTCGAATCATAGTCGCTGCATGGTATTTTCAAAGCCCTTTGTAACATAAAAGAGAAAAACGAATCTGTGTATTAAGCAAATTTGAGAATACATGCTATGGTACCTGATACTTTCTTCAGACTCTGCATCTACAGTGGGTGCTTTTCAGTAAGCTCATGTCACCCCCCCTCCAAGTGCCAACTCCTTTAGAAAATTCACTGTATTAAAACACAAAACTAAAAAACAACAGCCTCCCCTCCCCAAACAGAGCTCTCTTTAAAACATGAAAGCTGTTTTGAAAAAGCTGACTACCAATCAGTTTTCTCAAAAGCTCAGTATTTAAAAAGAATGTATCTGATTCATCTCAGCACTACAGACACAGGTCCCACAGAGCCTGAGCTTAAGAGCAGTTGGACCAGATCTTCAAGTACTGTGAATCAGAGTGGCTCTCCTGACACGAATGTAGTAGTGCCAACCTGTGGCATCTTAGGATTTGTGTAAAAGCAGGTCCCTTTAATAGAAAGCCAAAACCATGTTCTAATACAGTAACTGCCTTTTGAACCTCAGCTAATATTTGTGATTTTTTCCCTTTGTTAGCTGTTTTGACCTCTTTTGTGAACTTGGGTAATGGTGCTTGAGGAGGGGGGGAAAAGAAATCTTTGAAAAGAGGAAAGTAAACCAAAAACATCTATTTTGAAATGATATGAAACAGCTGACTTTGTATTGCCCAATTCTTGTTTTAGAGCTGATGAACAATTTGTCTGTCCTTAATTCCGTCTTTTTTTTCTTTCTTTCAAAATGTTCTTTTGTTATTGCAGCATGTGAGATCACGTAAATTCCTATAAGCCTGTCCTTTGCTGAACTGTTACACTATGCTCTTCCTTCAGGAGATGCTGCTCAGACCCTGACGCAGGAGTCCTCTGCTTATGTACCCCTTTGCTTTTCTCCCCCAGCTTCAGAGCAGGTCCTTTTTACTCTTTTATGACACTTCTGCTATTGCAAAGAAGCAGAACCAGGTCCCAGCTGGCCAGTTAAGATCCTCCTCAGGTGTAAAGTAGTGGAGTAACTACTACAATCTCTCTCTCTCTTCCCAGCCAAGGAAGCAGGAAGGTCTGTGTTGGAAATGTTTCAGAGCCAAGAGGAGTTATAGAGTGCTCTGCTGGCTTTCAGCTGATGTACGGTTCTGGAGTGAGTGCAGCTAGATGATGTTTGTTAAAATAGCCCCTGTGGCTGAAGATGCACAAGTCCTTTCACGGCAGCAGCTGAAACGGCTGAAGAGATTTAACGTCTCTGCACTCTGCACCAACTGCAGTGACTAACCCCTACTGAAGGCTACAAACTTCTCTGTGCTGCCAGTTGTGCTTCTCTTGATACAATTCCCAATTACCAATTTCAGTCAAAATGAATTGGATTGGCACAGACCGATATTTAAATTGCTTAAATTATCTGGGCTTTTGAATGAAACAGGCTAGGGATGACCAGCAAAGCAGTTCATCCAGCAGATCTGAGAAGGAAATAACCCTTGGCAGAAGGGCAGTGATGAGTAACTGGTGCTGGGTTAGAGCCTGTAGCCTCCTCAGCTGGCACTGCTGCAAGTGGAAGAGGGTGGCTATGGACAGCCCAGGCTGTCCAGCTTCTGCCCGTGAGCTGGGGGCCTGTGTTCACTGCTGGATCCTTGCCTTTGCTCCCTGAGTAAGTCTAAGAGGGGATGCTGGACAATCATCTGTCTGCTCAGCATGTTTACCAGGCTACACAAAATGCAGCGGTCCTTCTTCTCCCCTCAGAATAACAAATCCTGTGGCACACCCTTAATGCACTGCTGGCAACACCAAAACAGTGTGTGACAACTTTTGCCACACTGCTGTGTGGGACAAGGTAGAGCTACGGATACCCTGGACCAAATGTCCTCTTTCATGCTGCTCCTAGATCTCAGCCCTTTGCATTGCTGCTCGGCTTCCCAGAGAGAAGGGAAAATATTTTTTTCCCCTCTTCCTCCTCCTTGCCACCTATTTTGGAAGGTGCTATAAAAGTCCTCTCCTTCACCTGCCTCCATTCCCTCTCAAGAATGAAACTGCACTTAAAGCTTCCTCTCTTCTCTGAACAGTCTTAAAATCTCTTCCTTTCATTTGTCAGCTGATAGTTAACCCTTCTTCTCACTAGTGAGCAGTACTTCACCAGTATCCTCCTAGAAACCTAAGGGACTGTATGTCTGTAACTAACTCTTCTCTGGCAGTACCAAAAGAATTTACAGTTTGAGCCTCTTCAAATGCTTACATCACTTGTTTTTGTGTTTTGCAGAGAACTACTGAAATGATAAAAATAATCTGGGAGCTCTAATTTGCCATTCACTACTTGACATTTGCATTTCTGTTTCAGTCATAAACCCAGGCCAACCAGGCTTAATCACATTCATGTTCGATTGCTACATCTCACAGATCCAGTAGCTGTCGCACAGATGTTAATGGGAGATTTTCTGCAGCAGGCCTTAGCACAGGCAGAGGAAAATCTTCAGAATTTGGCCTGTTGATTCCTTCTGTTGGTAACAACTTCCTGGGTTTCTCTTAAAAACTTCCAGCCTCTTTTTCCTTTTATTTAAATGAGAATTGAATTGCTAAGCTTTGCAAACACTTTGACTGAAGTTGGTTACACTGATAGTTTTTCTGGCATGATTTTTGGACAGACTAATCTGTTCTTACTTGCTTGGGCTAGCATGATCCCCGGGGAGTGTTTTGCAGGTTGGAATTGGTGGATGCGTGTTGTACTCACCCAGCTCAGCTAGCCTGCAGCCAGTCTGAACAAGACCTCAGCTCCTGTGGGGAACAGAGGTGTGAGCACAGCTACTGCTGTGAGGTCCCCTTGACAGGAAGAGTCCTCTTCACCCATGATTGGTTCCTCTGCAATCCATGGAGAGCACACAGGACTGAGCAAAAGTCTTTGATCTTGCTTGTTTCTTAATCAAAAATAACAACAAGCAAACTATGGTTGGACTGTCAGAATTTTGATTTCAGCCTTGTTTGAAATTTCAAGTAAGATACCCTTCATTTCAAGTGAATTCATTAAAACATTATTGTACCCATGGCATTGACATCTTTTGGGTAGTGTGGCAGACTTGGTCTACAAATAAAATTGGAAGGGTCTCTCTACCACATATGCCAAAAACAATCACAGGATTGTCTCGAGGCCAGCCTGAAACATGAACTTCTCTAGATAGTGTGTGGGACACACAATAGCTAGACATAGCCCCCTAATTATGGCACGTTGCACACTGTGCTTAGAACTTGATAGCAATATTTTTGAGAGTCTTTCAGGCTTTCTCGGAAAATGTGTCTTGCTGAGTAGACATCTTTTAAGTAAGTTTTACTGGTGTCAGTACTACATGTAACTGTGCATTCAGGAACTGGAGTGAAAACCAGGATGCAAAAGGAAGCAAGTGCACTGATGGTATCCCTTAGCTACAATAGCAGATGCATTATGTAGATCAGCTCTAAGAAGGGTAAACATGTATCCAAGGTCACTGCTTCACCCTTGGCTGACTGAGGTCCTTTGGGGAATTTTGGTTTTGCCAGAGTGTATTTAAAGTCTCTGAGAGTTGCACATCATTTCCCAGGTGCCTCTTGTTTTCTAAAGTCCAGCTTGAGGCTCTGTGTTCCAAATTGCCTCTTTCATAATCAGCTTTGGCAGACTGTGCTGCAGAAGTATTCTGTGTTTTTGTGGACCCTCCACACAGAAAAAAACCTTTTGTTCCTGAAAAGAGACCGTAAATGAGAAGGATACTAGTACAAGTATGGACATGCATTATCAAGTATTGACGAATTTCTACTGAATTCTGTTTATATGATAAATACATCTCTAGAAGGTCAATAAAAGGAATAAACATCACATTTTTAGATGGGAATCAGCTGTTGCACAATTTCAGCTTGTCTTGATTATGGGTAAGAAGAATCTCACTGTAGTTTCAGAAACTGCCTTGAAGCATTGCGATTTTTTTTTCCCTCCACCTCTTCCTATCTTTCTGAATAAGCTGCTTCCTGCCACCCCAGAATGGTCAGTGCCACCCCTTAATTTACAGTTAGGAATGCAGACACGAGGGAAGGCGAGGGGATGAAATATGGTGTCAAGTTTGTATCTGCTCACATTTCACACACTAAGGAGACAAGCCCCTTTGGCCAGTTGCCATGGGGAATTTTCTTGCAGAAGTAAATAACTCAGAACAGAAAGAACTCAGATTCATACTACCCCAGCTGTAGAATGTCATTAAGTCTCAAAGGATGCTATGTGCATTGTGTGAAAGGAATTTTGTAATCTGGCTATAACTGCAGTTGCAAAACTATGCTTGAGTTTAAACCTTTATTTTAAACTTCTAATTATTGGCTTGTTTCTTGTGTGCTGGTTAAAGCACACATTGTCTTATAGTTTCTATTTTTAAACCATAAAAAGGTTTAGATTAGATGTTTCAACAGCGGGTGAGCTGTTGATTTTGTTTTGTTTTCTTGTTTCTTCCTATGCCAACTGCACTCTAATCTCCATTTCCTAATGCACTTTTTAAGGAATCTTGAAAGGGGAATTAAGTCTACCAAGGCACTCAAAATATCATGTAGATGGCTTTTTATTCTAAAGTGTCATTCATTACAGGACTTTCTGACCCCAATAACCTTCTCAAACTTGGGGGTGAGGGGTTGGTTTTTTCTTTTTTTTTCTTTTTTCTTTTTTCTTAAAATGTCTGAGAAGAGAAAGCACAGGCACTTCCCTTCCACTAGTAGTTAGCCAATTCTTTTTCAGTCTGAGTTACATGAGTATGGCATCCATTAAGTTGGTCCTGGTATACATGGGAGGAGACTCACTCTGTGGCTTCATAGTACCAGAGGACAAAATAGCGATTCTTCTGTTTTGGTGGGGTTTCTTGTAGTGCTAGTACCTCAGCTCAGATTTGGTGAAGAAATGGAGAAGATGTGTGCTTTTAGCATGGATTACAAATCAGCATTTGAAATAAAACCTGTTAGCTGGATAAAACAAATACCTGCCAGAAAAAGACATTTTTAAAGTTGCCATTTAGTCAGTTTCTACATCTCTGGAATAGCATGCAGTGGCACAACTTACATTACAAGCTTTTCTTTAAGTATTTTGGTTGTTGTCTCTGTGGCAGTAGGTGCCATGAATTGCTTAGAGAAAAGTTGATGCCTGTGTAGCTGTAGTCATTAAACATGGCTTCATACAGTGCTTTGCATAAGTCCATCGAGCAGCTCGTGCAAGGGTGTTTTAACTGAGGTGGTCTTTGAACCAACTGATCGCTAAGACTGTAGTGACTGCAGGGTGCCTGGATAGCAGCAGGGCAGGGGATGTGTCTGCCGACCAAAGCCCAGAGACCTGTGCCCCTACGGCTCCCACAGATCTTCCTCTTTTCTTGCGGAGTGGTAAGGGCTTCCTGCCAGGTGTGCCTCAAACGTGTCGTGTGCGAGGAACTGAGGCTTGGCTGCATTACATGCTGCCAATCTCGTGTTCCCCGCCTGTAATGACCTCTTGTTAACAAAAATTTCAACCTAAGCTTTAAACTGCTTTGTAGTTTGTGGTCAGAGGGTAAAATTCAGGCCAGAGCCTGCCAGCTCCTAAGCATCCCATGTGATGCTCAGTTGCTCTGTCAAACTTCCCTGCAACCCAGAGAAAGAGGGGTTAGAAATAAAAATACCACCTGGGTGGGAGGGAGAGCATGTGTGTGTGTCTGTGTCATCGTCCATTAGCTCCCCAAGCTGCAGTTTGGTGGAACGTGTACCGAGCTGTATGCCAGGAGACAGTACATCCTGCTCCCAGCTCTTTCCCCCGACTATTTTTGTGCTCTTCACAACTGCTATTAAGCAAGACCACAGAGTATTTTTACAGCATAAGCAGAAGAGGTCTATCCTGCATTTTAGGGCTGTGATGTGTCAATAACCCATGCCAAAATATAGGTATACGTAATGACTTTACGTAATCTGAAGAATGTGCCCTGGGATAAAAAGGAATTTGGATGCTGTTAACGTTTTGTTCAATGTTTGATCAAACAGATTAGCTTGTCATTGGATTCCATTTCCTCTCCCTGTTTCATTTAAAATGCTTCCTATAAAGATTTTAAAGAGCTGCACTTCTGATAGTAGAAGGACTAACTATGCTTTACTTTGGTTTTGGTGTGGCATGGGTTGCGTGGGACATCTTAGACTGGACACAAAGCAAAGTTACTCCAGGTTGTTCTGCCTAGGCTAATAGAGCCAAGCAAATACAAACCTCCTGACCTCAGCGTGGTGTGTCTGACCCTGTGCTCGGGTCTCTGCTCTCTTGAAAGTCTCTGCGATGTCACCTTTATTAAAGCTGACAAGCCAAAATATTTCTTTTGAATCTGATTGCTATTACTATAATACTGGACAAGAATACATTTGTAAAAATGACAAATTTTTAAGGACACCTTTGCCCAAAATTTGAACCAATATTATATTTAAGCCACTACCTGCTTGTTTGCTTTCTATAGAGCTTTACTCTCTATGCTTAAAATGCTTGACCGTGTATATCGCTGATTTCGGCAAGATTTGTTGAGCTTTGTTAGCAGTTTCTATCCTGAGTTATTTCCTATGCACAATTAAATGTTATAGCTGAATGAGAAGCCTCATATTCATTTTTGTATTCCATTTCGGCAACATTTTGGTGTTTTAATGCCCAGTTTAGACCCTCTTGAAAACGTTGAGTAACTTCATTTACTAGACTCAAAATTTTTAAGGATTACATTTCAATAGGGAGATTAGGACCAGACGGTATAGGTAGGACAGTGCAGTTTGTAATTTATGAAGGAGACAGCTGAAAACAAGAGGGGTTACACAGAGTGTATGCTCAGTAGTGTGCTCCCGAGGACAGACTTGGGGACTATAACCGGGTCTGCTCTGGAGTATTTCTGTGCTTGTATTTCATGCTGTGGGAGTCCCTCTATGGAAGTCTCTTTGGCCGTTCAGATCTGTGTGGCAGACCTCTTGAAGACAGACTGTTGCCTCCTTTTGAGAACACAATGGTCCAATTTCTCAAAATTTTTCAGTGTAAATCCAAGGTGATAATCAGAGTAAGTGACAGGAAAATTTGGCCTTTATTTTATTCCTCAATTTTTCCTTGGTCTCGGGCCCTTTTGAGTTGTACTCTTATTTTGTCCTGGGGATTATTGTCAATTGAAGCCCAAGGTTTGAGGAAGATGGGGAAATACAAGGAACTAAATCACCTCAGAGTTGTTTGAGTATACTCTTAAAACATGGAGTAAACATTAACAAAAAGGAAGTTAATGACCTATTTCTATGAGACGAGGCAGACCGTAGATCTTGAGGAGTGGAGCTGCAGTGTCCCATAGCAGACAAAGTTGTTGCTGAACAGGCCTGCTTCCCCTTTTGAGATTCATTCATCCCTTTTTAAGGGATTTTTGTGAACTCTCAATCTGGCAGCTGACGCAGAGTTAACAAAACAGAGTTAAAAATTTCCCCTCATGTTTATGTAGGATGAAATTTTAAAATGTCAGGGCTGCGGGGGGAGACAAGGCTGGATGAGAGCCCTTGGGATAGCCAACTGTGGCTGGGGGCAGTGGAGGTGGCTGCTGTGCCCACAGCACCGCTGGCCACACAGGGCTGGGCTGGGCTGGGGCGTTTCGCTCGTGTCATTCAAAGTGAGTCAGATTGCTGTTGTGGTTATTCGGCTGATCTGCTTCAGCTGTTGGGTTGAGTATGTATGCGCAGATGAATGTGTGTGTGTGTAAGTGGAGCAAGTTAGGGAGCCACTGCAGAGCGGGTCAGCTGGCAGACCGTGGGTGCAGGGCGGGCGGTGGGGCTGGGGTTCGGCTGAGCAGCGGGTAGGGCTGGGAGCAGGGGGAGCTGTAGGTCTGGCAGCAGGCTGAGCAGCAGGTAGGGCTGGGAGCAGGGGGAGCAGCAGGGTGTCCGTTTAGCCTCCCAAATTTACACAAGTGCATGTGGATGGCAAAGTTGTGTCCAAAACTTCCAGGTTCCTCTCTGACGCTTTCTGTAACATGGACAAATCCTGCTTCTTGTCATGCCTTGGTTCTCCTCTCTAAGGGAGAAACACTCTTAGAGATGTACGAATGAAAGGCGTGATCTGTGCCCTGCTCCCTCCCCATGCAGCAGCACGGCTGGGGGCAAGGACCTCTTCCTCAAGAGGCAGACAGCTGTGCTCCATGCCCTCTCCACCCCTCACACAACAGTAGGAACTGTAAAGCCCAGTCTTTGCTGCTTTCCTTTCCAGGCTCACCCTTTTCCCTTCCTTGCAGCAGGAGCGAGCCTCAGCCCCTCAGCAGAAACCTGACCTGCAGCCTTGCCAGGCTCCCCTCCTCTTCCCTCCATCACCTGCCTGATGTCACTGCCTGGCTCCTGTCATCCTTGCAGGGAGAACGAGTTATTTTGTCTTCCCTGAAGCAGCAGAATTGGGTTTTGCCTATATACCCATAATGGTTGCTCTGGCTCTGCTCGGGTCCTGGGTGTGCTGCAGGACTCCCACAACAGCCAAGATGAGGCTCCCCATGCAGTGCCAGCACCATGGGTGGGCTGAAGGAGATGGGTCAGGGTTCAGTAAGGTGCATTTTTCATTGTGCATGCTGGTCTCTTCAGTGCATGCCAGAGCTCTGAAAACTACCCTGGTTTTCACTCCGTAACAACACACGAGTCCTAAGGACATCAAGTTCTAGGGAATGTTTTCATTCCTTTTGACCATGGAGAAGTTAATGTGTTGTGTGGGTGCTTTTAACTCTGCACTGGCAGTGACTCCCATGAGCAGCAGCCCAGGTGGCTCAGCCTCCCACGCAGCCTTACCTCCACGATGGGCAGGCACGGGCAGGGGGAAGGAGAGGAAGCTGGTCCCATTATCAGGATCTTATTATGACTTTTGCTTTCTAAATTTCTGATGGTGCCAGCAGAAGGATTTTAAGTGAGGGTGCTGGCCTTTCTTGAGGCATTAAAGTAATTGCTTTCTGTAAAATGTAAAAACCTACAAACTAGTCTGTTCTTGTCATTGCTGTCGTAAGGGCTGCCCGTCGAGATATGGGGAGTGTTGGTTAGGGTGGCTAAAAGATCTGGTTTCTGAAAATATTTCTGAAGCTAGGGAGCCAAGTTTTGTCCTGGGCGACGCCCACGTAACCTCATTCAACTCAGAGCATCAGTGCTGCAGGAGCAGGGAGCCTGCGAGCTGCAGGTCCGTGTCAGCGGGGGATGGCAGAGTGGGGCAGAGGAGGCAGAGCGCCCAAAGCATCTTTTCCTCCAGCCACCCACTTTCCCAATGGGGCCCTGAGCTTTTTCCACCTCATCTTCCAAAAAGTCTGGTGGTAAATGGGGCAATATTCCCGAGTATGCACGTGCCTGCTAAAAATATTGTGAAATGCGTGAGAGGTGGCCAGGTGATCTGGGCAGCGTCACCGACACGCTTTAGAGAATCAGCTTGTGGGGAACGAAAGCAGGGTGCTGGCTCTCTTAACAAAACTGAATTTATTTTTCCGTAGCCCTTTGAAATCCTTCTGGCAGAGGCTTTTAATTGCGATGTGCTTAGGAGGAAATTTAAAGCAACTTATAGTTAGGCTACATTATAGGTTCAAACAGGAGATGTATCAAATACCTGGAAGGAAAGTATGACTATTTTGGTTTGCAGGGCAGCCTTGATTTCACAGAGAAACGCCGTTTCAAAGCTCTAAGGCAGACACAACAGTTTTCCTGAAATAATACCAGCAGTAATCCCTTCAAGCATCCCCAAGTGTATTGGCTCACGTATGTTTTAAAATTCTTTCTCTGTTTTGTTATAAAAACTTGCATATTTCTCTCCCCTTCACCATATGAAAATCTTCTAAGAATTTTTTATGAGCTTTTGTAGACTTCAGAATAAGCTCTCCTTCCCCTCCCCTTCCTTACTTTCTAATCCAATTTAGTCAGATAGTTACTTCAAATCCCTCGGAGGCCTGTAGTTTGTTCATTCTCCCACAGTGCTGAGATTTCCGTCCAGCCCAGCTGGCAGGAGTTTTTAGAAATAACAATATCTCAGGGGGAAGGAGCTGAAGATTGAATGGGGTCTTTTGTCCAGGTCTCTATGAAGCCAGATTAATTATGCATTGCAGAACACAGTTTAAAGCTCCGAATTAGGTCCTCATTGCAATGAAAGGAGAGCCCAGGCTTGAAAACTGAAAGAATTCCCATTTCCATCAGAGGGACAGACATATAATGACTGAAAGCAGGAAGAATTTTTGAAAATTGCAATTAAACAGTATTTTGTATTTACCACTCAGTAGCAGTTGTCTTAAGCATTTACAAAAGTGATTCTTTGACATTTTTTCACATGATCGCTCCATAGGTGGCTGGACTTTGAGGATTTTCAAGTCTTTTCTGTGTTACTAGGCTACTCTTGAAAGTACTTGTGCTTTGATGAATGAGAGAGGTTTTTTTTGGCCAGCACTTACCTGAATAGAGGTCTTTAAAACCTCAGCAGTACAATTAGCAGTCGGTCAGATGATACTGATGGTACAGGAAAAAAGCGAATGGTTTTCTCCTTTACTTCTGGGGATTTTCTAAAGCTGTCTGACCCAGTGTGATGTGCAATAACAACATTTTTCTTGGTTTCCTAATACACTTTAATTCCAGTTTGAGGAAAGTAGAACTTTTTCACGGATAATAAGTCCATAATGTTATACAGCTGCCAAATAAAAAGTTAGCCACAGGCATTTGTATTCATAAGGGCACTTTCTGTCAGGGTGGGGGATTGTGTTTTGGGTAGAGGACTGGGGCCAGAAGAGGGATAAGGATAAGGAAAATGTTAGCTATGAAACCTATTACATTAGAAATCCTTAGTACTCTCAGATATGACCAAACTGGGATAGATGGAGTGTGAGCAAAATAAACCGATTATTTTCCTTTTTATCATAATCTTGAAATCCCATATATGGAATAACACTCTGTAAAATAACTCTGCAGTTCAATTAATTTCAATTAAAAATTATAAACTGTAAACATCCAAAGAGGTAGCCAAATGCACACTTAGAAAGATAGCAGTGTTTTGGGGCTGAGTAAAGCATTTACTGAATCACAAGTAGGAACTTAGTGTAGAAGTCATTTGATATGAATATTATGCAGGAGAAGCATTTTCTACAGAGCAAACACATATTAAATCATAGCACTCTTTAATGTTCAGCATTATGTGATGAACATAAGCATTGTCTGTTAGCTGCAATCTGTCCAGCTGTCTGTTGTACTGTGAAAAAACAGCAAGTTCCTTGTTATTAACCTGAACATAACTTGAATGACTCTGGTAACATACAGGAGGCTGGCACAGCTCTGTGGGCAAAAGTCCTTTGGTTGTCCTGCTCCCAGGCGTGCCAGTTCTGAGGGGTCTTGGAGCTAACTGGAAATTAATAATGTGTTTGGTCAACATTTCAGGCACAAGGTTCGTCCTAGATTGTCTCCACATTGCTCCTCTGGAAGCACAAAGAATTCATTGAGAGCTATATTGCCCAAAAGCAATCGCGGCTGGCAGGGAGTGGAGGAATGGGCACCTTTGGCAATGTTCTCCTACAGTTTGCCCTAAAGAGGACTCAGCGTTAGAGTGAACGTGGCTGTGTAACATCAGTTCCCAACCAGTATCAGTTATGGAGAAGCTACCTCCAACTGGCCTAATTCAGAGTCACGCTGTGTTGCTCTGTTTTATGGTGTCAGAATGGGGCTGGTTGAGAGGGAGCGACAAGTGTGCTGTAACCTCTTGCTAAGGCACATCCAAGGCCCGTTTACCATGTACCTCTGCTTCACTTCTGCTTTGGGTCTGCTTTGCTCTTTTGCAACACGAGGCGAAGAGCCTTGTTTTTCTTCTCTCTGTGCTTGGCCTGGAATGAACCAGCTGGAGTAATTAGTACTTCCCAAGTCTTTTCCAAAACTCAAATTGAAATAAGGTTTCTGAGATTTGAAAGAAATGTGAGTGCTTCCTATCGTCATTTCATTTGCAAGCATCAATGCCAGGGAAAGGTGGAAATAGCTCCACTGACTTGAAGTGCGTGGTGAATAAAGTCTCCAGAAAAGTTAATGCCAGGGCTGGAAATACCCAGGTCACCAGGTCTGCAGCAGTGGTCTAGCTTCTAGCTCTTATTATCTGCCATCTGAACCTTCTCATCAGTAGGTTTTGGACCACACACCAACAAAACTCAGGTTTGCCTGATAACTTGCAGAGTAACAGTAGGGTTCACCACACTAGTTACAAAAGTGCTGTTCACAAGCGATCCTTTCCATGTCACTGATCTTGAAATACAAACAAAAAGTTGTTTTTAAGGTAAGAATACATGGACAGCTAGAGCTGTCCAGAGCCTTTCCCCACAAAACATCTTCTGTTAGAAAGCTGAACAGGATGAAACAAGAGTGTACTGCAGTGTCAGCTTTGACCTGCCAATAGAGGTGAAAAAGGCTTGCTGAGGAAATGTGCCTCTTTTTAAGGAAACCCTTTTAGTTGTCTGCAACACAGCCTGCCTTGCGCCAGTCTGCTTGGGAGTTGCCATAACTAAGGACCTGGGAGCCTCTCTTGGAGCCAGGATGTCTCTGGGCTTCCAGGCCTGCGTCGGCGAGTCTGCAGGCTTGGGCTCAGCTTTTTGGGGTCCCAGGATAGCTGGGCTCCCAGCCGCTGAGCTGAAGAGCAAAAGAAAGGATTTCACAATCTTCCAGAAGCATGCACTACTTGGTGAATCTCAGTTTGAAAATCTGTACGCGAGGGAAACATTTCCATTAAAATAAAATAAAAATAAATAAATTAATCCTCCTGCCTTGAACATATAATTAATAAAGACTGCAAAGATAATGAAGTTAATGCCAGGGCTGGGAGTATCATGTCAGCTTTTTACCTCTGGATGTCCACTATCTGAACACTTTGGACAATCCTGTCAAAAACATTCTAGTAATGATCGATATTTAACCCATTTCCTCCTCAAACTTCAGCTTTTCCATTTGGAGAAGTTTTGAGATTCTCTAGCAGATGATCAGACATTTTTTAGGGTTCTTAAAAATGTTACTTAAAAAAATAAACTGTTCACTTTTGAAAATCCTGTCTACCTAGTTTGATATTTATTCTATCTGTTGAAAAATTTCTGTCATTCTTCTCATTGTCCAATTAAAAAAAAAAGAAAAACTAAGTAGAAAAACCCCTCTAATGTATGAAAGTGATCAATGTAAATACTTAATATTAGTAATGTTAATATAAAGCTGAAGACAAGAATTCTGTATATTAAAATTACATGAACTTCAAAGCAGCAAACCAGCTTTGTCACGGTGACTGATACATGGTTGTCCCTGTTAGTGTGAGATAAGGAAAATTTTTAATGATAGTTTGTTTTTTCTCTTCTAAGTGGGTCTTGAAGTTATTTTCCTGAGCCCTATAGGGACAGTTTCACGTGACCTAAAAATGCCTAGCTTTGTCTAGTTTCACTACAAAATCCTGGACCTTCAACACTTGAAAATCCAACATGTCCCTATATGTGGATGTAGGGGCTCAGCTGCAGTGTTCAGCAGTTTCGGCCCAAATAACCCTTGTCTCTTAGCTGGAGTATTAATTTTCATGTCAAGAACCGTGCTGTTGCCGCTCAAACCTTCCCCCCTCCCCCCCGTGAGATTTTTACGCATACTGCTCTTACTTGGACTAATTTAGTTTCTGAGTTCTGCATATGTGCAGTTGTAAAGAAATCAAATATTACAGCTGGAAACTGTGAGATCAGCCTTGTTGCTGCCCTGGCCTCCCATTTACCATGAAAACAAACACAGCTCTCTTCTCATGTCTGCCAGCAGGAAGGGGGTGGGGAGGCAGGCAGAGAGGCAGGGGAAAGTTTTTTCTTCAAAAAGGAAGAAGGTCAACTATTTTGGGAAACTAAAACCACTCAGCAATTAGAAGAATTCTTTTCTCTCAGTGATTAGAGAAGTCTGCAGGCAAGCAGTAATTGCTGCAAACAGTAGAGCCGTGCAGATGGACGAGAGGTAAATGCATCTCTTTGCCTTTGCAGAAACATGTCTTTGCAGAAGATGAAGTGGATAACGCAACATATTTTGCTGTGCCAACAGTTAAGTTATAACACAGAGTCCATAAATCTCTGCACTGGATAAGTCGGTTCTTCAGGTACAGTTAGTCAGCTGATGTGCTGAAGGCAGGGACTGCGTGATTGATTTCCACCCGCTGCTTCTGACGTCTCTGTGGGACTTACTGTGTTTCTTAAGGCTGCATCCACCTAGGACAGGGAAAGAAATAGATCTTGGAGAAATTCTTACTCGCAGGATGCAAAACAATGACAAATTGGAATTCAAGCAGTTAAAAAAAAAAAAAAAAAAATTCCAAAGCTGGGAAGTTCCTTATTTGCCTGAAGAAGCTGCAGAATATCTGGTTAATGCAGCTTTGTTGTGGGGTCCTTGGGCTAGCCCTGCACCTCCTGCCAGGAGTTCAGGTCTCTTTGCACTCTTCTGGCAAGCAAAGCCTCAAAGGAGTCCATACAGAAAAATATAGACATGCTCCTCATGACTCTCTTTCATGTGTTTGTGAGTGCCCTTAATTTCTTTAGGTTTCACCTCGTGCCAATCAATAGTTAGAAAATTCTAGTACAGGGTAGGATCTGAAAAGTGTGTTTTTGAAATGACCTATTAGAGTTGTCTGGTCTTCTGTTCTACTAATGGGTTTTCATGCAATGAAGATTCCCTTGTATTTTTAAGACATTATTCCAAAGCCTGATACTTTTTGTTCAAGAATTTTTTTTTTCTCAATAGATGCATTACATTTTGTGTCTCTACAGTTATAATTTTTTCCCTCCATTCTTGGTGTTTACACCACAAATACTACCAGAATGCTGTTTACAGTCCTTTCTCTGAGAGCTCTTAGATGTGCTATAAATGTGTTTATACAGAAAATTAAATAATAATCTATTACAAAGCATTGCTCAGCTCAGAAACTTCCCTAGTTTTCATCATATGGTTCTGGTAATCTGATGCTCAACTGACTGGAGTATTCCATGTAGGATCATATGGGAACTGTATAAAATTGGACCGTTAAAATGTCCAGTCTGCACTATCTCAAGATGCATATGTGCGTGCAACATAAAGTTGTATTGATCTTTGCAGCTGTGTTGCAAGCTGTTGTATAACTGGCTGTCTGCAATCACTCCTAGGTGTCCTTTGTTCTTCATTCCTTGAGTTTTTTCATCTGATTGTGGACATACGTGAGGATGTTGTCTTCCAGATGGATTCAACTGTGTAGTCTTCTAGTGGCCATGCCTCTTTTTTGCTCAGTAGTGTCTTTGGAAAGCATAAGTTTCCACTTCTCCCACATCCTTTAGGAAGAACTATTGTCCTGTAGCAAAGAATTAATTCGTCTCTCTCTTTCTACGTGATTTCAGCGACTGTTTAGCCAAAATACCTAGGAAAGAGACTCAAATCATGCTGTTCAATGTACCTATCTTGTGGTTGCCAGAAGTGGGTGCCTCAGGGTAGACGTGTCCTGGAAGGCACCGTGAGTCCACAACACCAGTAGGGAGTTCGTAGCCTTTTCTTTGTCTTAACTGGAGCTCCTCCTGAAGCATTCATGATTTTTCTCAGCCACTGAATCAACTCTTTCCTTTCTCCATCTTGAAGATATAATAATTACTACTCAAAATATACTCTGAGATTTGTGCTGCCCTCTCCATTTGCCTACAATACTGTGCCCGTTCTCTGGCTTTACAGGCAGTGAATGCTGTATTTGGAGAGGAACACAGTGAGGAATGGCCAGCAAGAGTCCTGAGAGTAAGATCCTTCCCTGGTGTTGGGTGTGCACAGCCTTCTCAGGCCATGTCTGCAATAGCCTTTTCTTCCCCAAATTCCCACTGTTATTACCACCATTTCTGCTTCAGACATGGTGTTAAGCAAAAAAGTTCTTTGGCTACTGATGATTTTATTACAGCGTTTCCAACCTTTTCAGAGAAAGCTGTGACAATATTTGCAGCATTGTTGTGTTAAAAGTTATTTTTATGTTTTATTATTTTCATTAAGTGTTTTAAATATATACTATATTAGACAATATAGAATAATATGATATTTTAATATAATTTTTTTAAATTAAAAAAGTTATGTGTCTTCTGTAGCATTTTGCTGCCAATAGTAGCATGGAATGGAGGGGAAAAAAATTATTTGGGAGATCTGGTGTGTCCAGCATCTGAGAGAGCTGTTTCATTTCTGCCAGAGCATTTTGAGATCACATACCCTCATTGCAGAGAGTTAAAATACTTTGAATGCTATGGGGGGGAGGAGGAGGGGGAGATTTTGGCCAACAGTCAGATAGTTGTCTCAAGTCTTTCATCTGACAATGCTTGTGCCTCTCCTGCGCTGATCACAAGATCATTAGATTATCTAGGAAGACAATTAGTGAGGCCGATACTAGCCACAAAATTCTCTGTCACGTGTTGAGATCACTATGCATTTGTCAGCTCGTACATCATTAGCTTAAATTGCCAGTTCATTGGGATATATAATTAGTCTGCTTTGAGTTCATTCTCTTATTTTTCTGATGGCTCTGTGATGGGGCTGCCACTAGGCAGGAGTACTACTGGAAGGTCTTGGAGCAGGTCTAGCCAAAGGTTAAAAAATGGCTATTACTATAACCCAAAACATTCTTTCATTGCTCATCTTGTCTTCTCAGATGTCATCCTATGAATGCAGTGTGACACATCAAAAAAACCCAATGAACCCCTCCAACAAGTATTTGATCACAGTAGGTACATGATTCATGAGGCGTTTTTCTGCCAGCATATGGGCATGTTGGTTTTGTCCTGTTTATTATTAACTACTTGGAATCTTATAAACTTCTCTAATATTGCACTTCTTCGATGTTTATTTTGGAGACTACAGATTTTCCTTTATTTGAGATGCTGTAAACAATGTAATTTCATGAATCACTGTGCCGTAGGGACTGGTATAGTTAATGTTTTTAATAGAAGTCACTGGCATCCATAAGTTGTTTCTCACTAGTGGGTGGAGATTGTGTGGGTTTTCCCACCATAGCCTAGGAAAGTCCATGGCGTAAGTCTAAGATAGCCCGATCCAAAGTGGATGCCAATCAGTAAAGGTAAAATGCATTTCACCTACATTTAATGGTCTAAATTTGGCTTTAGAGGCACATGAGTCATTTACTTTTTTCCTTTTTTTTTTTTTTTAACCATTAATATAAAAAGGCCTATGTCCAGAGGGTGATTCATCTGAACTATGTACACCACCTAAAATTAGGATATGATATGATTGCTTTCTGGTAGTCCTTAATTTCTCTGTTGAATATTGTGGAGGAATCCTAGATGAGGTTTAGAGGAGGTACCCAACTTTTACACAAGTAAAAGCAGATGGGATGAATCTTCCCAGCAAAGACAGCTATAGCATTCAAACAAACGTAAACTCTACTGCTTCAAGTACCTTCTCACACTCTAAAATGGAGTGAGATTCGAAGAAGAAGGAACTGACAAACACCACCAAAATGCTGTTTGGCACATATTTCTGAGAAATGTAGGGGGATTTAGTGAAAGTACGGTCCTGAATGAAAAAGGAGTCTTTATTCAACATGAGTACAAACACAACAGTACATTATAATTCATTGACTAGTTGCACAAAATTAATGTGATTAACTTGGAATGTAAAATGGCTCACAAAACTTGTGATAGTTCTGTATTGCTACTTTCTGAGTGCGCAGAAGCTTCAGTTTAGAAGAAGACATTCTAGTGAAAATCTTCTGTTTCAGAAAGCAGGACTGAAACTTTACCGGGGAATGAGAGTTTGCCGTGCTCTGTTCTGATGAAAATCCTTGTAGTGAGCCTTAACATGAGGGTGCTGAGAAACTGAGTGGAGCAAACTAGTGAAAATAGCTATTTTTTACTACAGTGCTTTCCACCAGTCACCCAGCTTTCCTAAATCCATTGTGTATTTTGGCTGTAAGGCAAGTAGTCTGTGTTTTCTGAAATTGAGGTTGGACCTTATGAACATGTTGTAATCATGTTTTGAAGGTTAGATACTAAAATAAATTCTCTTCCTTCAGTAATGATTTTGAAAAGTGTCCAGGTTCCTATACCTGTATAACTGCTGCTATAGTTGATGGTACCAGTCAGAAAGTGGTTTATTGCAAAGGCTTCATTCCAGGACTGGGTTTTTCCCTCTGGTTTATATGGTCATAACTTGCTTTCTTACTCGTGTCAGCATCTAAGTTGGTTAATTTCTGTTTTCCATAGCAATGTATTAAAAGCATGGGTGGCCTCATTCTCTTACTCCAGATCAATACTGAAGTGACTTCTGTTTGGTAGTAGTGTCAACACCACTAGGCCCAGGTACGTTATTATATGCCTTTTTTTAAATTCAGGCTAATTCAAACATACCAGGCAAGTTTTCAAGTATTAGCTAACATTGTATTATAACTCTTGCAGCTAATCAACAATTTGTTCAAAACGTACTCCAGAACTGGTATTTAGGACTTGAAGAATTTGTTGGTGCTTTCCAGCATATACCTTAACTGAGTTTGTGTGTTTTCTTTTGCCTTGCAAAGCCAACAAAATCTTTAGCAAATTGCTGTTTTGTGTAATTCATAGGCAATTGGCATTATTTTACAAAGCATGTGCAACATAAATGAGTCATTAAGATTTCAAAGTTCAATACACTGAAGAGAGAAAAGAAACCAAATTAGATAAACCCTTGTAGCAATAAATATTTTATTTTGCTTATGTTGTGATATACAAAGACTGTAAGCCATACAAATCAGAATTTCTATTCTTTGTTTATGCAGCTGCTGCTTTTACATGTTTCATTCACAATGCATGAGGCAGCAAGCTGACACTTGCCATGTTTTCTATTCATTTTTCTCAGAGCTCTAGCTTGGGATGACATAGTCTATGAACCATGTTTGAATCTGTGAACTATGATTTCTGTAGGCATAGGTCCAACATCAGTATATCTTCGTGCTGTTTTGATCTGGAAAAATTCAAAGCAGTTTAAAAAGAGGTTGGTACCATTAGCCCTATTTTAGAGTTATGAAAACTGAAGCAGGTCTTGTATAGCCTTGTGTCCTACGGTCAGTTAAGCAGTATTGCCTGCATTTCACTGGGAACTCGTGGAAGTAGGACTCACAATGTTTTGAAGTGGTTGTAGGATTTGAGGTCTGAGTGACTGTAGGCAGTTCTTGTTGTTGTGTTTTGTTTCATTTTTAAGGTATTTCTTATAACTAGGAAGTTGAACCTGCAGCACTTGAGTTCTGTTGCTGATTCTTTCATTGACTTGGGAAGATGGTCAACATTTCTGTGCCTCAGAGAGGTATAAATTAATCTCTGTTAGCTTCACTGCAAGGATTAAATGAAGTTTGGAGTGGCTAAAATAAAGTGAAAAGAATTTCAATTAATTCTTACCCTTCTGTGTTTAATAGTAGTAATTTTAAATGTTCCTTTTATCGAAACAAAGGGTGGTTTTCCTCCATGTATATGGCTTGAGGCTTGTTAGACCACAAATTAATGGAACAGAAGTCCTTGTGAGCTTTTTCTAACTAAGAATTGAAGACTGAATTCAAGATAAACAGTGCCTGACAACTTTCTATTCCCTTCTTTCTAGGAATGATCACTTTTAATTGTAAAGGAAACTAGTAGGGACAAATAAAAAAACCAAATCCCTGAAATTTAAGATAAAATACTTGAAGAAAAAATTTCTCATAAATTTAAGATAATTAAGTTATTTAAAATGTAATTGTGTCTGAAAGAATAATAAAAATTTCTGTTGCTGTTTTAGAAATAACTTTTATATTCTTCATCTTTCATCTCCTTTATTTCAACACACATGATGAAATACATGGAGATTTACATACGGATATTTTATCTGTTAATCTGTCTAATTGTGCTTTGAAGGTTTCTATCAGTACACTTTTCCAGTACCTTGTAAATCGTTACTTTAACATTAAACACATCTTTCCCCAGATATCCTTGCTCCAAGCATCTGCGTTGAAGTCTGCGGAAAGAAATGGGAATCCTTTGACTGACTGTCATGGATCAAACCTCCCAAAGATACTTTGGCCTAACTTTCATATTTACTTAGACACAATGATATGAATCAAATTTCACTCTTCTTTAAAGAATGAGCTGTTTGTTAACTATATTCGCAACTACACTGGGAACAGAATTATAAGGAAGCACAGTTTAACAGTGTTTAGAGTTTAAGCCTGTATCTTGATGAGATATTCGATAAGGGCATTTTATACTAATTCTGTCTCTTATTGCAATTTTATTTTTTTAACTTTTATTTCTTCTATTTAAATTTTACCAAGGAAGCAGATTGCTGTTATTTACATGCTGAAATATATTGACTAATATTCACACATTCATGTGCTGGCATAAAAACATTGAATACAGATTGAAAGAGGGAGCTGTCCTGCATGATTTCCTCTTTATGCACTCTAATTTAGATACCTTCAATAATTACATGCTTTTATCTATGTGCCTGATTGATTTTAATGATATCAAAGTGGCAGAGTGACTGCAAATGAAATTCCTCACTCAACAAGTCATCCAATAATTATTTCTGTGGAAAGTTGCAGAATTTTCCTGAGAAGTGCCTCAAATGATTCTATCAGGAGTAAGCACATTTCTAGGAGGCAGATTGCTCAGAAATTTAGGTCTTTACTCTCAAAATCAGGTCAGAAAAGCTATTCTGTCAATACTGCAATGTGATGAATATACTTTCAATTGTAAATCCAGTGTTTCTTTTGCACTTACCAAAGAAACGAGAATTTTCCAAATGATGAGCAAGGAAAAACAGCCTGTTTCAGAGGCACGGGAGGGGCAAAACTACATGTGCCCTTTTTTATTTTTCTTTTCCTCTGGCAAAAGCCAGTGAAGGGGGTTAGGGAAGAGAGCAGTCTCCTTAAGAAATGAGCAGAGATTGTTGTGACGGAGGGAGGGAGGGAGAAGAGATTGAGGGAAAGCACAAAGTGCTGCCATTGGAGAGGGCCGAGACAGCTGAATCAGGGTGCTACAGACTTTTCATTATCAGAAACAATTACTCCAGCAAGAACAGCATGGGACTTCATGAAATGTTTTTGAACTCGGATTCCTGATAGGAGTGCATTACATAACTCGTGCTTTGTGAATGCTGGCAACCGGCAACCTACAGAAAGACACAGCCAGAAGCAATGCGCTCAGCTGCTTGCTTTTAAAAAAAATATATATCTGGGCCAAGCATTAAACAGACAAGCCTATCTTTACCCTTCCCCCTGCCCCCTCCATCAACAGAAGCCTGGTTTTCATCACAGATTAATAAACGAAACCTTCTATCCTTTTACTGTGCTTCCCACAGCCTTTTGGTAGGAGTTAACAATGCTCCGAGTCAACATTGCCATGGTGCTTGAAATGTCTTTGCATGTTTGTTCACTTGAAAGAGTCGTGGTGATGGGGTTAGAGAGAGGGTTTTAAACTGCCAGTGTGTACAACCTCAGAAACTTTGGGATGGTTTTGATCACGTTTGGTTTGACAAACATCTGTTGGGGAGCTGTCGTTATTGCTTTTGTCTTTCAGTTTTATAACAATATTTTTTTAAAAAGAAGAGCCCATGTTATATATTCCGCTGTCTCCTGAAGTGATTATTTGTATGATTTGCTGTTAAGGAAATATGTCTAAGTGCTGAGGAATTCTAATTAAGCAGGCTCAGCTGGAGCGAATAGCTGGAGGATTTCACAATACTATTCTGAAATTATCGGCAGGCCCAGAAGCCAGGGAAATTCTCAAATTTTGGGGTTTTACCATGGTGGACATAGCCACTAAATCTTACTTATTTGTTTTCAAATCAATGGGTTTGTAGACCATGTTATTTCACAATCCCTGTTGGTGGTTGTTCCTCTTTTTTACTTTCTCTTCCATCTGCCCTAAAAAAGATGCAATCTTAGCCAACCAAGCAGAACCTCTTCCACATTTCTAAGAGAAGTGTTTATAGGACTAAACACCACTGAATTTTATTGGGTTTGGATGGGTTATTTATGAGAAAAAAATTGGTTCATTGTCCTTGGAAGTAGAGACAATCCTGCTGAGCCCTTGAAGGGAACCTTGAAGGGAATTCACTGAATTCGTGAAAATTTAACAGTAAAAGCACATATTAAATGCTGCTGTAATATATCCTTTTCTGTGTAGTGTGCTCATCAAAAACCAAGTTAAAACTTTTTTCTGTGTTGTGTAACTCTTTAAATCTCTGTTTATATGGTAAACACTTCTCTGTTTTGCTTTCCAAGGGCCATCATTCCCTGCCTGCCTAATCTACTGTTGCTAACAAAAATGACAGTAACTAACCAGGGAGGAACAGCCTTCTCTGGTCCTTTGTTTTCACTCTGCTAGGTGAACACATGTGTTTTTCCCTTTGCCTTTTCTCTTCTCTCCTTTTCTCTTTGGGGAAAGGAAACCATTTGTATGCTGCACTAAGGAAAAGTGATTGAAAAGTGGAAGCCCATACTTTTCTCTTCAGCAAGCGGAGATCTGTTTTCAGTCTGATGTTTGGTGAAAGGAAGCTTCAGAGCTGCGGGCCAGCTGCCAGGAATGTCTGATTTCCTTTCCACCCACTCCTATGATCCTCCCTTTTGGCAGTGATTACCGATGACCACAGCTGTCATGCTAGGTCATGGTAAGCTGTCAAGCAAGGTAGTACATCAGATGTACAAGGCCCAGTCCTTGATCTGCACTGAAGAACAGGATCTTGAATCTGGTATCAGGCAGTGCGTGAGCATACCACAGCAAGCAGTGGCGGGCTGATGTCAGCTCGTCATTCTGGTTTCTTGAGAAGGTGGGCAAGCAGGAGGTGCTTCTCCAGCCAGCAGAAAGCTTCTTCACAACTTTTCCATAGGTAGTGATATCCTGAAGCATGAGGAGGGGTTGTAATTTAGTCAGGATGGATGGTTGTCTAGAATGGGTAAGTCCTTCCAGCCAGCTGAAACTAGAAATAGTACTTTGGGTTGCTCTCACCCAGTCAGTATGTAATAATACAGGAGAACTCCATAATCAATGGTCGGAACAATGGCGTTCAAGTGGTTGTGCTGCATGCAGCACTCTGTACGCGTGACTGGCTGTCGACATTATGGATGTGGCAGAAAATCACCACAGAACTGCAGACTTCAGAAAATGATGGATACTGTTGTCAGGGACATAACTTCTATAAATAGGACTTGCACTCTATGTAAGGTAGTATTTTGTTAAGCTTCACATGTTCAGTTCCAAGTGCATAAATGTCTTCTGAAGAGGTAGTATTTTACTATGTTTTATACTGTTATGCTGGCTTCATAATGCACTTTTTGCTGTAGCATCTGTTCCTCTTCTAACAGCGTATTAAATAACGTGACTAAAATCCGTTAGGTGTTTGTTCTGTATGCCTTCCTCCAAAGGGGGAGGCATTTGCAATGGAGTGTTTGTTTTAAAAACATATAAGAACAGGTTGCTTTCTGTTTCCCAGAGGAAAAAAGGTAAACACTTGAGGGACAGAAGGTCATACATGCTGCAATTGTCCATTGTTTTTGTGGGAGTTTATTGCAGCTTTAGGCTGGCACAGCCAAGGAACTTGCCTCCAAAGTAGCCTCAGGGTGTGAGGATGTAGGTGATACTGATTTCCTTCAGTTCTCATTTAAGATGACAGGATCTGATCCTTGTGGTCTTGCTCCAGTTGGAGGGATGATCACCTTAGCAAGTCCCATCTGAACTTCATTTGGTATGATTTACTTCAGAACAGTAAACATAATTTCAGTTCTTTTGCTCTTTGTTCTCACAAAACACCTATGGCCTCCTAACAAATCTTACATAAAATTAAATTTGATTTTATTAAGCTCTTACACACGGTTGGGAGAAAATTCCAGGAACTCTGTGGACAAGAGCCGGTTTCTTTACAGATTTCTCCTGGCCAAACAAGGCAACTAATGATTACTTTCACAACGCTGGGGAATCCACAGCTACAGCTAAGAGGGGTAAAAAAAAAAAGTAATAAACAAACAAGTCCATCCACAAATCCTTCCTCAGGAAACCAGCATGGGAAGCACAGGCATTTAGTATGACAATCCAGCATGTTCTGCCAAAGAGAGACTTTCCAAAACAGCTGTAGAAATGCCTACAGTTTCCTTGAACGTCCATTTTAATAGCATTATAGCCTCAAATCTTTATATGTTAATCTAATTGTTTTCATGCTGTCAGCTGTATCTATTGCAATTGTATAAAGTTTTAAACCCATGTAAGTAACCCTCAAGAGGGAGTGACAGACTTCAACAAACACTGCTGTCTATGAACCCAGCTACCTTCCAGCCTCCATTCATTCAGGTACAGTCGGTTTCGAGGCTGTGACAGAAGCTGTTGTTCAGTCTCCCTGTGGGATACCACATTTGCTTCATTTGTGCAGAAAGCTTTTCATAACTGTCCCATGTCTGGAGCACTCAGGAATGAATATGCTTCCTCTCTTTGAATAACGGCTGAACTCCCGGTTGAAGAGGAGGTATTTAAATAACCATGTTGCCATGTAGAGTATCTCATGATTTCAATCCTCAGAGTCCCTGAGCTATCTGAGCACATATTTATAATCAGCCTGGTGAATGCTCTCTCTGGCTATTTATCAGCTGTGAGCCTGTGTTTCCATTTTACAAGTGCAACTCTATAATGTAAGAATACGGTATGTCTTGCTGTTAGCAGAATTATTTTTTTTGTCTCCAAGAACAGAAAGTTCCCAACATAGGACAAACCCTCTTCATGTAATCTTACATATTTTATTCTGTTTACTTTGCTGTCTTTGACTGTGGAATTTAATTGCTGAGACACAAAAGGATTTCTGTGTCTGGCCTTCACTGCCATCTTAGCGAGTTTAGCTCTAAATGTATTTGCAACTGGAGGGACCTGTGTCCATAATATTGAACCCTCCTACACTCAAAAAAACCCACATTGACTTTTGGGAGCAGTCTCTGGCTTACACTAACTCCTGAGCTGTGGCTAGGAATTAGCTGTAACCTGGCACTCTCCCAAATGCTAGCTGACCCAGGCTGAAACCGTGTCAGGGCTGCACCACCACTTTAACAGGAAAGGCATTTGACTTTGCTTAATCTATCAATATATGTGCAGATCTTAGCCATAGACAGACCCATCTGTACTGGTCAAAGGGAGGACTCAAGCCCCTTAACTGAGACTCAGGTGCCTAAACTTCAGTTCAGATTGAGACTTCATAAGGCCATCTGCAGTCATCGTGGTTTCTGAAAGCCCAGAGACACAGTTTTGCTGACAAATTCCTTAAGTAGCACTGCCTTTATTCAGAAGTAATACCATTTTGGCAAGACTGAGTGTCCTGGCATGGTGAAAGCACCATCAGAAGTCACAAAACAGGTTTCTCTGATTTGACATCTCCTGAGAGGTTGGGTTTGGTAGGTATGCTCGTGGTTACAGCAGTGGTTTGAGCACAAAAGTGAGCAGCTGTGGCAGCTTCCATTCAGGAGCGCAGATAGTGCTGGTGGTGAAACGCTGAGCTGTGTGTCAGAGATCCCACCCAAATGTTCAAAGCTGTATCCTTCACCTCAGATAAGAACAACTGAGTAGCAGTTCAACTACTGCTTCCATGTTCAACATGGAAGCACTCTGGGGTTTTCTGCTGAGTGGGGGATATGTGGATTTAGGGTCCTAAGGGTGCTGTGGGTGTGGGGTCCTGGTTGCCTGTTTCCTGCAGAAGTCTTCTGTCCTCTGCACTATAGCTTAAGGTGAATGGTGATATTAACACTGGCTGCTTAAAACAAAAGATTGATTTTGATCTAGTCATCCTCACCTAAAGGGATGTGTGAGGCCCCTGAATACAGGAGGGGTTAATGAGTAATTCTTATGATCAGCAGTGAGTTTAAAGAAGTTCTGCGGTGTAGAGAAATGAGGGATTCCAGACACACTTCTCCATTTGGCATTTCCTTCAGCAGCTTGACCAACTGAGGTCTCTGGCTGCTGGGAATCCCATCGCCATGCATGTAAGTGCTTTGTGATCACACAGGAGTTGCTACCTGGGCTGAGACTACACAGCCTGCTCTGGGAGCTGGGCCCCTGCAGCAGAAGTGAGCATAACATCACCATATGAGAGTCCCACTGAAGATGCAAGCAGGATTGACCCAAGGAAATTGAAGGCAGGTGTCCAGTGTCCTCAGGTAATGCCTTGAGCATGTGGCTGGCTGGCTGCTCCAGGGTAGATCATGTTGCTGTAAATAAAAAGTGGTGCTTTGAAGCGAAGATGTTCTTGTCCATCTTAGCAGAACTTGTGCTAGCAAACAAGTAAATTCCTGAAAAAATGCTGCAAAGAGACCTTCACATTCTCCATCTATCGACTCTGCATGAGAATTATCTACCTGTTGCAGCACTTCTCTGCATTTTACTTGTCTTGTCAGCCATTTTTGCCCTTATATTTGAGAATCAATACTCAGTTTTGAAAGTTTAGATTTACAGTTTTAAAATAAATCTTCCCACTTCCAGCACAATATTTTATGTGCATGGTAAGGAGGGAGTGTTAATTAAAAACTGTGTATAAGAACGATATATTTTGATAACAGGAACTGTTGTGAAATGTGGATTAACTCAGACGTTTTTAGGACGTGCTAAAACATTAAAGAAGAGACTTATTAAAAGTGCACAAAATTCTACTTACTTGCGAACTAAATAGACATTCAACTAAAGTTAAACGGATGTAAATTTCTGTTTAGGCCTGCTTCAGTAGTTTGACAGACACCTGGGGTAGGATGTGAACCAGATTTAACAGAAAACTGCTTAACACTTTGTGAAGAAGAGCCTTCTGCTAGGGTTAAGAACTGGATTAGAAATGACTGGATTTCTCATGAAGGAGACATCAGTCATGAAGTTTTGTTCTTTTGAGTGCCCTCAAGAGACCAGGCAGATCTGATCTGTGAGGAGTGCTGCTGACTCGGGCTGCTGCGGGAAGGTGTCGAAGGCCAGCCAAGGAAATCTCTGACCTTCACTTCGCTGCTGACCGTCACTTGGGTTTTCCTGCCTGGAAAAGAGGCAGTGGGCTGGGGTAGCTGGCGAGGAAACAGAGACCAGAACCATTGACCTCAATCTAAACACAATACAGAAAAAGACAATAAACTCCTGGAGGAAAAACATAGGAGTGATTTACCTAGGAGGAAGTGAGAATATTAAATTCTTTCAAGTAACTTCAGGAGGTGTAATAGAGGAAATCTATTGAAAACACGCAGAGAAGACAGCTGTCTCTAGCCAACGAGTCCTGTGACACACAAGTGTTGGATATCTACTATATAACTGATATTTTACAAATTATTAAATCTGTGAATGCCATGGGATTATTCCAGTTGTGCATTCATATTACTCTTCTGTGTCTGGAAAAGTAGAAAGGTTATAAACTGTAATAAATTCATCCTAATTTATCTGTTCATCTGAATAAACATTCAATGTGGTAAAATTGTAAGCCCACTTGTCCAGTGTTGACAAAGATTTTTAATGTGGGTCACAGTGACCTGTGATGAAGTTCCGCTCCTTGAAGGTCTGCTTTACCCATTTTACCTACTACTACTACTACTTCTCTCTCTCCCTCTTCTCTCCTCTCCCCTCTTCCATATATACAAAAATACGTTGTGTTTAATACAGAGAACTGTAGCTATATGAATTGCCAAAAACATGGTAAGACTTTGGTTTTTACTTTTCTGCAGACTTTGCACAAGTGTGTCGCCTTGGCTTTAGGTATTCACAAGACTTCTGCTCTTGATGCTTATCCTTATCAGAGAGCGGGAAGACCTTTGTGCAGTCAAGCCTCTTTTCAACAAACATGGGAAAGTGGCTGGAAAGCCAGTTTCTAACAGCGGACAAGTTATAAATAGTAACTTACAGAACCACACTCTGAACAGAAATTCTTTGATTTTATTCATTACAGTATTATATTACGTTGACTCTGGTTTCCATGTACCATAAGTGTATATCATATCCTTAGGTTCTTAGACACAGAGATCATTTAACGTACGTCGGGGGTAATTCTTATACTCTAACTGCGCCTGGCTGACTGACAGCACCTACGCATGTGGAGGGGACAGAGCACCAGAAATTAGGTCTCTTAAAGGAATTGTGTCCTGTCAGATGATGAAGATTAAATAATGGAAAGTATTCTCTTTCTCTCCAGTCTCTTGAGTTTGATATTTTTATAACTCTTAACCCAGACTAAATTTTCATGCATTTTGAACATGAAAAAAATATAGAATTTCTGTCTTTTATAAAGTGCACATTCATTAAAAAGGAAGCTAGAAAACTATCTTTAGAGTAATTTCTTCTGTAAGAAAGAGACGACAAAAAGAACCAACTTCTCCCCTCCCCCCACAAGCTAAACCTTAACAACACAATTCTATAATGAAAGTGAAAATATATTTTACTCCTTTCTCCTAATTGATGCCATATAGCCAGGTAATTGCAATCCTTTTTGTATATGTGCCTAGGACATTGTGCTCATGTTCAGTGCTGTGAAAGAAAATCCGGTAACATTCTATTTTGCAATGTTGAAAGCAGTTCTTCTTGTTTCAAGGAAAATAATAAATTTTGTCAAGTTGACAGTTATGACTAAGTGTGCCCAAGTACAAGACACACTGAGTGAAATGGTGCGGTTGTAAGCCTCTTCATTTTCTGCCCAAAGCACCCTGAGAAAAAGTGTCTCTAGAATCTACCGTGTAGCATATGGGTAAAGGAAGAACATACTGACTTCTTACTATCGACATGTCTCATCATTCCATACTTTGGCTCATCTTTTCTTTATTCCCTGTACTAATATTGTAAGTGACTGAACACATGGAAATATATCTTACCATATCAATATTTCCTTGACGTTAACAATGTCGAGCAATGACATCGTAAAATAGGGAACTGAGAACAGCTTTGAAAAAGAATCATTGCTAGGTTTAACTCTCTGTTGACTGCCCAAGAATGAAAGAGGGGTTTAACATTTTGTTTATTGCTTGTTCATTGCGTATCATTAAGGGTACATGATGTGTTTGGGCAGCCTAGTTCTTATTCCCATAATTAAAAGTATTCCCGAGTGCAGGAGTACTTCTGGGAAAGTAATAGAATTAGATCAGTAGAGGAGATTTGATTTATGTGAACTATTGTGTCTCATATATCTTGTCTTCAGTTTTCTTAATTTAGGAAGATCTAGTTATCAAATGCATTGGAATTTTGTGAGAATTGCTTTAGATTCAGGCTCACTATGGATTTAATCTCATTAAGCAGTTCACTGCTCCCCAAATGTCTTTAGAGTTGAAGTAGTCTGTTGGTGCCCAGCAGGTTTGTAGAGTCTAGTAAGTGGTCAAACCTAACTTTCTAAAAATGATCATGTCAAGTGTGATGGTATGACCAATTTAAAAGTCTTTGGAAAGTTCTATATTTCTTCTTTAGAGAATATAAAGTTATTTTTCACCTCTGTGAGTTATCTTGACTCTGAGTCCTTATGCAGATGAACACCAACTAGTAGGAATAATTCTGTAATTGCAGGGTGACATAATAAATAGGGGTGAGAAATTTCTAAAGCTCTTTGCATTTTGGTTCATAGGCCTGTAGTGTTACATTTTTCTTGTGCACTCTGACAGCATTTGCTATCTAAGGGAGTCTGCATCAGCTAATAGCAGAATTAGCTGTAGCAGCGTGGCAGACCTGTGATTATATACTGTAGCTGGAGAATCATCATGGATACAACCCTGGACCTATACCTAATAGTAGACGCAGCATCTGTGGCATCTTAGTGATGTGTGCTAGAGCAGGAGGAAGGTGTGCTGTGGATCTTTGGAAAGGTCATGTTCCAGCAGGCCATGTGCCCTACAGTAGGATCTGGGTGGATATGGGGAAAACATTTGGTTGGGAGTCTGTCTTAAAAAAACACAAATCAATATACCAAAGGAAATTTTGTATGCTGTCAGTTGGCATCTACTTCCAGTAAGAAATGAGAAAGTAGCTACATACCAAGACTCCTAGTCGTCTTCTGTGTTTGCCTTTCATGCTGTGCGGGTAGAAATATATATAACCTTAATATGTAGTTTGTGTAGTTTGTATAGTCTCAACCTGCTCTGTGTTTCAAATGGTGAATGAAGAACTGTGTTACAGGCACGTTCTAGACAAGACAAAAGCAAAACAGCCAAATGCTAGAGGAAAACCATGTGGAGGATTTCATGTTACAGGGCTGAGAAGCTAACGCAGACACACAGCTGGAGCGGTGGGCTGGGTGCTGTGTGCATGACCAGTGCTTCCAATGTTGTTTCATCCTTCTTAAAACCACTGGCACTGCTGAACAAACTGCGTAGAGTAGACTCAGCTTTATTTTTGATTGTTACAACTTTCTTCCTTCGGATAATCTAAAATTAAATACTCTGTGGATTCAGCTACAAAAGCTCAAATTGTAAATCAATCCTAGCTGTGCATGTATCAGAAACCTCCTTGTAAACCGAATGTCCCACTGCCGCAGAGCAGCACTGCAGCACCGGCACTTGCTGCGGGATGTTTGGTCTGCTAACAGGCTGGAGCAGGACAGGGAGTACATGAGGACTTATTGGAATATGTCTGAAGAGTAATGGCTTATAAAGATTTGCAATAAATAATAAATGCCCAAGGTGACATTCTTTCTAATGAACATTTTAATGGTTTCTTTTCCCCAGTAGGGGACTCTCGGACTTCTTAATAGAGGCACAGAATGAACTCTTTGTGCCGCAGCTGTCTCTCTCCATCACTTTCTGTTTTCTTCTCGCCTGTCCCTTATTGCTGGCTGCGACTGCTTCACTCTGCCTCCAGCTGTGAGGGCAAAGTTTACAGTGTCTTCAAAACCTGCTGTTTGTTTTCTTTGGTTGGGGTAAAGCTTGATGAGGCACAAAGCAAAGTGCCTCCCCTGCCCACTGGAATGCCCCAGGCAGCAGGGAGAACATTTCTGCAACTCAGCCCTGCTCCCTACACCAAGCATGAACTGGGAACAGAAGAACCAAGGCTGCTTCTGCAGGAAGACACTGTTACAGGCTGTCCTGGTGGCATGATGAAGATTAGCTGGATAACTTCTTAAGCTATCATCCAAGGCAAACTTCAGTCATTTTTACATAGAAGCAATGTATCCCCAGGGCATCCATGGTCTCTACACAGCTCATCTTCGTTTATAGATTCTTTGCTAGACACAGGTTTCTTTCTTTTTTCACATTTTTTCCCCAAAATTTCCAGAGGCACCCTGCATGATGGAAAACAACTTCATGTTCTGCCTTGCTGATCTACCAAATTCCGTAATATCAGAATATCTGAATAGTTCTCTATCAAAGCGCTTTGTGTTAAAATTCAGTCCTGCTGGGAGATTATGCCTAGCCACCTTTAAATGGTTAAGAACTATATTTTTAACTGGAGTTAGAATATTTCCTAAAGGAACCTACAGTCTGGGATGGAGTCCAGATGTACATTTGAGATGGCTAAAATGGAAAGTCCTGATTTTTTATTAGGCATGCCGTTCAGAGTGCAAAATGAAGTGTGAGCAAAGAAAGCGTGTTGGCATGGCAACAGCAAGTATAATTTAATGCAACAGGTTTTGATTCTGACCTGAGAAAGGAACTATTTGTCCTGACAGTCAGCGTGTAGCCCATAAAAGTTTTAAAAAACAGCAACTCATCTTCACTAAAGGCCAGCAACTGGAGGGATGGATACCTCAGAGCTCTTTGGCCAACAAAAGGATCTAATTATTCTAATGGTTGTTGTTCTGGCATAGATGCGCAAAAAGGAATTGCTTCAATAATGCATCTATTGCTCACATGATAACCACCTGCAGGCAACCTCTTAAGCACAGGGTCTCTGTGTTATTTTTAATAAGGTATGTGATGTTTGTACAACTGTAAGACATAATGAAGTTAAGTACTTTGCAGAAAAATACACACAGTGTCAATTACCAAGATTAAAATTCAGGGTTTAGAAATTCCTGTCTCCCAAATCTATGACGAATCCACAATTATGTCCCCACTACTTGTTACAACTATTCAACTGAAAAGATTGAGAGAAGAAATGAGTATGGGAAAGCAAGCCGTTTCCTAGATTAGTTTAAAGCTGGAACTAATGGCTGATAGCTTAAACTGCACATCTGATGCCAGGTATTTGGTTTTGAAGGACACGCTCATTTTCCTTTCAAGATTAGCTGCTCTGGATTCCTGAGAGTGGAGCTGACTGCACGAGCCACATTCAAAACGTTTGACTTACTAATTCCATCTGCTGCCACCTCATATGTGGAAAGAAGCAAGTTTACAGGAGCAAAAGGAGGAATGAAGCACTTTCCATTTTTTTTGACTTACAGGATGAAATAAGAAGCACCACAAATCTTAAGAGTAACTTTGATCTTCCAGGATTTGCAATTCACCCTCTGGACTAAAGATGCTTGAAGAAGTTTGGCTAAGGGTAAGGTATAATCTTCCAGAACAAACAAAAGATTCTAGACATGACTCAGAGACTCGCCACAGAGAGGACTTGGGTCACCCCACTGGAAGGCAGGCAAAGCGTAGGCATCTGTGTGCACTTTGTGACCTGAGGATCCTTGTATGGTTTTCACCTCATTGTCTGCAGGTGTCTTCACAGAACAGTGGGCAAAAGGATTTGTGCTTACGAACCGCATATGCACTGAAGGCAATAAAATCTTCCACTGTGTAGATGCTTGTGAAGTAAAGCTTTTCTAGTCTCCTGACACACCATGTCATGCTCTCACCATAGCCAAATTTGAATAGCTCAAGGTACATGCAGAAACCAAAGTGTAGCCTCCTTGTTACACCATGATTTGTTGTTGTTCAAGACTCGTATGAGTCATTCACAGCTCTTTCTATAATGGAAAAAAATAATTACAAAACACACAAGACTTGAGTTTGGTGCATTTCTGACACTGTGACTGCTGGCTGCATTTGGAATATGCATCCTAGTTAATATAGGCCTATCCTGGCCTACATTAGAATTCTCAGTTCTCGGTGAAGTAAGGAGGGGGGGCAGCAAAACTGCAACCATGGACTTCCGGGGGCGGACTTTGGCCTGTTCAGGGCGGTGGTTGAGAGAGTCCCTTGGGAGACAGTCCTGAAGGGCAAAGGGGTGCAGGAAGGTTGGACGATCTTC
>NW_008824935.1:879872-906724 GCF_000699105.1 Pygoscelis adeliae | reverse complement strand
GGAAGTGATCGTGCCCCTGTACTCAGCACTGGTGAGGCCACACCTCGAATACTGTGTTCAGTTTTGGGCCCCTCACTACAAGAAGGATGTTGAGATGTTGGAGCGTGTCCAGAGAAGGGCAATGAGGCTGGTGAGGGGTCTGGAGAACAAGTCTTCTGAGGAGCCGCTGAGGGAGCTAGGGTTGTTTAGCCTGGAGAAAAGGAGGCTGAGAGGAGACCTCATCGCTCTCTACAACTACCTGAAAGGAGGCTGTAGCGAGGTGGGTGTCGGTCTCTTCTCCCAAGTAAATGATTCTATGATTCTACATTAACAGTCCTTTTGTCCATATATTTAATGTTTTCTTTCATTTTAAAAAGAAAGGTGCTTAAAATGTTTCAGCGTGGCTGAAAGCTTTCAATAGAGTTACACTTAAAAGGCATGTTGTTTGGTTCACATCCTGTTGAGAGAAGGGACAACATGAGGTGGGGCTGCAAGCAGTGAATTTTGATGTCTTTTGATGCAGCATGTCATGTCAAGTGCATGTCATGACCTGAAGTCCGTTGTAGCCCTCTTTTATGTGATTCTTCCTTTTCTGCTCTTGGTGAACCTTTTGAAATTTTCTCCTGTTAATGAAATGTTTTTTTCAGAAGCATGCGTATGTGAAATTTTGCTGTTTAATAATGTCACCTAGATCCTCTCCCATTGCCTGTTGAAATCAATGGAAAGAGCCCCATTTCATCAGTGTCTTGGAAAGTTCTTTGCAGTTCTGATATTTTTCTGATTGCTGCATTTGTTCTTGTTACAAGTATTTGGCATATAGCAGGAACTGGTGGTACCCAATTGGGGTAAATTTCATCGATCCCATGCACTGTAAATTGCTGCCCACTTAAAAGTCATCAGGTAGACACTACCCTTGGCTTCATCACAGTGGGATGCAGCACAGGAATGCAGTGGCTTAGCAATGCACAATGAAAATACAAAAAAGATAATATTCTTTCCTTGTATATAAAGTATACCATGTAGCACTTCCTTTGGAGGAACTGAAAAGTAATTATCATCATACCACCATTTCCTCAGAGTGACTGAATTAACAACAGTTTATGGGGTCCAGAGCCGGGGAATTTAGCCTTGTTACCATTTATAGTTTCTCTCTGTGTCCTATAATATGCTTTCCCATTAGCTAAAAGTGCCATTTCAGGAAATTGCCTTCAAGGGTCGGTTTGATGTGGGGTGGGGGCGAGGGAAGAAAGCAGTTGCCCTATTCCACTACAGCTGTAGACAGTTACTTATAAGAAGCAGGTATGCGATTTTCTTATCTGTCAGTTCTTTTTCAGTTGTCGTTCAGTAGGATGGCATCTTCAGGAAGTTCATGCAGGCCACTGCATCTCATCCTTTCACAGGTACTCAGTAATAGGGTAAAAAGAGTAAGGGATGGTAATAAAATCACCTGGTTACAATTTTCTAGTTTTGCTAGTTGCTAAATTTTATTAGACAGACTGGAATATTAGCCTTATTAATATTGATTAATCATAGCTACATGAAAAGACATTTGCCTCTTATCCTCAGGACTGGTAATTGTCCTGAGATTGTTTTCCTTTTGTGCCATTACTGTTCCTGACAGGACAACTCCTCCTGCTCTGGAATGGAACAGTTGACAGTCCTGAAGGCCATGTGTAACCTGAACATTTCTTAAAGACCTCTGTAGTTTTGATTTGTGGTTTGAGAATTTACTGTCTCCTGTTCCATGTTTATTGAATTTAGAAATTCATACATGTCCAATAAAACAGTCCTGCAGGTGGACGCATTTGGTCTCATACTCCAGCTTCAAGTATATTTTCTCTAACTCTGTTTTTTTGTTTGTTAGGTTTTTTTTAATCTTTTCGTGCTCTTGCGAATTCAGGAAGAAAAGGTTATATTTTTACATAAAGTACATTTAATCCTGAATGGATGAGATTATAGGGTGAAAGAAATCTAGCAATTGAAACTCTGGATAAATTTGCAAGGAGAGAACCCCGTAAACATCTAATTCCTTGCAGAGACATCATAAAGTAACACCAGAAGTGAAAGGCCAGCAAAGGCCTCATGTGCTATGTATGAAAACCAAGATTATTTTTTTCACTTGAACTATTTGATGTAAATCTGGAATAACTCAATTTAAAGTTATATTACCTGAGAGAAAATTTGTCCCTAAACAACTTGTGAAATTCTACTTTCGAACTTTTTTTAGCATACTTTCAAAAGTGAAGATGCTCTTCCAGCAATAAGTTTTGCACAAAGACTTATGTGAACAGGAAACTTCAGTAATGTTCATCAAATAGGATTGATTTCTGGAAAAACTGATATACAAATTGATTCTTATTCTCATGTGACTCATTACGAACAGTTCATTTTTACGGGTTTTTTTCCCCCATTAATGCAGACAAACCCCACACCTAGACACAGAGTGACTGTAGTGACTGTTGTTAGGATTAGTGGTTTTTTTGTTTTAATTGTTATGTACAGAGTTGAAGCAAGAGTTGTTTGTTTTTGTATAATGTGCATTTGTATTTTATTTTGCATAAAGTCTAATAATTCAACATCTTTATTTTCAAGGGTAATTCTATCGGATTCTTACATCTGAATGCCTCCTGGTCTTTCACATGACTTGACTTCAGATAAAAAGTAGATCATCTATTTTAGTAGTAAATCTGGTCAGGGATGTTGTGCCACTTCATTTTTAGCTGGATTTTAATTTGACAGATGTGTATTTAGATAGCCTATATCATCTGACTGATGCACAAAACATGTATTCCTCCAAAGAGACCAAGTATCTTCTGCACCTTTTCCTTCTCATTTATGCACATGTACAGATAGTGGTGGCTATTCAAAAGGTATCGATATGAAAATTATGGTGATTTTTTAATAATCAGAATAGAGCATGACTGGAGCAAATCAAGAATGCTTCAAAGACTGTGTGCCAGACCTCCTTGACAAGAGCAGGTGGTTGAAGAGTCAACAATATGACATAAGTGCTTTGAGTATGATCCGAATGAGCATAATTGATTCACTACCACATGATATCCATATACTTTGTGGAGGCCTTTATTCCAACGAACGCTGCATTGAGACATAAATCAGCATAGGGGGATGTTTCTACTAGTGCTGATCAATGAGATACATCATTTATATGTGAGATGCATGGTTCTATACTTACTTAAGACCTCTTACAGATGCTGCCCCCTTTAACAGTGAATATTTGAAGAATATGTTTTGATGAAAAAGAATTCAAAAGTCCTTTTGATTTTTGCATAAAATTAATTTGCATGGTATTGGGTGCTGGTACTTGATTGTCAGTTGCATACTCGATGACAAAATCACCAAAATCTCTCAGAAAAAATTGTGCAATGAATGTCCTAAACATTCATAAGCAACAAGAACACAGCATAGAGAGAGGGAATAGCTAATAATTTGTCAAGAGCAAATTATGACAAAGCAAACTAACTTCCTGCTATGATGAGGTAACAGGTCCACAGGTACAGGGGACAGCCTAAGTCTCCTGCTCTTACGTTACTTAAGTTTTGGCACTCTCTTGAATGATATTCTCATTGGAAAGCTAAGGAAACGTAGTCTTGAGAGTAAACGCAAAGCTGAATGAAAAGTGAAACTCAGAGAATACTTACCTAATTTTATTGTTTAATTGAAATATACTGAGAAGTTTCTACAGGAGTTGTTCTTGATTAAATATTGTTAAATATTCTCATGAATGATCTGAAGAGGGAATAATATTATATGCAGTAAATTTGCATATGATAGGAGATGGGGGGGTTCTGAACATGTGGAAAGCAGAATTAGAATCCCAAATGATCTTGACAAATTGGAGAGCTCATCTGAAAAAAATAGGATTAAGTTCACTAGGGACAAATGCAAAGTGTTAGGCAGAAATAATCAATTGCACAAATACAGGATGGGGTAACACAATAGACAGCAGTTCTCTGGAAAAGATCTGGGAATGAAAGTGAATCAAATTAAACACAAGTTGATGAATTATTGAAGAGGTAAGTGACCAGCTAGTATGTATATGAAAACCAGAATGCAGCCTGCAGAAGTAATCTTCTAGTATTTTATACCGGTAAGGACTCAGCTTGGAGCACTGCAGCCAAGGAGAACTTGAAAAATTGGAGCTATTAAGCACTCAAAAAGAAGATGGAAGGGTCAGGGCAATAATTAAGATGTAAAAAAACCCCACTGTTGTAAAGGGGAAGGGAGTAATACGTCCTTTTTGTTCATGGCAGACATAGTAAGAAATAACAAGCTAAATTACACCAGAGGAGAGTCAGAAAAGTTATTAGGAAAATCTTTCTAAACATAAACATAGTGAAGCCTGGGGAGGTGGTGAAGTCACCATCATTAAGAACATACATCTGTCACAAGTGACACGAATATTGATTCTGCCTTGAGGACAAACCAGATGACCTTTTAAAGTCCTTTCCAGCTCTACTTCCTATAATTTTATATCAAGACAGGAATAGGTTTTGCAGCTCTGCTTATCTCAAATAGCACCTAATTCCATGAGGAGATTTATTGAGTCACAGGAAAAATTCGTAGTCAACAAGAGCAATACTTACCCACCTACAAGAACTAGATTTGGTGAAGTTATTGCTTAACATTCTTGCTGTGTGAATTATTTTGTTAAACTTATATTGACTTATACCTGGAAGTATTTTAAGATCAGTATTTCAGGTTAGTACAAGTATAATAAAATAAATTGTAACTTCCAAAGTGATTTGATCTACTTTAGGGAATAAGGGTGAGTATTCAGTAAAATTAATTCTTACTCAGTGGCCCATGGAAAGTTCTGGGAAAAGAAAGGTGACTGACTTACGCCACCTTTATGTATACTCCTGCTGTTTCAGGCTGCAGCTGTCTCAGGAGCTCGTGGCTGTAAGAGACCCACACAGAGCACTGCGTACTTTGGTACTGTGCACAGTGTCCATGACCTGAACCTCAACGTCGCTCCCAGCAGAACGGGAGAAATGAGTTGCATAAAGCCAGTGCACGGACTTTTTATCACCTGGACTTTGTCTTCAGTTATTCCTCCAGGGCATCTGTTGTGCCATGCAAATGGGGTGATCAAGGGGCCAAGGAATTAACTGTATCAATTTAGTTCTTGTGTCTATCCAAAGCTCTCTCTTTTGATAGGAACCTGACGTTCTGAAGTGTTGCTTGAGCTCTGCTCTCAGTCTGTCATTTGTTTAGGCTGGTGATGAAATGCTTAAAGGTTGTAGTGGTGCAGAAATACTTGCCCTATTCAAAATATATATATATTTCTGAATATTTAGGGAAGCTTGTGAAACTCTTCATACCTTTGTGCTTCTTGAAGTCTGTGGTAACTCTTTTGTATGCTCCTTCCTTCCAGCTTTATGTACCACATGGTACCAAATTACTGTAGCAGAGATTGGGAAACCTCTGTTTAGCAGGTCTGGTTTATGGTTATGCTAAAAATAGAGGTGAAATATGTAACTCATTTCAAGAACAATTTCTTCACTGAGATCACAGGATCATTTAAAGCTGTCCAAACACTTAGGGTGAGTGTCCAGATAGTCTGGATTTGTTATTATTTTTTTGCAGGAAATTTGGAAGTGGGACAGCTTACTCACTGTAGATGATTCATATCTTTATGTCCTAGTTTGAAGTGGTTCGCCACACCATGGTCACAACTCCAGAAGTGTCAGATGATCATCAGACATCACTCCTGCCTGTAAGACTGATTGATTTTTCCAGCTTTCTAGAGTTTTCATTACTTACTAACCTCTCCCCCCAAACCCAAACAATTTAGGTTCAAGAACAAGCATTAGGAAACTGTTTACGAAATAATTAATATACTAAATTCCCCAACAGAAAAAGCTCTTAAAGCCAGAGCTCTGGGGACTCAAGTGCAGAGATATTGCCCTTCTCATGGACTCTTAAAGCACTTTTCCATGTTCCCTTACAAAGGTTTTATCTTTTCCAGTTTTAAATCTTTTTGTCTAGACAGCAGTAAGTAACTGGCATACCTTTCTGTCAAGAATGGTATGGTTAAGTCTTTCAGATAAATATAGCTGGATATTTAAATATAAAAATAAATGTCTAAAGCTCTGCTTATTAGTAGCATCTGTCTCGTGCTTGATGTGTACTTCTCAGAAATATTCTAATACCTACAGAGGCTATATTTAAGCAAGCTTGCTTCTGCTTTGGTGATCACATGTCATGCGCTGCCTATATTGTTGATTTTGTTGCTAAGCTCTGCTGTGAGTTCTAGTTTCCAGTGTTTCAGGTTACATGTTTAAACCTGGACTTCCAACTGTTTCACACTATCCTGCATGTCCCCATCTACTAAAGCCGATACTCCAGAGGCCCTCTCTTTCCACACTGGTCCACACTGGCATGAAAAATTGAGTGGAAGGAGGAGTTAGGATTACAGATTTTTTGTTTATGATAGTTGTTAACTTTCCACTTCGGAAATGTCACTAAGAGGAAGCACATATTAGGTGTATGTGGTCAGCAGAGCGGTCTCTGCCACCTTCCCCCTTTCACGGAGAACTGCAGCCATTAAGGAACAAAACCCAGAAAATATGATGAACCTGGCAGACATCATAACTGAGAAACCAAAGACGACTAGAGAGAAAAAATTCTACTTCAAAACTCTTTAAACCTTCGATTTGACATTTTTCATTAGGACAGATAAGGAACAATTTGATCTTTTGGACACTTCTTTGGAGGATTATATTTAGGCCCGCTTGCGTTACTGGAAGAGAGCTCCCTGTACACCTGTGAGGTTTCAAGTAACTTACAATATAAAGCATCAGTGACTTCCAGTGGGACTTGGGCTATCCCAGTTAAATTGTGTGTATGACGACATATCAGTCAGCATGATGGGGCTTCATTTCTGCAAGTAGAAACCCCTCATGCACTGTGTTATGGAAATTATTGCTCTGTGCCAAGAAACTTTATGTTACTCCATCAGGTGCAACTCCATTCCTCTGACTCTGAATATTTTCTGTATGTGGCTATGGGTAGTTTGTGTTTCTTCAGTGAAACAACTTTAGAGTCTGTATAAATGTTTTGATGCATTGTAAATTTTTTTGGTAACATGTTATTACTCCTTTGATTAGAGCAGCCACCTTTGTTTGTTTTTATATTTAGAGCAAAGAAATGCAAACATCCTTGCCATCAAGAAAGCTAGGCGGGGTAGTACTGAAGGTAGGTTGTTTTTAATCTCTGTACTGCCTGTATTCTAAGCTTATGTTTGTGTGTGCCTATTTTGCCCTCTGGTCCAGCAGAAGCTGCTGTTTTTCAGGCTGCAATAAAAACTGTTTTCTGAAGACTTGCTTGTGGGGGGTGAAGGGCAGAAGAGAGAAGAAATGCAAGCTGAACAAATCCATACGCTGAGGTTGACTTTACGTTAGAAAAGTTGCTTGGATTTTCATACCCCTACACCGGTTCATTGATCTACATGCCAAAAAGAGCTGGTTGGTTTTGATTTACAGATTCTACATTGTTTAGGAGATTATAGTTTAATTCTCCTTCTGCTGCGACTAGTCAGGGCATGAACTGTAGTCATAATGATAGGCACTCTGTTTCTGGGTTTTAGCATGCCAGGCAAGGAAGTCACTTCAAAGTAAAGCTGAAACACGTGAAGAAGTAGTTGTGGGGGAGAGAGCACCAGGAGGAGGAAATTAGATTGACCTTGGCTTATTAAAGAGTAGTATACACTGATGAATCAGTGAATTTAGGCACCACTAAAAAGGATAGTACAGGGTGAAAATGATACTGGCTTTTATTAATAGAGTTAGTGTGAAATAGCAAATGTAAGAAAAAGGTAACTTGGAAAAGGGATCCATTTTAATGGGACAATGGTTGGTAGTATTTGTATTGGAGTTGTGTTCAGTGTCTGCTTTGAGATGAGAGCACAGGGAGGAGCCACACTGCACTTTTCACTCTGCATGTGTCTGATAAAAGATTCCCTGTCTTCAGTGGTTCGCAGCTCCCACAGGGGTGTTGTGGGAGGTCCCACTTACAGAGAGCATTGAGGGCAGGAGCTTAACTGCAAGACGTTGAAAATGTCCTTGAGATTACTTGGCAAAACGTAGTTTCTGAATGTGTAAAGCTGTTCTAGGCATTTTGGTTTCATTCAGATTTTTCTGTTGTTTTCTTTTTTCTCCCCCCTCTTCTCAAGGATGGCCTGAGATCTTAAAAGGCTCTGTGGTTTAGACCCTTGCATTTTAATAACATTTGGCTCTTTTTAATGTCTTACCTTTAGCTGACTCCATATACTATTACAGCACAAATGAAGTACAAGAAGCCCTTGGTTAGGACTCTGGATATTTCTTTGTAATAGGCAACTTATTTGCTATATTTGGCTCTTTGTAGCCAAACATGATATCCTCTTTCCTTTGATATTTTAAACAATTTCCTTAATTATTTCTGGGACTAATTTTTGGGTTGTTGCTTGCTCAAGAGTAGTCTATTGTGTGGTCTAATGACAACATTTGAGCAGATTAGGCTTGCTAGTACTTGCTTCTATCTAAAACAGAAAAGTGTCATTGTGAGGGCTGAGTTTCTGACACAATATTTACAATTATAAACTCAAAAGTTGCTTTCTGTGCATTTTCTTCAATAGGTCAATTAAGATTCTTTGTCCTGGTTTCAGTCAGTAAATTCGCTCATTAGAGCGTTTTTATGTAACCACTTTTTGATCGAGACATCTGTGGAAAAGTGACAGTGAAAAAGCGATAACTAAGGGAAAGGTTAACAAGTTAAACCAAACATTAAACTTTAAAAGGTTCCAATTTGTGAAGCGTTAAAGCTGTCCTAGGTGTAAAATAATTTAGATCTTGATTCACCGGTTCATCTTCATTCTGGAAACACTTCAGTTTGGGGACTACACAGAGATTTTAATTTAGGTGTGTGCCTCTGCCCTGCTGAATCAGCCCAGTGTTACTTTGCTCACCTGGAGATCTACTTCCTCTAATAGACGGAGGGTAAGTTTGTTTTATAACTTGAATAATAATGTATACCAAGAAGGCCAGCTTTCTTAGGGGAAGCTGTATTTAATCTGAAAGCCAAAACACTTCCAATTGGATACACTTACATCCCGGCTGCTCACATGCACATTCTTTGCTCCCTGGCAGTGAAGAACATGCAATGAAGCAAAGATTTCTCTGACGTCGGCATTGCAGAGCCCCTTTCTTCTTCCTTTCCTTCTCTCCCCTACCTTTCAGTTTTGGATTCAGGGGTCAGAGAGGTTCAGTTTGGGTATTGAATTACAATGTTGTCACTGTTTTGGAAAGGAAAATGCTGGCTGAAAACGTGAAACCTTTTTTTTTTTCTCCTGTTTTCCACAGTAAGCATCCCCACAAGTAAAAATATATGGATGCAACTGTGGTGCCAAATTAAATACCATCAAAAGCGTGGTAGCTTTAAAATTCTAGAGGTATGTGAAAGACTGTTTAATCTTTTACCTGCTGTATGTGATATAACAACATCGATACATGTTGAGCAGCCATTTGGGATTTTATATATCAAACAGAGAGTCTGTGTATTTTGAAATTTAATCCTCGTGAAATATTTGACATCCTGAATGGGATAATTGACACAGGGACGCTAATTAGGGAGTTGTAATTCAGAAGGTTCTGATCATGTAGTTTATACTGACATGTATATTGTCCCCCTGGTAACAGTGTTAATGGTGCTTAGGCATGTGCATCAGGAAAAGAGAGCGTACTCCTGGGAGCTCTGGAAATCAATCTCCTATGTAATGCCATTTTTATAATGCTCTAGAAGCAGCGGATTTACACATTTTTCCATTTATTAAGCTGATCATACATAAAATATTCTGGCTTTAGAATAGTTTGACTCAGCTGGTGTTTTCATTCTTAAAAATCTGCAGTGAATAATATCTCCCCCTGAAACAGCTTTTCACCTAAAGTGCTTTGCAGTTCTCAGTGTTCACTTGAAATCTTGGGTAAATCTATTATATTCAGCTGAACTGAGTCCTGTTTACCTTATGCAGGGATTATTTCATCAACTCCTGAAATGCAAAACCTTCTGTGGCAAGAGAGAAAAGGCAGTCTTGTGACTGCAGCTCTGACCTAAAGGACACGCTCTCTCCAAGTATGATTTCATTCAGGTAGTAAGAGCAAGAGCTGCACTAAGAAACAAAAAGATTGGCCTTAGGCAGACATGTGAGCTCAGTTTTTTCTCTCTTTCCTCCTGGCTTTGTGATCATACTACGCACATAATCAGACCGTCTGCCTGCCCCAAACAGAGCATTCCTTTATGGCATTTCAACAAATCCAAGAGCTCTTGGACTCTGTTTCCTTGTCATTACCAGACTTTTCAAACTTTCTGCGAGATTGTAAGGCTTAAGTCAGGAAATACTTTTAAAGCACTCATTTGCTATATGGTAAGTGAATACAGAGAATTATTAGTTAATACTGCTTAAGGTGCAGTACTCTACCACTGTAGAAGACAGAAAAGCAAAGAACAGGCTAAAATCCAATTAAAATTGCTGGAGTCTGGCAAAATGTAGTTACCAAATTTAAAACCACCTGGGGGATATTGATCTCACTCTTGAAAAATGTGTACAGGGATTTTTAACTTTTTCAAAATTAAACATTTTTTAGGTCTCTTTGTGTGCAACTTATCCAGAAGCTGGCTCTTTCTGCAGCACAGTCTGTCCTCTGATGCTCATGTTTGGACACTGCTTCAGCAATGATTCAGAGTTCCAGCTATTGTTTCACTAACACCAGTTCCTGCCATGCTGGGGGTTTCCCCTCTCATCTCTTTCCCAAATTATCAGCCAGACCCAACCCTCTTCTGTTCATAAAATCCGACGGGAGGCCCCAGTTTGGGCTAGGATGGCTATAATATAGTACTTATGCCATTCTAGCATTGCAGCTACCCTGCAGAAGAAATAATGGTTATTCATTTTCATATCTGGCATGGGAACCCAAATGCTTTAAGGCATCAATGAGAGGAACAGTCATTGTGATACAGTGCGAGCGGCAGCACTTTGACAAAGACTGCGCTTCGGTAGAAGTATCTCTTGGAGTCAGCGTATCTCGCATCTCTGTGCAGCTTTCTGCAGAAGAGTCACACTGTCATTTCTGTAGTTCACTTGGGGGCAAAAAGAGGCAGATAGGCTTAAAAATGTTAAGAATTACCAGTGTACAAAGATCCATGCAAAGCTTTTGCTATTTAAACAGAAATATGGACAGATAGAGAGAGCGTGTCTTGGAAACAAGGCATCAAGTGGATTGCTCTACGGCAGCTGTAAATTCAGACTGGATGGTACCGAAAAGGGCTGAGGGTATCAACCTCCTATGTCCTGTAGCACAAGGACATGGAAAATGGAAAAATGAACATGTGACGTACAGGCTAAGCCAATTTTTTAAATGTGTCCATACCACTGCAGCCAGCCACCTGGGCTGGAACCCGCTATCATTTGATCTAATGCTAAGAGGGTTTACAAAACATGACTTTCACAAAACTGAACTTCATCTTATGACAGCTCTCATCTGTGCGACACACATGCCACTGTGCTAGGACTGCTAATGTGAACTTCTCTGATACACTTCATCTCATCAAGGCTAATGAGAATAGCCATTACATGTGTTCAGAAGTGTCCTTGACTTACAGCAATGCCCACATCTCATACGGTTGCAATCTTCCTTGCATGTGGATATTTTCAGCAGATTTTCTGAAGTTTTTTTTTTCAACTTTTCATTTATGTTTCTTATGGAAATACAGAAGAAATTATGAAATTGCCCTGTGTATGGGCTTTTCTCTTAATTAACAATTTTCTGTATTCATGTTAACCCTACCTTTTTTTTTCCTTCACCTCCATTTACAGTTATTTAATCATCTGCAAATATGGATTATAATCTCTTTTGAGAAGAAGCTACATGCCCTTTACTGCTCTGAAAAGCATAGGGCACTCTGAAGTGTCATAAAATAATGGTACTCATCTTAAATCACATCTTTTTCATATGTCCTTAATCTTGCACCTCAGCAGTAGTCTAAATTCATTCACTATTTAGTACTGTCCTCAGAGATGGGCTAGGGGGTGGAATGAGCAGGTCTTTTAGCCCAAAAAGTTGCTTGGTATTTTGCTTCATTTGTGATGCTTCAACATGAGACATACATGTTTCCATTTTAAGTGCCTTTGCAGGCACTCTTGGTAAATTCTGACAGTAATAAATATGATTCTTCTGCTTGCGTCTTAAACTTTCCATAGTTTTTTTTTATTTTGTGCTGCTTACAGTGCTTGGACCCTCAATATAACAGAGAACAATGCTTTATTAAAGCAAGCGGCTGTATAAAATGTGTGCTTACTCAGCTGGAAGCTGCTTGGCCATTTCTGTGGCTGCTCTCAAGTTCCAGAGCTGCAGATGGGGTTGGGTTAACATAACATAACTTTCCCAAGAGCCTGCAATAGGACTTGACGTGTTTTCTGTTACATATCCTCATCTTCCAAATTAACCTGAAGACAAATGGGATCTGTTAATTTGCTACTTCTCTGAGACAATGTATTTGGTTATCATAGTAGTGTCTGCTTTATATTTTGAGTAAACCTGAGTCGCTAAGGAGCTGGTTAACTAAGACCAGAGAATACCCTATGTGCAAAAAGAAGTCAATGGCACACTTCAGCATGCAACATGACAGAGAAAAAATCAACTGAAAAAACTGAAAAATTTTGTGAGAGATGGCATGTGTGCCTGATCTCTGTTTCAATGTCTTCCCGTCCTTCTCTGGACATGTGACATTCAGTTGTGAGTATACAGAATCGCAGAAAACCTGAACAACAATAGCAGCAGTGTGGAAATCAACCCATGTACCCACACTTACTGAGTGGTTCCAGAAGATGTGGGAAATTCTATTGATGGAAAAGCTGCTTCATACAATTATCCCTATCCCAAAAGTACAACAAACAAAACCACTCCCGTACACAAGTATATTTGGAATCTGTCCACTGAATATGCCAGGTGCTAACAAACAATACTCTTGAGCGTATTTTTATCAGGAAAACAAAATGCAATATTTGAGAATCACGAAATCACGAAAAACAAAGCCCAGAACACAGTGTGCTGCGAATAAATCAGTCTTTAACAGAGAGGACTGACAGTTGTTACCTTTCCTCTTCATTACTCCTTGAAGACAGACTGAAACAGTAATGGATGTGCAGCTTGTTGAACTGCTAGATCTGTAGATCCCTTCCCAAAGACAATGTTAACTTCTCATTTCTGCCTTTCCCTCTCATTTTGGTCTCATATGAGTTTGAAAGGGAGTAAAAGAAAGCCTTGATTGATAGGTAGCAGTACCATTTAGGACAAGCTGAAACCATTTCAAAAACGTACAAAACTTACAGATGAAAATACACACATAGTGTAGAGACCAGCTCAATATAGCTTCATTCAACACTCCAAACTGAATTTTTACATTACAGCTAAAACTACCAATGAGTGAGTCCCTAATTCCCTGTGGTTGGCTGTATATCTGCCTAGTGTCTTTTATGGTAGCTGCTGTAAGGCCGATCAACCAGTTATTCCTCAGGAAGACCATAGCCTCCTCCCACCTGCTGTTTACATCCCCACCCATTCAGCTACAGGGCTAGGCAAGGGAACGAAATGGTCTTGCACTACATATGCTTACAAGACACAGTACGGTGTGTTAGAAATAAATGAACTGGTTTGCTGAGGGCTGAAGTTAACTAGGGGTCTTTGGTTAACTCTAGCAGAAGCCATGCTGGGTCTTCCATTGCATGTTCTCCATTGGTGAAGGGAGAAGGTGACAGGACAGGACCATCCCAAAATAGCAATCTCTCTCCCAACCCAAAATTGGATTAAAGCAAATGAATTTGAGAGAAATAATTTCAAAAGCAGAAACTGTAGGAAAAGACTCCAGGTGATGTTGTGTCCAGGGAAATATTAGGACAAGTTTGCTCTTCTCTGTGCATGAACATTGATCAACAAGCTGCTTTCTTTAATCAGCAATGGCCATGGTCATGAGGTGATTGTCTTTTTTTTTTTTGACTGCACTTCTTTAATGAGATAAACCCTTAGCACTGTTACAAGTGTTGAAAGGTGTCAGTAACAGTCAAGAGTGATGGAAACCAGCATCATTGTATGTTTTCACTAACGTGGGGAGTAGATGTAACTTTCAACTTTTTAGAAATTATTTTAGACACCATATTAATAATAATTAAAAAAAAAACAGTGAAAACCTTAGTATTTAATGGAGATAAAAACACAGCTATTGGTGACACGGTTTGGTCTGGATTACAGAAGGAAGTTGAAGAATGCAGCTTCAACTCCAGCGTCTAATAGGCTGTGAAAGAACAAGATGTGAAAAATATGTGCAAACAACACATGTGACAAATTCCTTTGAGAAAGTTATTACTCCTCCTCTTTTCCATTTCATTTGAAATGAAAAGAGAGTCAAACAGCCTATTCTGTTGTGTTCACATTTGCTAACTGTTTACACTTCCTGGTTAATTACTTTTCTATAGTTTAATGGAAAGAAAACCTCAAATACTTTGTTTTAAAAGCTTACATTTGCCATACCAAAGAACTCACAAACTTCATGCTCAATTGTACCTTTCAGTCCAAAATAGGATCTTTTTTTTTTGAAAAAAGATTTGAAGAAAAAAGAGCAAACACCGAAATAGACTCTAAAGTGCTGTTCATGCTGAGAGAACATCAGATAGGAAATGAAAGTTTAACAGTTCAAATAGGGAATATTTCTTCAGCTTCTGGGGCAAGACAGAGTTGCTCAGGAAGTGTGGCATTTTGCCAGAGCAGGGAGCCTCCAGGAACTGAAACAGAACAGTACTGGTGACCCTTCACTGCCTTAGACCAGCTGTTGGAGAGAAGGCAAGCACTGGTGTGTGCACTGCTACGTGAAAGAGAAGAAACAAGAGTACATGGAAATTGTCACATCAGCATTAGGCTGGGAATGTGTATCTTTGCTGGTGGGAATGTAATGTTTTCAGGGTTTTTTTTTCATAATGTTCTTTCAATGATACTTTTTTTTCCCTAGAATTCTACCTATATTTGTGCATTTTCCTGCAAAATACTGTGTCATTCTTACATGGTCACAGAGAGTAAATATTACAGTTGATGGGATCTGTCCTTTAAAATTACTTAAGAAGTTTAAAGGCATGCTCTGGGGAGTTGGTTTCTCCCTGTCCACCCTAACTAAGAGAGAACTTAGACTAAGGAAGAGTCACAAATGGTAGTTGCAGCATTTTGGGGACCATAATGCTATTCACCCAGACAGGGTAACTTCTCATTCCCAACTGGATCTGCTCTGTAAAGAGATCTGAACTGAGTGATAGGGACCAAGTGTGTAGTGATTCAGCTGACTAATTGTTGGATACCTGCTCTCCGTACTGGCTGAGTTGGAGGGAGGGCATTTGGGCTATCCCTGCCTGTGCTATACACAGTCTGTGGGCTGCAGGAAGCTTGCAAAGCAGTGTGTTGGCTTGCTGGGCAGCCCACGATCATCCTGGGATGTTTGATGCCTTCCTGAGCACCACTCAATGTACTTTTGGCTCTGGATTGCTGGGCCAGCCAAAAAAAGACCCCAACAAAATTCAAATGTAGCTAAGAGGGAGGGGAAGTTTAAGCCATGCACGGTGTGATATCACAGATAGGTTCACAGGGCATGTGAGGATGGGGGTACTTCAGCTGGAGTAAAAAAGGAAGAGCCAGATGTTCAGTGGAGGACACACTTGTTTAACTTACGCTGTGCTGACACACAGTGGAGGGCTCCATGGTACCCTTTTCTGAAAGTCACTCTAGGCCCCAATAGGAAAAGAAAGCAGCATTTGAGTACAGAGGAGGCACTCAGCAACCCTAGAAGGAACAGCAGCTGTTGAGTCAGCTACAGAGAGGGCTAATCAGAAAACACTGAAAGCTGAGATCAAACTTATGAGAACAGAGCAAAGAAGCAGCAGGAGACAAACAAGGATGCAGCCCAATGGCCTGTCATGAATGCAGTTCTCTCTTAATCCAGAGTGACCTGGGTTTGGTGCTAGAATGGGAAGTTTTCCTAAAACATTATTAGCCCTGAATGGGTATCTAATTCCATTTTCTTAATTTTCACTGAGGTATGCTCATTTATACCACTGAGGGATCCTGTTTTCAACATACGTTTACATCCAGAAAGTTATAACTATCCATACTGCTATATAATTATCTTTTAAGAGGAGAAGGGGCAAATCCACTACAAGTAATTGTTAAGCACTTCTTATCCGTATTGCCTGGATAAGAATTACAGAGCATGGCCTTTTTTGAAACTCTTTTCACCTGTATGGGCATGATGCTGCCAGCTTAAATGGATTTCCTTCTGTTTTGAAATAAGTCATGTGAGAGGATATTCCTAATATTCTTGTCCAAATTGATAGTGCTACATCCTACCCGGGGAGTCACGAGCATTTGCTGTATTCTTCAGAGATATGTATTTGCAATTAGTCATCCATACAAGGGGACTGTTTAAGACAAGCCTTTCCCCCAAAGCAGTTAATTCTTCAAAATGAAAATAATCAGATAATGAGTTCATTTCCGATTTCACATTTAATGCCAAACGTTTTTGGGTAAACAAGATATGCTGGCAGAGCTCTGCTCTCATTGTATGTTTTTTATTAACTGGGAAACAGACAGTTGATTCTTATCCTCTCTATCAGCTCTAATAAATTACACATATTTTAGAATGAGAGACTTGTGCAAACTGGCTGACTGCTTTCAGTGTGGGAGCCCATCAGCCGGTCTGTGTAAACTGCACCCAGGCCCTGTTAGCAAGAAGTGAAAACCTCCGAAGACCCAGCTTGGGAATCTCCCACTCGATGGAAACTTTTACCACAGTAACTCATATTTCTGCAGCATGAAAATAAATAAGGCAGCAGAGAGTCTGTCTCTGGCAACTCTACCAAGTCAGACAGGCCCAGTATCTGAGCTGCTGTGCCATTTCTGTTGACAGCCCCTTGGTAGCACGAGGGAGCCCCTGATCAGCATGGGTGGTCCCACGTGGCTCCATGCTGCTCATGAGCCGATGTAGGCGTCAGCTGTTCACAATGCACAGGATAGCAGATACTGCTAGGTATTTTGGGGTTGTGTTTTAAAGAGGTTGTGGAGGGAGGTGAGAATATAACAAAGCATAGGACCAATAAAAGTGTTAAATACTGTTTTCCCTCCCTGGAGCTCAGCTTTGGTCAGTGGACTTGCTGTGGTGTTACAGACCTGCTAAGGAGAACAGAATCTGGCCCTGAGTCTGGGGCCCCTAAAGCTTTCAAAATCAATGCTTCTTTCCAGGCAGAAGAAGTCGAGAAGAGAGAAATTGAAAAGATTTATTTGGAAGTGGTATTTATGACATACACTATGTCAAAAGCATTTAAAGAAGATTATTCTTAAGATGTCCCAAATTTTAGCAAGAGGTCAAAGTGTTCACAATAATTTCTGATTTTGAACATTGTAGATTAAAATTCAGATTGATGTCTAATGTCTCTTGTACAAATAATATTCTTCCTATCTGTGCACAATGAACTCCAGCATGTCATGAAGAGACCAGTCATTCATAAACAAAGCAAAGCTGTCTTCCCTGTTGATCCTTATATTAGCTTAGTGCTTAGGTTGATGGTGCTAGTTCCTGTCCAAACTGAGAACTTAAAAACAATCTCTGCACTGAAGAGCTAAAGAGCTCACAGTCTAAACATACAACAAAAAGTCAGGAGATGGAGACAGACAAGAGGAGGGAGTACAAACGCAGCGATATTGATCAGCACAGCCTAAGTGCAGCAGTAATCGCACTGCAGTTAAGGTTTTAAATGGGTATTGCAGAAAGGGAGCATTTCAAGGTAAGATTTGAAAGAGAGCAATGTGGTTATATTTATAGATGTTTATCTATTTTTTAAAAATAGTGAGAAGCAGTCTCAGAGAAAACAGTTTGCCTGAATCCAGGCTGCGTTTTTAGGAAGTCATAATTGACCCCAGAAGTCTCAGATTCAGATGCTGAACAAAAAAAACGATCAGTAGAGTTTATTGAGATGATAATTTTTTCTGATGTACAAAATAACATCCATGACAAGGGAGGGTGTAACAGAGCTATGTAGGTGCAGCTGGAGGAAGACTTTGGCTCTGCAAACTCTAGACAAATCCCATCTCTAACAACTTCACTTTTTAGCTTCTGAGGACCCGTTGAACAGAAGATGCCTGCACTTTTGTAGGGGTACGGAACAGAGGGAGTCTGGTGTCCACAAAATAAAGCCAATGAACATTGTGATTCCTGGGAAAAACAGTATTTGCAGTATGGGCTCCAGACAGGAGAAGCTGGGGTATTAGTAACGTGTGACTGGAGACAGTCTCAGCAGTCCAGCTCTTGCTGTCAAGAGAATAAAGGAGTGTCTTGAGAGAACTGCTCCTTTCCAATCCTCTCCTTAGAGGGGAAAAAGTGCAAATATTTTTCTTTCTGCTGTCATTCTAAGGATGAAGCCACCATTTGGATTTTCCTAGCGCAGTGTTTAACTTTCAGATGACAGAAATACAACAGTTCACAAGAACCTGGTCTCAGGCCTCACATACAAGCTAGTTAACACTTTCATGGCTGAGTTAAACACTAAGAATATCTAAGCTACTTAAATAAGAATTTGACAAATTACAACCAGCCACTCAAAAAAAACCCACCACCCAACAACAAATAAATATATGTATCTCTGATCTTTCCTTTTTAAAGACCTTCTCAGATTGTTTTCTTTTCTTTTTCTGTAAAAGCCTGATTTGGAAAGTTATTGTCTGGAGGCTGTATTTGCATAACAGCAAGAAGGGTCAACCTGCATTGTCCAGCGTTGAGGAAAAAATAACCTTCGGAGAAAAGGAAGGCAATTTGCCCTGTTGTGAGTCATCAGGAGCTGTTGTGCTGAAGGAAGGAGACATTCTTCAGGAAAAAGTTGCTGGCGTAGGTCTACTGCAGGGGAGAAGCAGTGTTGTACTGTGGGTATGGATTCACTAGCAGAACAGTTAACAAATTGGGTATGTGCTCTGCCTTTCTGTTCCCAGGGGGCGATGGTCCCTGGCAGATTGATAGTGACAGTTGTTTGTTGCAGTGCTTCAAGGTTGCTTCAGCCACTTCAAGCCATATACCTACTGTTTGGGTTTAAAGAAGTTTGAGTTTGGTTAGATGTCTACCAGTTTTCCATACAAGCAATGATAGGCTCTGGGCCTGATATATCCTTAATCAAAAGGTGCCTTCTGTCTCCTCCTCTGAAATTTCTGGTTCACACTTGTTGTTTCAGAACTTGTTTTGTATTCTGTTTGTCTCCATTTACAGCAACTTTCGTACTATGTGGTTTTTCAGGGAAAAAAGCCTGTGGTGAGGGAACATTCAGAAAAGCACCCAGCTTCTCTGCAGGGTTCTTTGAGGAACTCCGCTGCAAGAAAACAAAAATGTTATACCTGAGTGAGATGATATTTTTCTAATGGGTCTTAATGCTTTACTATCTGGTTTGCAGTCCATTTCAGCTGTGAAAGGTACCTTTGGTATGAGCACCCCATTTCATCACATAGGAAGGTCACCATATGGTATAACCTTTCGTTGACTTCTACGCCCCAGTCACTCTAGAATATATACGTATGAATTTTGAGTAGGAATACCTGGTTTAGAGTAGTTCCCTGCCCACTCCGAGGTCTGCCACAGAGTGAACCTCTCCCTGCCTGGACTCAACCGAGGGGGCCCCTGCCTCTGGGAGAAATGGCTCAGGACCAGCGCTGCGACCTCTGACTGAAATGTGTAGCACTGGTTTGTCCTTCAAGTGTGAAGCCAATAAGGACTCTCTACCACAGTTTTTGAACGTATTTCCAAGTATGGCAGGGCACAGTGGCAGGCACATAATAGGACTTTTGGCATGTATTATACCGTGCTCAATAACTCCACTCTCTGATCCAAACATGCCCACCAAAAATAACTTCAGTGAACAGCTTTTATTTTAATTATTCCAGTGTGGGACTCATGAAGTTTTGCCAACAATCTGGTTTGTAAAGCTTTTTGTATCTAAGCACAGAAACCCGTAGTGTGTAGTTAATCCCCCACTGGGATTTTCCTGATCCAGTCACAGGCCTGTTCTGCAACCTCATCTTTCTTTACCTATCATTTGCTCTTAATGCTGTTCACCCCATCAACTCCTTGAAATCTCGCCCTTTCTTGACACCTGTGACTGTTCTTTCCCAGCTTTCCCCCCTAATTTTCTGTTTTCTCTTTGAGCTCCACATTTAGTGGTTGTTGGTGGCTACTTGGTGGTTCCCCAGTAGTTCTGATCTCTGCAGGGCTCTTAGTGAGATCTGTATGTGGGTTCTCCCCTTTACACTCTCTGCCCAACCTACCACAGGGTATAATAACTGGACAACTGCATTTTTGCCAATGACTTGCAAATCTGCCTTTACCTATCTGATCTGCTTCCTTTTGTCACTTTTCAGTTTTCTTCCCCACCTTTCCCCGTCTTCCTGTCTCCTTCCCTTCCTCACTGCATCAAAAACATAAAGCAAACATAAGAAAAAGGATGTCCCTGTGGTTTGGTGGGATGAGCTGCTGGATTCTGCAGAACACTTCCAGGCCCTGAGTGGGTTGACTATGGTCGTTCCTCTCTATTCTCTATGTTGGACTATTCATTTAACCCTTCCTTCATCAAACTCCAATCTGCTTTGTGGGGAAGCACATGCAATTTGGGACATGGCAATGGTGCAGTATTTAAGGAAGTACTTACTGTTACCGTTAGTTCGTAAATAGCCTCAGATAGTGAATAAATGGTCCCTTTAAGAAGATTAAACGTGAAAGACAAAAATAAAAAAAAGAGTTGATATGATGTTCAGTTAGGTTCATTTCCTTAGGTTCATTTCCTAAGCATGCCAAAAGAAACAGCTTTAGAAGGAAGAGGAGGAGCTTTCCAGAGCAGGATAACCTATAGCCTGATAGTTTTTAGCACAAGTTGGATAATACAGGTTCAGATCCCTTCATGCCTAGAGGGAACTGAGCCCAAATCTCTGGCAGTCTGAGGGAGTGCTCAGGTTGTAGGGTGATTGCGTAAAACAGGCCTGGCAGCGACAGCACCCACTTCTCTTACTGTTTTGGTGGAGGAGGTTTGGATAGCAGTGGAGGAGGGTGGAGATCCTTGCCCTGAGATAGGCGACTAAATTGCAGAGAGGCTTAAGGTAATTCCAATGTCCTCCGCATTTCCTAATGGCTAATTTGTGCAGCTCCTGCTCAGCCCTCTGTTTGGGGTGTCTGTGTTCTCTGCTTCCCAAAACTCTGAATCCCAGGACGCGAGCACACTCCTAGCAGTCAGGAGCTGCAGTCTTCAGCGCTGTGGGGCCTAAACATTGCTTGTGTCCAGCACAAAATATTTATCTGTATTTATGTAAATGCTTAGCTCTACAGGGTCTTGTGCTTGGTTACCTTGATAAGTGCTACTAGTAATAACAATATGGACAATATGATGATTATATGCAGCATTCATATAACTTTCACATGTCATCTGTTACAACATCTATAACACAGTGCTTAAATTTATGAAGCAAAACCAAGGGAATGTCTTTGCACCAGCTAAGGACAGACAAGACACAGTTTTGTGAGAATGCCTTTGTATTCAAGAGACTTTCAAGCTACTGCTTACTAGCATGCTACTCTGTGTTTGACTAAACCTGAAACGCAATATCTAATACTTTCATTTTGTCTCACGTTTGGACTGTACTCTGGTTCTGCTACCTTAAGTTTCTGTGCGTATGTGACAGGGAGTATAAAATGGGGGATTTTCAAAGGTCTGGAGGTCCCTCAGTGTCAAATTACTTTTGAAATTCTACTTTAGCATTTCCATAAGGCCCTCAAATATTCTTGGCAATTTACAATAGTCCTTGTCCCAAAGCATTAAAATACATTTCAGATGTGCCGAGAATAATAAAGCTAAAAACAGGGAGAAAAAAGAAATAAAATAATCCAGGATATAGTTAGAGGATCAGTGATTATTCAGGTATTTAGTATTTTATTTTTAAGGCTTGGATGGAAGGACACTTCACTTTTAATTATTTTTTATTGACTCGCTGATTGTGACAGTGTAAAAAAATGTTTCTAGAAGTCGGATTTGAATTAGAGGAGGGTTTCACATGAAATCTGAATGCTTTTGAGAGAATGAGTTGCAAAAACTAGACTTCATTATCTAGTACAAATACTGGAAACAAAATGATTCATTGATCTCCTTCTCATCAGTTTCTTTTTTCCAAATATACCAGTGCATTTGCCCATCTGTGATTAAAAATATAGATAACCAAGAAACTTTTGCCTTACGTTAAGTGTAAAGAAAACAGAACAATGCTTTATAGTAAGCGAGGGATGCTGCAATATTTGAGCAAGTATCAGCCAGCAGCTGTTTTTAAAAAAAAAAAAACCTGAAATAATGAAAGAACTTCTACTTTAAAAATTTTAAACTTTTAAAAAACAACCACCTCGGATCATGTAGATTTGGTGCCTACCCACTGGAAAGTCACCAAATCTCACTTGTTTTGCTTGGGCCTCACTCAAACATAACTGGCCTCAAGCTAGTAAGCAAGCCAGCAAATGTCCTGGCTTGTAAAGAAACCTGATCCAACTCTGTAAACTGAACCCAGACTAAGAGCGGTGGTGAGGGGAACATATGGAAAATTAATGACAGATAATAGAATGGTGGGACAGCCTTAAATTAGAAAAAGATTGTTATTAAGTTTATGCAACAGTTCCAGCTAATAGTCTTTTAAGTTAAGAAAGTTACAGAGTAGCTGAGTATTGCTTTTGACTTTGCCAGCACCTAAGCTCTAGAAATGGCTGCTGTGTTGCTTTTGCCCCTCTGCAGCCTGAAATTTCCAATTGCATGTTCTTAATTGATACCTGTAGCAGAATTGCTTTATAAGCTGGTTCAGCTGCAACAGCACTTTGGGAAGTACAGCAATTCTGGCCCCACCTGTTTAAATAAATGGGAGCCTCAGGAAGAGGAGTGGATTGGAATTTGCTTGGGCTCAAACTGGGTATAACAGCAAAAGCCAGGCTGAGAACTACAAGCCTGGCCAAGCACGACGACGAGGAGGAGGTAAGGGTGGTGTTTTCTTTTTTCCTCTGTGGACCTCCAGGCATTTTGCGAAGATAAGCTGCTTGTGGTGTGATGTCACAGATGGGGAAACAGTCCCTGGGAGCTCATAGTTGCGCAGCCCCTCTCTGGTGGAGGGAGTGGGTTTCACAATGGAAAGGAAAGAATAATTTTGAGGAAAGTGTATGCATTTCTGGAATGCTCAAATCACATATTTGTTTGGCTGATGGCCTGGGATGCTCACCTAGAGTAGACTTTGAAACGTGGCACCATACAGTAGTTATTTTGTACCAAGAGAAAAGTGATCTTTTTCCTCTTATTCCTCCACTTTTGTTTTATTGAAGACTAGCTAAAATACTAATATTCTTCCTGCCTGGACCCTAGAATGTCTCTCACTCCTCCCCTGTTGTTTCTGAAGAATCACCTGTTCACAGTGGAACATCAAGCTGCCTTTATTGCTGAATAACTCAGGTGTGTTCTCATTCCTTATCACCGTGTCGAGCCCCCTGCATCTTTAACAGACCATGTAGTGCAAGGGTGGCCCAGGTGATTCTAGGTGATAAGCTGATCCTCTTGTGCTGAAGAAGGTTTCCTGTACATTTGAGGAAAACCAGCAAGGACTGTACAGAGGGAGAATGGCAGGCGGTGGTCTCCATCTCTTTATTGCTAAATAACATACTATGGCTGCTGCCTTTGTCTCCTGGTGAGTAACGTAGCAGGAAGAGCACAGCTTATGCTCTTGTGGTTGTAGTCTTTCTGCAGGAGAAAACTCTTCTCCTCTCTTTTATAATCTGAAATGAGGACTGTATGCTGTGATCCTTGCAAAACCATTTCCAGAAAATATATGATAAGAGTAGCTCAGCATTTAGATTATTCCCCATTCCTTGCTCACACTTGCAGTATGGATTATTGCACACCCTGTTATCGAGTAAAAAGTAAGGTGTCAACTGAAATGGAGTGGCAGCAAAAAGTGTTTCATACATGGCTGTGATAGTAGAGCAGACCCTAACCCTGCTGAAGAGCAGCAGTATTACCAAACACATTTCAGGCTGCATCCATCCTGCTGCACATGAGCAAATGTTGAGGTTGATTTGCCCACTCAGAGATCCTTTAGGGCCAAAAGTTGGGCAACTCGCCTGGTAGTTTGGGTGTTTTAAAAAAAAAAAAAAAAGAAGTCTTGTTGTGCCATTCAACAAACTTTTCTTGTTTTCTTGAACCTATTGCCTCTGTGCCACCACAGTGGCTTAGGGTCCTTTCCAGAAGAGCCTTGGAGAGGCTCTGGAGAGGACCAGGCTCACCCCAGACTCCTGAAGAGCAGGCACTGGGGGTTTCTGATGTCAGCTCTAAGTTTCCCTCCCTGGCTGCTCAACTGAGAGAAGAAATGGACTTTCCAGTAAAAGCTTTTCAGGTACCTGTCTGCATCTTTATTGCAGTTTAAAGAAATATGCTGGGATCAGGGTGTCAACAAACTGGTGAATTCTGTAGCTTACATTAATTAGATTATATTAGATCATCATAAGGATTCATACTAACCATAAAAATTAATGTCTATAAAACTAAAAAAAAAATGCTGAGTTGTATAGGAAAAAATGCATATGTAACACACAAACATATAAATACACATTATGTATACACATACATAGTGGTAGTAGTAATACTAGTAGTGCAGCAGAAAGCCTTTAACCTTGGGGGGGGGGATTTAGCAGGCAGACTTTTTTTTCCTGAGAAGCAACTTTTAACCCACTTCACATGGCTCAAAGACTGGGAATCAGTATCAGTGGGGAAGGAAAGAAATAAGAAATGTTTAGAAATACCAATGTTTCCAAACATAAATATTTCCATTTCTGGTTTGATAAATCTGTTTAAATCCTTTCAGGTTCCTGTGGAGGAGTAAAACAGCCTAAAGGTAAGACTTCTGATGTAAAAGAGTGTTTTCTGTGACCTTGGCAAACCTATGGACTGACCAAAAGAGATGATGGCTCCAGAGTGCACGGTGCATGTTTTGCTTTTCTAATGTCTAGAAGATTCAATACATCTGAAATATAACAAAAAATTTCATGCAGGGCAATGGAGATGTCCTACTGACAAGAGGGAGCTGTATTCTTTTTTCATCACCTCATAAACAGTGGGGTTCTGACTGAGGATGTTAGGTAATGCTTGCCATATACAGAACTCAAAGGGGGTATTACTTTCATTCTACAACCCTTTGAGATCTGAGGCAGTATTGTTTAACAAAGCATATTGTTTTTCCCTCTTGCTTTTACCGAGCTTTGATGCTGATTTTAGAACTTGACAGCTGTGTTTAGACTTGTCTTACATCTCTCGTACGGGGGGGGGGGGGGGTAAAATGTTTGGGGCAGCAGGCAACCAAACTGTGTGGAGGGGAGGAAGAGAGACAACATTTGCCTTGGGAAATTGTGGAATAGGTCCACAATGATTAACTTCTAGCCATCCTCCTTTTGGGAAACTCCTTAGAGCTGAATGGGGTGCTGGTCCCTTATGCCCTACCCAGGAGAACTGTGTGCCTTGGAAAGGGACTCATTGCCACCTAACACCGTTGTAGAAAGGTGTGAAGTCTGGCTAGGCACCATGCTTCAGAAGGATTCCTATCTTTGCTTGGGATTGTGATCCAGAAGACCTTAAGAGACCCACAGGACTGCTTGACCTTCCCTATAGTGCTCTTCATTGTGACAGTATTTAGGTATGAGTATTTCGTGTGGCAAAATAATTAAGGTGAAAAATTATCTATTATGAATACACTGAAAAAAAGTCAGAACTTGTTACAGCTACTGTAATAAATGAAATGAAAATAAACTTTTTATCATTACTTTCAAATCACTAACATCAAACTAAAGTGAATTCTTGTAGAATATTAACCTGCTAACCTGTTTAAGTTCATCCTTTGTGGCATAAAGAGAGGTGTGAAGAGTTCATATTTGTTCAACAGCTGAGTTTTTCAGATGGCCCATCTTTGAATAATTATGAATACCTTATTCAATACCTGAAAACTGTAATGTTCCACCATCTCTACAGATACCTGAGGAGAATGTCTTGAATAAGTCACTGGGACTGCACACATGGAACCAGGGATTTGGGCCAAAACAGGAAAAGAGAAGGAATCAAGGGATATTCAAAACTCTAATAAAATAGAAGTCAGTCACAGTCCTGTTCAAGGTCTGAATAGCTCTTTTCTCTTCACTGTTTTATCTCATGATAGAAGACCCAGGAATACTCATTCTTCTCAACTTCTGTAAGACACCATGCAAACAAGGGTTCTTGGTGAATCATGTGTCGCAATATTTTTTGTTTGTGTTTGTTTTTCTTTTGGAAGAACGACATTTCCATGGTGTCTGGTTAAGTCATAGCCCTCTCAGGAGAGGTGTCCTGAGTTTCAGCAAGATTATAGCTAAAGGAAGGTGCAAAACCCCAGGTCCCTTTACCTGTTTCTCTCTGTGTTTATGTACATTCTTGTTTCCAAGCTGGAGTGAATCTTATGAGCGCAGAGCCTTTGTAGCAACTTCTCTGTAGGAATGCCACCTCCCCAGACCATCAGCATTTCTGTTCTGTAAATACACTTCCCCCACTCTGATATGGGATGTCTTCACCTTTGTTTTCTCACCTTCTTTTCAGGATTTGTTTGCCTTTGGCAGCTGAGGGATGGGGCATGATGAGCAATCCTTGCCACCCATTGCACACGCTTTGAATTCATTTTTAAGTGGGTATCAGAAGCAAGAATAATTTAATGGCTACCGCTACT
>NW_008824935.1:862613-879810 GCF_000699105.1 Pygoscelis adeliae | reverse complement strand
TTGTCTGTCACTTGTGGGTATCATTTGTGTCCTCTATAAATGGAAATTAACAGTTCATAGGCCTTATTTGGGCACTGAGCACAGAACCTGTATTTATTCTCATAGAACAAAATGTACTACAGGATTATCACTTCTAACCTAAGATGTCAAAGAAATATCTCCATAGCTTAGCCCCCAAGTTTGGGTCATCTTAGAGAGGAAAAATCCAAAATTTCTTCAAGTATTTTGGAGTAATTTAGAGCCAGACCCAAACTTCATCGCTTGCAGTGTTCTTCAGTTCCAAACCACTGTGTCTGGTAGAAATGTCTGGAATGTGGAGTATTGTATTTAAAAACAAAGCAAAACAATCTGTAATAGCCACTCTATCATTTAGCTAAACAAAATCCCTACCCACACCATTCTGGAATGGGGGAGTGGTGAGGATGGGAGAAATAATGGGGAAAAAAAACTGAAGTAAAACTGTGTATACAGTGATCAGAATTAATCACTTTAAGGTTTGGAACAAAGATGAAAATATAAATTAAACAAAACTGCCTTTATCCCATAGAATGCTTAAAATGCTAGTTACAGAATTCAGAGGGTCCAGTGTTTAGTTCCGAAGAAAATCATATGAAAGGCCAAGAAGCCACTTCTGCTTGGTTACCCTTACACTAAGGATCAAAGCAGAAAGGTATCTCATTTCCATGTATAACTTTGAAGTATTTTATAAAGAAAGTCAGAAAATGGATCTTAAAAGTAGTTCTTGTTAGGCTGCCTTGCATCAGAGGAATGAGTAAAAAAACTGTAATGTCTCTTTTCTGGAAGATCTACCGGTACTGTATTGTACAGCAAACTACTTCATCTGTCTTGTAATTTTTAGTTTGTAAAGACCAAGAAAGAGTGGGACAGGTTTTTTATGGCCTTGGGATCATTTTTTTTGTCTGCTCTCATAAACCTTCCATATGCTTCTACATCCATGTCTTGTTTTCAATTTTAGTGAAGGTTTTTATTTGGAGTCTCATAAAATTCTAATTTATTGCAGCTTCTTTTTATAAAATGGAAAGGGGAGGAGGGAAGTATTGAGATAGCATGTGCAAGGCAGTCCCAAGGAATGCATTTGTGAATTTAAAGCATCAGTCAGTTTATCAGCCCCTACTTCAGTTATTGGCAAATACTTGTCCTTGTTCTCCCCCTACTTCAGTTATTGGCAAATACTTGTTCTCTAACCTATGATCGTGTATTTTCACTGTGTGCCTATAGAAAGGCTAAGTGACTATCTAAGTGTACTAATATACGCTTATTTTGGGGGGTGTGGAATTCAAGTGCTGAACTTCTAAAACTGTTAAATAGGCCATACTGATGCACAATGTGTATACTGAGAGGTGGTAAGGAGAACCTGCCCTCCCAATGTGCCACATCTGGCACCACTTGGTAATAACTTCTCATGCATTTTTGTGCATTATGGTCCTTGAATTCTACTTAAATCAGGAACAGGAACATCAACTTACTGAGTAGCTGCTGGTTTCACCAGCATAAAGGAGTGCATCTCTAGTACAGAGAAAGGCATAGTCTTTCCTCTTGTAGGGCAGAATCCAGAGTAGAAACTCCTAAGATGCCAAGTGAGTGTATCAAAATCAACCTTAAGAGAGGTCTGAGGAACATCCAAGAGCACGGTGAACTCCCAGATCTACCCACTTCTTGTGCACATGGACTCCTGCATGCAAAAGGACATCAAGGGACAGCCCAGTTGGCTATGCGTGGTGGGGAACAGAGCACGGAATGTGCTTGAATGTACATGGGCTCATGCATCACTTGTTTTGCATTTTTACATTTGCTCTTTACTCAGATAGCAAAACTGGTCTACAAACTCACATCCCTCTGCTTAAACAACAAAGACTCTTTTACAGTCAGCAAACTGTCTGCAGCCAAAAGATAGTGAGGAGGAATCAGGTGGAAGACTCTCCCCTCTATACGATGTGCACCTATAGCAGTCAGTTCTCACTGGTCTGTTGTGGACTGACTTCTGTCAGCGCACACCATTTGTTGAATGCTCATAACAAATACCCTCCAAGATAGCAGTGGTACATCCCTCTGGAAGTCACTGATGACAGCTGGCCCTTTCCTAGGTCAGGAGCAGAGGGTTTGCCTCTGAGGGAACAGGAATACTTCCAGGCTTACCTGACACCTCCTCCCGCTTTGTTCAGAATTGGATCAGACCAATTCTTGTTCTGATCCAGAAAATCAGAACAAGACCAGAAATCTTGTTCTAGAGCAAAATTTCTACACAAGGGAATAAAGTCTATTTCCTGCGCACTGCCAGCATAGTTACTTTTCTTTGCCCTTCTCCAGTGTTAAGTTCACCAACTTAAATCAAAACCTCGTACTTCAAATAGTGAAGAATCTGGGCACTAATGTGTTACTGTGGTTCGAAGTTTTGAGTAGCTGAAGTTTGAAAATTCAGGTAGTCGCTGACTTCAGGAGAATGAGCACATCTTGTTAAGCAAAGAACCGTGTCGCTTCTACATAATGACATGATGCACTGGAATCACCTGTAAAAACAACTGTCCAGAGTTAATGGTCTATTGCACCAGCACAACCTATATACAAGGTATTATCAGGCAAAATGACAAGTTTAAGAATTTTGTGCAAACAACATGTATGCTTTTGCATATGTTGTATGTTTGATAGACATGTAAACATATTGTACACACACATGCAGGTATTCTCTAAATATAGTCGTCTTTGTGAACGACTTCCCACAATATGTTATTGTACATGTTAAGGTATGTCAGTAATACAACACTCGTGTTGTTTAAATGTTTGGAGGGAAGACCCTCCTGGGAAACGTTCCTAGGGATGGGTCAACCTGAGCACTGAAAGAGAAATCCATGTCCCATAGCACATTTGAAATCTGTTCCTGCAGAGGCTGTAAGGAAATTTGAGAGAAGCTCTGATGGAGAGAAACTACCGGGCACTGGGATTTCCCCCCCCCCCCCCAAAATAAAACATAGAATAGGCTTTTAACTGCCTTTTGTCCATAATAGCTACTTAACCCTGTTCACTAACATTAAGGAAAAAAAAGAAAATTCCAAGCAAAATTCCTATTCAGAGTAAAAATATAAATTAAAACGAAGTGCGCAACGCACACCCTTTTCTTTCCTTCCTGTTTTGTTTGGTGTTTTCTAGCTCTGCTTTTCAGACAGCTGAATGGGGGCTGGGAAAGTGTTTACAATATTTTCACATGATTGAGATGGCAGAGTTCTTGCACTCCGTGAAAGGCCTTCTGTTTTCAGATGGCATTGAAAGTTTACCGTCTTTCCAGACAAAAGGAAGAGAGCCCGTTGCCAGCGGATGAGTAATGGGCATGGCCTCCGCACAATACCTCCTATCCAGTCCTAAATCTACATGGTGTTCTTAGGCTTCCCGGCTTCTCCAAAGCAACCTTTGTCTCTGCTCTGGGAGACCAAAACTGCTCGTTGGGCGAGTGGGGATGCAGCCAAGAGGGGAAGGCTCAGTGACAACAGTTGCTCAGTGCTCACTGCCCAGTATCTGCCTTCTTACTATGCTACTATAATAGTTGGAAACCCATCAACAATTGGGCATCTTCTATACAAATATGTTGCAGACCATCTGTATAGTTTTCAGTTCCAGAAGATTCCAGTAACTCACTAAGTTTTAATACTTTTTTCTTGTTAATCTGATGGGCTGCCCTGAGATAAGTGATTAAAGCAAAAGCCTGCCATAATTACTTCGGAGCTAAAACTGCACAGAAGTTGCTAATTCCTGCATTTGTTTTCTTACAAGCAACTTGAAGCAGGCATTTTCCACTGTTAATAATTTTTAGGTTCTATTAAGTCATTCTTTTTTTTGTCAGAAATAATATTTTGGTGAAAATGATTGCTAACATACTCTTTCAGAATATTAGAATAGACAATTCTAAAGTTTTTCCAGAGAATTTGTGCACTTGTTGGCGTTACAGAGACCAGTAGGTAATTTTCTTCTTGTTTCTCTTATAAAGTTTCCTAGAGCTTGTCTGTTTGGAATTTATCTATATGCATATCTGTAAATGTAGACTACATATGCGTGGGGCTTGTGTGTGTGAGCACATCTTTCTGTCTACCTGTCTAAAAGAACTTGCATTTCACTTTTGCATACTTTAAAGCGCACTAAGAAGAGCTTTCTAAGAATTAACTGAGTGTTCATTAACTACACTTAATTTTGACTGTGTGCTCAGCTAAGAATTGTCAGTATTAAGTTCTTATTCTTTCATGCTAATTTGATATTGCACAGACACTGATTTATTGTTGTCAGGAAAATAGAAGCAAAGACGTAAGAGACACTGGATTCCATAAGGGTTGGTTGTAGCTGGTATCAGCAATTTACTGATTAACGTGTAGTAACTTGTAGTGCTGACAGTCCTGGGTATATAAGCAATGCATTAAGGTTATTAGAAAACTATTTTCTAAATTACCTGAGTAGAGCTTTCAAGGTAACTAATTCTATTTTTTTCTTTTTTTGAGGAGTTAGCTGTTTAAAACAGCATTAAAATAATCTGGCTTCATTTCCTCTGCTGAAAGAGCAAGTCAGCTGAAACTTGGACTTTTTGCTGAAAGGGGGGGAAAAAAAAGAGGTAGTTTTTCTCTTAAAGAGCATGACCATACACATTCCGCTCTGGTGCCTTTAAAGGGGACTTCCCTGTTTTAAATGCCCTCGAGCACAGAAATACCAACACCTCTTAATTGTTTAATACATTACAGCCTAAAACATTTACAGACGTGCTTTCCAAGTATTTCACTGTTCCAGGTGCTTGGTCCTGCACCTCCTAAAATAATAGGCTATTTCCCCTCAGTTTTCATGTGCTTGGTGCCACAATGAGACATATGCTCTGTATCAAGGGAAGGGGAAGTGAGGGAAGTAAGTGGGACTGCCTGACATTGGTGCTTGCACTTGCGACATACACAGACTTCTCTGTCTTGCGTCACACAGCTTGTAAAGAATGGGAAAATAACGTGGCTTGTACTTGGACTGTAAGATCCAAGGAGAAAAATATCATATTGTTAAGCATTTGAATGTCACTCTGCACAAAGACCCCCTATCACTGCTTCCTCTGAGCAGCATCACAAAACCAATAATTCTTCTAGTAATCAGCAGTGCTGAACGTACACCAGTCCACGATGCAGCCGTCTTAAAGCCACGCTCCAAATCGTATTCGTTGCTGTGTGGAGGTGACGTGAAACTGGAGTCTGATGTCTGTAACATGCAACCATGCTTCAGACTGAGGAAAAAAATTTATTCTGAAAAAACCATGACACCTTATTTTGATTCAGTGGGGGCAAAGTAAGATACAACAATTTGCTTGGCCTACGCTTAACTAATTTAGTTTTCAACTTATTTAGCCAAAATGAACTGAGGCTTTTCCCCGCTTGAGAAATAAATCCCTTAATATAGAGCACTTAGGGCTCCCTAGGCTTCCATGAGACTTGACCCTGGCATAACAGGATCCAAACTACTGTCAATCTTATTGTCACGTCATACCTCTGCTAAGAGTCTCAGATGCCGCCTGCTCGCAAGCTGTGCAGTTCAGACATCCACGTGCCACAAGCACGGGTAACCTGGACACGCTACGACTCGGCGCACGGGCACTGAGAGAAACTGGGCAGTCAAAGGGACTTTGTCTGGAAGTACCTGTTCAAAAAGTCTCCCTTCTCTTCCTTGAAAATCCTCCCTACTGTGCAAATGCAAGTGAATGTAGGTTGTTTAAAGAGTTGGGGCTTCAAGACCTCCTCCTAAGAAGTCCCTGCAAGGGAGCAGCAGCTGGACACAGTTTCCAGTAAGGAGCTGGAGGGAGGGTGGCTCTGGCTGGCCCGAGGGAGGAGATAATGCAAAGTTAAACAATTCTGTGAGAGTGGAGGACTGAGTCTTTCCGTGGCTGCAGTTTCAATCATGCACTTCCCCGCTAAGTTGCCTGCCGTCCCTTTGAACTCGCGTCTCCCATGTGACAGAGCAGTGATCTGGCTGCTGAGCCACTAGACTAATATTGTTCTTTTAATCTCACAAAAATGTGTTATAAAAGAGTTTGATTCACATGAGAAATTAAGTATAAGATCTGTCCTCATAAAGACATTATACCATGAATGCTCTCTTTCTGCTGGCTGCAAGAATAGGTGGCTCAAGGGTGAAAGGGTAGCATTTACATTTAAATACACCTATTGGAATCACACAAACAGCAGGCTAAAACTACTGCTCCCTCTCTGAATGCTTTTAGAGGTTGCTGCTTTTCTAACACAGCAGCATCTTTTTTTTTTTTACATAATCAAAAATGGGAAACGAGATCCTTAAGATCCCATAAAATAAAACAAAGAAGGTCTTTGTGCCAGCGGGATAAATGGATGAACCTTTTCAAACTAATTATTTTACTTTTTATCTGCATGTGCCACTCAGAAGGCGAAATCCAGATACGAACCGGAGCTTTCTCTGCTGTTACACTAACTGGTAGTGCTGGCTGGGTGTGATGCTGTTTACATTTCCCAGAGAAAGTGAAATGCACTTTTTTTTTTTTTTGTGTCTGCCAAACACAGATTTACCCCGTGATAAAACAGAAAGCTCCTTACCACCTGGAGAAAACAGAAACTGAAACAGGGTGGAAAGAGCACTTGGTGCCAGGGTGCAAGATCAGTGAAACCCTTGAAATGCACCTGCTTGACCCAGGCCAGGGCTTCTTCCCTTTCCTCTCTGCCATCTTCCTCCCCTTCACACAGCGACAGAGGCTTACGGGCTGGAGCTGCAAAAACTCTGGGGTTGCCTTTGCTCTTTGCGACCTCTGGTTGAAAAAAAAAAACAAACAACCAAAAACCCCAAAAAACTGTGTATTTTCCTGGAATTTTTCCTTACATTTTTTGATGGCTCTTTTATCATGATTTTCCACCACCCAAACAAGGGCCAAAACCAAACAGCATGAATAAATGCCTTAAAATTACAATGTAGCTGAAAATCAGAAATCAGGAGCTGCATTCTGAACAATTTTTGCACACTCTCCCCAATTTGTATTAAATTAGCACATAACATACAGCTAATAACACTAATCGTTAAATATGTTCCAGATGCCTCTGAACAGTGAAGAACTTAAAGTCCAGATCTGGATGTGGCAGTTTCTTAACATCTAGTTAATATTTTTTCCTTTGAATATGTATGTAAAACTGCTATCTTAGAAGAGATTCTAAAGTCCATATCATTTCATTAAGTTTGTAAAAAATGCCTTAGGATTCATGACTATCCAACGTTACATACTAAGTGGAATGAAATGATCAGATCTTCAAAATGCAGACAAAGAAAGATGAAGTGAAGGAGTCCATATCTCCATGTCCAGTAGCCATCTATGGGTCTTTTTTTGAGTATATCTAATTGTATTTTGTTTGGGTTTTTAATAGTTTTGACCTTTACAACGTTGTGTGGCTGTATAAAACAAAACAGTGTGTCCCTTAGTCTTCCTAGTCTAGCATGTCTTAGTCTTCCTAGTATGTCTTCCTAACTCTTATGTTATCAGAAATGCTGAATAATTGTTTCCTGTATACTGTCTTCATTTTTTTTCATAATTTTATGTCAACTACTCATCAGTCATCTTTTTTCCAAAACAAGGAATCCTCTGCGACCTAAATTCTCCACGTAGAGAAGCTTTTCTAGACATCAGATAATCCTTGTTGCACCCTGTTGTGGCTCTCTTCCTTCAGCTATGCCCTCGTGGAGGTGAGGGGATCAGAGATGTTCTCAGTATTCACCGTGAACTTATGAAATGGCAGAATGATATCCTCTGCATTGTTCTCCCTTCCTGCCTCGCCCTGCACTGCCTTGTCCAGCCTTGCTCTGCCTTGCCTTGCCGTGCCGTGCGTGACCCTGCACTGCCTTGCCCTGCCCTGCCTTGCCTTGCCCTGCCCTGCCCTGCCTTGCCGTGCCCTGCCCTGCTCTTCCCTTCCCTTCCCTTCCCTTCCCTTCCCTTCCCTTCCCTTCCCTGCACCCTGTGTGCTGTCTGACTGCTACTGAGCATTAGGATGACATTTTCATGGAGTTTAAAGGTCCATTGTAAGGAGGAGTTATTCTCCTGACCCATGGATACATAGGGCCACATTACCTGAATTCAGAGGATTTTGTCCTCTGCAGAGCAGTTTAGACAACCTAAATTGCATACCTGTGTTTTGATCCTACAGTGCAATGAAGGTGCCTCAGCGCTTCTGAGGGAGAAGTCCCTTCCAGCCAGGCAACAGTCAATATATGCACCTCAGCCCACTGAGAATTTAGGTAAAAAAATTATCTTCTGAGGAATAAAACATCAAGTAAAGCCCATTTTTTAAAAGTGGAGGGGATGGTAGATGTTCTGAGACTCTGGTTCCTGGCCTCAGTTTCCTGTTTTCAATAATAGTGTAACATAAAATATCAAGAAAGAACCAGAATCTATCTACTACCACTATCTGATAGGTAAGTCGTCTCTTGTGTTTCCCTGGTGGATACTTAAGTGTTTCTGGGGAAATGTTGTGGGAACTTCTAGGTGAAAGAAGGATGCCTGTAGTTGCTTTTAGGTTCTCATATCATTAGACTGCGTGGGCAGAAGATGGTCCAAGTTGCTGTTTGAGGTTAGAATCCGACACCTCCATTCCAATTCAGGCAATGTTCTTGGATATGGGCCAAGAAGTTTATGCTAAAAGTTTAGTATCATTAAGTTATATCAAGCATAGCTCAACTACAATCAAATACTCATTTCCTAGCTTGAGGCTCTCATTTCACACTCTGAATGAATAAAATATAGCCTGGCCAAACAGAGGTTGTGAGACAAGTGCAAGCTCTACTTAGAGGTTAACAACCTGATTTCTCTCTCATACCAGTTTTACGGTCATTTAGCTCCATTGACTTTGGTGGAATGAGTCCTGATTTACAGCATTGCTTCAGAGCGGGTTTAAAGCTGTGTTATACAATAGCAATGCTGGTGCCAGGTCTTTGGGAGCAAAGCATGTTTGCACTGTGCATGCCAGAGTACTATCAGTTCTGAGGCCCTAAAGAAAATGTTTATTAATTTTTGATCCATAGAGAACAGATTTTCAAGAAATTATTTAGGTTTCTCATCTGTTGCCTTACTTTTATGATTTAATACCAGTTATGGGTTTTTTTTTTCAATGACTTGTCATTTACCAAGGTAATCCTGTGGTTTCAAATCAAACATAGGTTACAGGTTTACAGAGTCCGTATTTGTGTGTATTTTTAGTTGGAGCAGACACCCTCAACTTGAAATTAAATATCAAAAATGCTGTCAAATTTAAAACCAAAAACCCAACCACAAAACAGATAGATTTCGTTATTTTAGAAACTACTTGGAAATTAGTCTACCTCCTGTCACCTCTCCCAAGTGTGATTTTAAGTTCGCACACAATAGACTACCATTTCTTCAGAGTTTGACGTGTATCACCATAGGAGGTCTCCTGTGCTACTTCTTACCTCATATTGACTTCCTAGCGTAGAGCAGATAGGAGAAAATATCTGAGTGAATGCATCTGAGCAAGGAATGAGGATCTGTGTTCTTAGCTTGACTCATGTTGACACAAAATATTTTTACTGTGGGAAAGCTAAGCAAGCCAAACATGATAAACCTGCAAACCACTTCACTGCTAGGTAGATACAACTATGCGTGCCGGAGCTCTGCTTTAGGAACTTTAGCTCATGTGCACTGAGGATATGGAAAAACACATGTGCTTTTGATGTCCCTCTGGTGTATCTCTTAAGTTGCCAGAGCTCTCCTTTCACAGTCCTTAGCAGCTGGTCTGTCACTGGGAAGCTGTAGAAGGATCTTATCATCTTTGTGAGCCAGGCCTTACCTTCTTATCCAGTACAATGGCCGTGTTCTTTGGAGAAGAGATCAGCTAGCCTTCTCCCTTCTCTTTCCCCATAAAATAATCTGAAGTGGGGCAGAAGCATCAGGAGTGCAGTGCAGAGGTGAAAAGAAAGATTTTTTTTCCTGAGAGGTCATTGTTTCTCAGTTCCCAGCAACTGAAACTTTAAACTAATGATCTTTCCAGAACATGTAGGCCAGCTGAGCCACACTCACGTTCATGTTGTGATGATTTAATATGGTGTTACGAGTATTTCTAGCAGGGACAATGTTTTGCAACATCATATTAAGGATAATAATAAATAAAACCATACTCCCTTGTCTCCCCAAAAAACAACCTCCACCATGGTTATTTATCCGATGGATCTTGGGGGCTTCAAGGCCTTTATAGATGTCAGGGTTAGTGCAAGACAGACTTTGCTGAAGGAACCAAGTGGCTGTGGTGCCACCTCTCTACTTCTCTGCCTTTTCCCCCCAAAAATCGTGACTTTAGCAAGGGGATAGAAATTTCTTCTTATGTGCCTGGCTTGCTGGGAGGGAGCCACATAGTTGTGGTCTATTTGCTCAACATTAGCCGTGCTGCCCGAGTGTGAAAGCAAGCGTGGAGGGTAGATTCTCCCCGACTTCTGTGGGATCTGGAGCAGATCCATGAGGAATGCTACTGTTTTCAGCACTTCCCTTGCTCTGCCTAGGACCAGGCACACTGAGATATGAATGTTGTTGCAGCTGCCACATACTACATATAAGCCACATGTTGATGATTATTGCCTTAAAGGAGGTCTTTGTTTAAAATGCTTGTTTTCTTCCATCTAGAACCCACCTTTTTTTCTACAATACTTAAAGTAAGAGTTTCTATTTTAAATGTTTTTAACAATGTACCTTATCACAGTTTGTATTTATGAAAAGACTATCCAGATATATATTTATTGTGTAGACAGCTTTATAGTAACAGAGAACTAGCCCCTAATGAATTGAAACAAATTGACCTATTCATTCTTCAATTGTTTGTATCATTTTATGTTGTGGTTTGTTTATTGCTTCTAGATCTGCTTCAGTCCACTCCCCAAATAACAGTGTTTTTCTTTAAAATATAATGAACTGTGTTGCATTTATGAGAGCTGCGTGGTCAAATCATGTTACTCCTGTCACCCTACTGAATGCCATGTCACACTGCCAGTGTTTGGACGGAGAACCGATTGCTGGCTTCGGCAAGACTGGAAAGGAAAGGAAGACCTGGACACACTAACTACATCTAAACTATTTTATTTAATATCAGTCAGAGACTTTTACTGGAGGCCAACTGGCATGAAAGAGCTTGCATTCACACAACTAAACTCTCTTACCCTCCAAATCACAGTGGCCACATCCAAAATACCTATTGGAGAGTGTCCCTGACCCAGGTTAATACCCAAGCTGTGCTTTGGCATTGTCTGGAAGAGCACAAGCAGGCTTGGGCCAAGACTATGCCAGGGACCAATTTAGTAGTATGGATGGTTTCAGGCCCATGCCTTGTTGGTCCTGTTTATTTTATTTAGTGTCAGAATGAAACCTCAGTAACACTGCCAGAAGTCAACAGAAAACCCCTATTGGCCTCAGTGACCAGAAGCCACTGAGAAGTGCAATCATTAGTTTGTTCACCTCCTTCACATTTGCATTCTTTTTTCTCTCGTTCTGTTTTTTACCAAATGAGTACTCAAATAAACATTTTTTAAATCTCATAGAGTAATAAAATTGGGTTGTCGCCTGCTCAAAACTTGTTCGTTTTGAACTACCGAGAGGTTTATCACACAAACTGAGGTTCTGGAAAAGCCAGCTTCAGCTGTCTTCCATGACGGAAGAACTCCTACGGCTTTGAGCAAGTAACTACGATCTTCTATGACTCAGCACCCTGTTTGGATAACAGGGTAAAAAGCTGTGAGGTGTTGAGACACAAACACACCAGGTGCTCGAGGTCACATAAGCACACTAAGCTGATATGAACGTAAAACTCCCTTTGATTTCTGTGGCAACATTTTTCACATGTCTGGGAAGGGAATTTATTTTAAACCCTGCAAAATGGACATGAGTGCGTGTACCCCTATATCAAGATGTTTTCACAGTCAGAACAGTGGGGTGGGTTTGGGTATGCCTGAAGTGTCCTATAGTGTGTGATTGTTTGGGGAGCTGGTGCTCTGTGTTTCTAGGGCTAACTCTGTGTGCCTGGTACCCCCGTTAACCCATGTAACACCGTCCTTCACAGTACTATGTTATACTTCTGCCTGCAGCAATATAAATAAGAATCAGGCAATTCATGCTATAATCTTTTTCTCTACTCTAAAGATAAACGGCAACGAAGGCCAAGTTGGTTTAAAAAGCTCATCATACAAAATGATTATATTAGGCCATGCTGTGTTACTGAGATTACAGAAAATGACTTAGATGTATTGAATTAAACCGTGATTTTCCAATGATCTCAGCAGCAGCAGCAGAATTGGGACATTTTAATCATTGCGTTATCAGTTTGGTAGGTAACTATTATAGTGAGTTGCTGCTCGAAATGAAAAACTATATTGTTTTATCCAGAAGGTTTCTGGTTTCTAGCACTAGCCTTTACTTTTCTTAGAGCTCAGGCATACGATTGAATTACTGAAGCTGACAAGTACCGATTTCAACGACATTTAAGCTAACACATTTTTTGCCTCAGGTCTGCTACAGGCTAAGAGTGTGCTGTTAATTAATGCAGTCATTTGATGTGCAGCACCTTGCTGGACTATGAGAACTTGATTGTGTGCTTTCACCCAATGTTCCTTTTAGGTTAAAAAGACTCTTTGTGTCTTAATTGACCTATTCATGGATCAGTCTCATAAAAGAGGCTGTGGAGCCCAACATGTACATAGTCATACCTGGCCTGGGCTGTGTGAATCTTATTTAATGAAAATGTTATGAAGAAAAGAATAGAATTGTTGCCCAGAATGTTTTACATAGAAATTGATCATTTTTTTCTGAGCTGGACTTGGAAAAGCAGGACGCATGTCGAAGCAGAGGAGGAATGTTTGACTTAATCTACGTTTGGCTCCCTTTCCCTTCCCTTTCCGTGTCGCCCCTCAAGTCTGAAGCACTCTGCCATGGATGCTTGCATATGGCAGTGGCTCTACTCAGACCAATTGAGACCGTTGCATCAGATAAGGTTTGCAAGGCCATAATGTGTTTATTTTTACAGTCTGATCTTGAGAGAAGCCGAGGAGGGCTTGCATCTCCCTCCCGCTGAGAACAGCAGTGTTGAAAGTGCTCGGTGCATTGCAGGGCAAAGCTTTGAAGGCTGCGGGTTAGAGAGCTGCTAACGCTTCTCTGGAAGTACATGCAGATGCCTTTGGTCTTCACTGGGGAAAAGCCTGGCTGCCCATTAAAAAACCAAACCAAACCAAAACACAAAAAACGCCAACACACAAAACGCCAACACAATAGTTGTAGTGGCCCAAACAAAACATCAAAAACCCAATCTCAAACCAAGCACTCAGTTTGGGAGTGGAATTAGACAGAGGCTTGAAGCTTGACCCAGGGAAGAGTATTTCCATGGTCTTTTCATGGGCAGAAGGGTACAGGCTCTGCCCATGTGTGAGCGGCCTGTGGTGTGCGAGGACGTAGCCCAGTGGCCCAGGCTGGTATTCCCTGCCTGCTGGCAGAGGGTATCACCACAGGCTTGATGCTTATTCACACTGCATAGGCTCTGAGCTGTGCTATGCAGCCGTCACCCCAGGCTTCATCTCAGGCTCTTTTTGACCCTCTTTAACTTTTTTAAAGCTGGATCCTTTCAGCTTATATTGTCTCTCTAACAATTCTCTTTTTTTTTCCTCTCTGCTTCCACAACTGGACGTGCTTTGCCAAACTCCCCACTCCACCATCTATCCACCCCATATGTTTATATTTTCCTATTGCTGAGGCATGTTGTGCTGACCTGCCTGGACAGAGCTCCTTTATCACAGAGATAAACATGATGTCCCCCTCACATAGAGTTTCTATCATGTGTGACCTTTCATCTTGAACTGCCATGACCTTTTTTTTATTAATGCTGTACTGTGCTGCTTGCAGAAGCCAGGAAAGAAAATCTTTTGTTTCTAGATAGAATACTGCTAAAGGACATGATACGGTCTTGTTTTTAATCCAGCTAATTAAAATCTGCATGTGCAGTGTAACTGAGAACGCAGCCTTCGCCCACCACTTTCCCACAGGCAGGGAATAAAGGCCTTTAGTGCAGCAGCAGCTAGCCACCCTTGGATAACAGAGAACAGAGCTCACAATTCATCCCAGCTTTCCTTATCATATCCGCGGAGGGCTTTCCCTTCCCTCCCCCTCTCTCTCCATGGAATCACTTACTGTAGCTATGCGCCTCTATACATCACTTCAGAATGTAATCAAGTTAAAAATATGTTAGTTCTCATTTTTCTATGCTCCAGCGTGCTCTGAATATAATTCATTTCCAGTAAGAAAAAGAAGAAAGAGAAAGAAAAAAAGAAAAAGAGAAAGGAAAAGAGAAAGAAAGAAAAAGAGAAAGAAAGAGAGGAAGAGAAAGAAAAAGAAGACAAGAGAAAGAAAAAGAAAGAAAAAGTGTCTCTTTTAATCAAATGTCAAACCTATTTATGTTAAAACTGTTCTGCCAAGAACTAACTGAATAACACAGTTTAGCAGTTCACACTTTCATATGTTCATTATGTAGGCTTTTTTGGATTTGCTGGATGGTTGTGGTTATTACTAAAGCTGCCTTTTGTGTGTGTGTGTTGGGGAGAGGGTGCCATGGAATTTTTTTTGCGAAACATTTCCTTGGTTAGTTTTTCACTTGTTGCTTTTTGTTGGGTAACTGAAGTGGGGGAGGGAGGAGGAGAGGGAGGGCAGCCAGGTGGGAAGAAGCAATGAGGGCAGAACGGGAAGCACTAAGACTGAGCCCCCACCTGTTTTCTCTTTCTTCAAGTCATGTTTTATATGATGATGATGAGGTCAACAGGGAGCATAAAAATGTGCCAGGAGATTCAAAACTTGGAAGGAGATTGTGCAACGTGAGTAGAAAACACATTTCAGCGCATGCAAAGAAGCCCTCCCCCCCAGTTCCCCCAGTAAAGCACACAAACAGGCTTTCTGTGGGCATTCCCTGGTAACCCGCACAAAGAGCTGTTCAAACAGCTGTGCCTTCAGCTAAACACCATCCACGGGCTGCTGCGGAAAATGCCGATTTTTGTGCGTTAACTTCCCTAGCTCAAACTCAGTGAAATATACTTACAGTTGTTAAAGGAGGGGATTTTGAGTCCTGAATAAATATGCAACATCTCAGGGAATGATTTACTTTATTTGTCTGTAATGAATTATTCATACGCTGTACTCAGGGAATGATTAGAGAGAGATGAAAAAGCAGTGTTTTGAAATCTAATAAAGCTTATTAGGTGACACCAGTCTAACTAAAGCACCTAACATCACATTTTTTTAATACCTAAGTATTTTAAAAACAGAGAACAGAATGATTAAAAGACATCAGAAGTACTGTGCTGCCTATATATTAAAAGATATTATGTTGATCAAGTACAATAGTGCTTTTCATCACAACTTGGTTATCTTATGCGGACCTCTGTAAGCACAAATAAAGATATCTATACATTTTTCTGCCTTTATGCCTTTTTCTTAGCCTATGGAAGGATAACATTAAATAAGCAATAGCTATTGGTATACTTATATCACTGATATATTACATTTATATAACATACCATGAAATTACAGCAAGCATAAATTTTCATGTACTCTGGCATTAGTGTCTGATCAGTAGAACAGTGATAGCCAAAAAGACGTTTGCCTGTATTTTACCAATTTAAGATTTTACTTCTTTTTTTTCATATTTTGAGGAATATATTCAATAATTGCTCTTCAGTAGAGACATCTGCTTTGACACAGTGAAAAGGTTGTTAATATCAAGTCACATATTTTTTATTAAATGAGTGTTTGCATATTGCATAAGCAATATAAGATTTATGAAGCTTTGTGTATTCCTTTTAAGTGTGTTAATCCTAATAAATATGGCATTTTTTTATTGTTACTTAGCAGCCTTCCTTAAGCATTAAAATTAATTTGTATTTTGGGGGGACACTTACAATTTTTATGGGCAGGTGCGATGTTAAATAATGTCCTGTAATTCCACATAACTAATAACATAAATCAGGGTGTTGATTACAATTTTTGTTGCCAATAACTGTTGTTGTAGAGCCCTTCTTATGCAGAGGGCACATAACAAGAGCTGAAAATCGACCACATTGCTCTGTTAGTCACACATGACAAGCAGCATGGCATAAATTCCCTCTCAAAGTTACTGAAGGATGCTGAACATCAGGGCATGCTAAAGGTCAGGCTTAATAATGGGGCATAAGTCTCAGATCCCCACAGCGAACATTTAATGTATTGGAAATCAGGATGCCTTTACAAAGTCCCTAAACTACTTTATGCGCTCAAAACTGCATTCAAAAAGTTTAGCTTATGGTAGGACCCAAAAGTGTTTAGGAGGTTGTTCTCAATACACTTAATGAAAAGGGGATTGAAATGACATTTTTAGTCTTGCACGTGGGACCTGAACCTGCGCTTCAGATGTTTTGGTTCATCTGCGTCATCAGCAACTGTTTATAGGGAGTCCTCATTGGTGACACCATGGAAAATAAGAGTGTGACAAGAGGGTAGACCTGAATTTTTGTATCAAATCATTTTCAAAGTTTTCAATTTCCGTTTCAAAAGGTCATTTCAAAGCTTTCAAATTTTCATAGTTTGTATCTCTACTTTTTATGTCACTATTAATCTTCTGCACAGCAGATATATACTGATCTGCCAGAATTAAGAGCAAATTCTACATTAAGTGAAAGTTAAGAGAACTTGAGAGGCTGACATGTCAGAGATGGCAGTTATTGAGAATGTTCAGCTACGGCTGCAGAAAGATCCCTTTAAAATGACCATTCTTCTTTCCTATACTAACCTCATATCAAAGCAAGTTCTTAAATCAGCGCCAAAAGAGGTGAAAAGAATAATTGTGATTAAATTTCTTCTGACACTGGAAATTCCTCTCACAATCCAATTCTCAGATTTCACTGCGTCCCTTCCAAACAAAAGCTGTCTAGCCCAATTGTGCGAGAATGTTTTATAAGGCTATGAAACGAAGGGTCAGTTAATTACGCCCTTTCTACAAACGATGAAGACCATGGCAGTAATGCTTCATCCGAACTGATGATTCAGGGGGACAGCAGGAGGCAGCTGCTGAATTACAAACAGAAACATGAGTCACCCTCTCTCTGACTCTTAAATAAAAAAACCAAAACAAAACAAAACAATAATACGATTAGAAATTAC
>NW_008824935.1:801928-862552 GCF_000699105.1 Pygoscelis adeliae | reverse complement strand
TGGCAGCTCATCTGTTCTTGCAAAATAACTAGGTAAGTTTATTACTGGTGGTAAATGGTAAATGGTGTAGCCACATAGCTCTGGAAACGGAAGAGAAACGCTGACCAAGTAATCATGCCAAAGTCGGGTTTTACCTGCTGAGAATAATTCTGTGTGACTAAAAACCGAGTTGGGAGCTTGGGATTTAGCCTACTGCTAGCATAGTAGTAACAACAATAATCCTAATAAGTCGTTATTAGTAATGGGAACACAGTGACCGCACTTGTTAGTCATAAATAATTAGTTATCAGCAATGGGAAGCCCGTGGTAGCAGCGGGAGCCCAGGACTGGTTGCCCTGCAGGTACCTGGCAAATGGGGCGCAGTGGGACCACCACCGTGTCTCTTCCCCTCGGCAGGCTGAGCGTGAGGTGTAAACTACTGAAACAGAACAGGGGTCACTGATTATTCATGGCATTGTAAAGCCTTCTTTCCACTTATTTATCCTCGGTCTGTCAGTAACGTCCTAATTTCTCTCTGGGACACAGTTAAGTCCAGAAGAAGCAGGGCAAGCTCCCATTCAGTTCAGCATAAAACTGAAAATGCAGTGCTTCCAAGCACCACTTCTCCACCTGTATTAAGAAGCTTTAAATCCCTTTTAAAAAGAACCCTGAAATCTGTTTTTCCAAAATCGAGCCTGATGCTGTTGCCACTCACGTTGGTTGGATCAGCATGCCTACCCACACCAACACCCAGGTTTTCAGCTTTCCCTGCAAGAAATGAAGTCCTGGCCTGTACCTCCTACTAACGTCAGGAAGACAGTTTTGGACAGGTACACTATCCAAAGTTTAGTTTTCCGGAATTGTGCCCACTAGCAACTAGCCAGAGTTTGGCCGCCTCAATCTGTTCAATGCCTATGAGGATGGCAGTATTATTACATTTAACATCAATGCAATAATCCAAAGAAAAGCAAAATAACATGTTTTGTGCATTTTCTGGTACCAAGGGATTACCATTTACTGCTGTTGTTATTTAGAAATACATGCATACGTATATGTAGCCTTTTTAATTCTCTCAAAAGAAATGGGAGCTGGATTACATCTGAGCAAGCTAGCTACACAATTATTAATGTAACTAAAATAATTCACGATTCATCCCACTTCTACAAACTTTTTGTATACTAAAGTTTGATTCATTTCTCTCAGACAGACAAGCACTATCCATATGAATGGCCCAACTCTTCTACTTTGCTCCCTGTCACTGCAGGAGGATTGGGATAATCTTCACATTTGTACCAGGTCAGGTAGGACATTGGTAGCAGCAGCCCTTTTGCTGCCATTGCAACACTTTTTGGGTTCCAAACAGCTGAAATGTGGTAGATGCATCCCTGACAGCTTTAACATATTGGGAAAAATGGAACATCTCTGAAAGTTTCGGTTCAAAATTTAGCCAGCGTCAGATCTGGCATCATTTGTTTTTCAGAAATAAACAGGTGAGTGCTTAGAAGCAAATACTCCTGAACACATGTAGTTGAAGTTTACCTCTGACGACATCTTTGGGAAACACACCGAAACAACCCACAGGTACAAGGCATGCATAAAGCCTACAAGCTCTTTACCAGGTGTAAAAGTCATTCTGTGACAGCTAAGGATGAGATGAAATAAAAAAGACTGAGCTCAACAAAGCACACACATGCACTTTCTGAATGAAGTCAACTAAAAGGCCAAGAGAATAATCTGAGCGATAAGCAATGTAGTGAGGCACATGCTAAAAGTAATTTTCAGATGTGCTTCCAATCAGCTTCTTGTTTTGAGAAAACGTCATTTCAACCTTATTTTTTGCACCTGCAAGCTAGTTACCTGGATTAGCCTAATACTTAACATGTGCCCTGCTGCTTCACTCTCCTTCCTGCCAGGGCTGCCTGTGCTGACACCTGGCCTTGGTGCTTAGAGCTTGGGCTCAGGGTGCTGCGTGCTTTGCTTATGCATTGCAACACCTACATTCCTATTTCCTTGGCTTTGCTTCCAGAAATCCGTCAACAAACTTCTTAATCTTTTTTTTTTCCCATTATCTGCCATTTTTTCTTCTGTAAAAGGATACCAGTCATGTCTCGAAGCTTAGTAACTGTCCTTTACTAAACCTGCAAATTTTGCTCAAAATTCTTTGAGCTCTGTTTAATCCCTTTCTCTGAATTAGCTATTTTCTTTTAATTTCTAGTTACAATATTTTCCTCATCTTCTATCTCAAATGCTTTGCTTCAGATAGTAGGACTTTTAATTTCTAACTTTGTTCTCTCTTGTATTTCAAAGTGCTTGAAACTCTCTGACCCCACTTATCGCAGCCCTTGCCTTAGATATGTTTTTTCAGAGACTCAGCTTCTCACACTGTGTGTTTTCTAAGAGATTTTTTTATTTCAGTGATTACTATCCCAACAGAGGGAGTTTCTGTCTCTTCTATTTGAATCTGGTAAGTAATCTAATGAAAGTTAGGGGACATTTGTGTCACTTGTGAGTTTAGGATTTCATTTCTTTCTTCTTTTACCAACAGCCAAGATCATAATTGGTTTCTATGGTGAAGATGAAAAGTATGAGCCATTCAAGCTAAACTGAGGGACCATAGTCTTAAAAGCAGTGAATTTAGGAGGCAAATGTAAACTTTCTTAGTGTGATGAAACATAATACACTCCTGTGAAGTGTGTTTTAAAAAATGAGAAGTCCTAATTAATCATGCTTTGAACTTAGTATATGAGTTGACTTTTCAACTCTGACCTTGACTTAATTAGCTGGCAAAATACTATTAATTAAAATACTCTTTTAAAAAAATTTTTAAAAATTCTTTATAAGTTGCCTTGACGAAGATCGTAACATAAATTTAAGCAGTTGTAAAACTCTTCCTTCCATTTCTAAGCGTTTACTCCTGGAACAAACCCTGCTGAAGTCCCTGGGAGTAAGGGAGTAAACCACCTGGCCCGTGAGCTGGGAGAGTTGCTACTCTCATTCTTACCATAGCTCTGTCCTGCCTGGTATCCTGCTTTGTCTCTGTCAGGTTCATTACGAAAATAAATTATCCTTTGTCAGCATGTTGTTGGTAGATTTAAATAATTCTTAGCAGATTAGCAAGACACAGGTTTTTCTCTGCAGAAATCCTGCTGATTAGACTCTGTGGCATACTGAACATCCAGCTGTTTTATTATTTTTCTTTTAATGACCATTTCAAAGTAATGCCCTGAATAATCAGTAGAGACTTTTCTAAATAAAGGTACAGCGCTTGCTACCTCCAGTCTTCTGGAACAGTGGTTGTTTTCATGCAGTCTAAAATTTTAGTTTCTTCACAACTTGCATGCCTTGTGGGTCTGGTAATTTTTTTTTTGTTTGTTTCATATATTGGCAATATGTTCTTCTTTATTACAAAACCAAACAGACAAAAAAAGCCCCAAACCAACAAGAAGGTTTGAGATTAGTAATCCCCTGATGTTCTGAGCAAAGAAAACTGATGCAGGAAAATAATTTAACTCTCCAATAAAATGCCTCAGCTTTTCTAATTGCTTTCTTTAGGCCTTTCTGATCTAACGCAACCACAAGGTTGTGTGAGCCTTTTACTTCTGATGGACTTGCTGATTTTTTTTTCCCCACTAGCTCTCAGCTTCTGATAAACCCTTCAATTTATGCCCCAGTTTCCTGTTTTTGATATGCAGAACACATGTCAGAACAACTGGCCTAACTAGAGATGAAAAATAGTGAGAGAAATTATAAGATGTAAGAAAGAAGTACAAACAGCAATTCAGTATGAGCTTAGGATGTTAAAATTGAGATTCTAGAGATTCAGTTGTCACGTAAATGAATCTGAGATTTTTTTGTTGTTGTTGTTAATATAAAATTCTTTGGGTTGTAAAAGAGTCAATGAACGCATGGCTGTTTCTCATTAGTGGTGGCTGTCACTAAAATGAATATGTTGCTGAGTGTTCAGTTTCTGGGAAACGTGGTTGAAACATGAGCAGCTCTCTCGATGCAGAGCTCCGAGTCAGATGTTTTCAGAGGGGATGTTCCCCATTAAGTAATGACAGAGAACCATACGGAACACATTACAAATTGAAATACTGATTGATGAAGTGCTTGTGGTCAGCTTTCTACAGAAATGAGAATTTTGAACGTATTATCACATCAGCATGGAACTGATCTCACGTACAATCACATTCTGTTTTCATTTCTTTTTTGCTTCACAATCTCACACGTGCTGTTCCAGATCACGTTTATAGGGAGCAGAACCTCAGACCAAAGGAAATAAAGCATCAAGTTTGAGCTCTGATGTTTCATTGATTTAGCCCAGTTCACAGAAGCCCAGTAAGTCTGAGTCTGTTCCCGCAGCTGGTAAGCTGTAAACTCTTTCTCCCCGTAGCAAACTTCTCCCCTCCTTCCCAAGAGCTGGGAGAGGGGACTCGGAGACTGCTGGAGCATGCCGGTGTTGGGGGGGAGAAGTGGGGGTCACCTGGTAAGGCAGGGTGGGTCCTGTGCAGGTTTGAATGTATCAGACTAAAAACTCCACTTTGGCTTCCCAAAAGTAGATGCTTTCCTTTTCCCACTTAGCTCATTTGCAGGGGTTCAGTGAGGAAAATCACCTGGTTCACGCCGACTTCAGGGCGAGATTGCTTGATTTGTTTGCATTCAAGTTACTTATTACTCTAGCTTCAAGTCCAGGTTTGTTTCAGATACAGTGACCTCTTCTGTTTTACACAGAAAGCAAACAGGGCTGGCCATACGAAATGTGTATAGCTATTCACTGTGTACACAGATTGCAAGTGAATGCGTGTCTGAGTCACAGCACACTTAAAGAAATATATAGTCAAATGGTAAATTTAGAAACTTAGGTCAAAGTATCTAGCTCTCTTTTTTGCCAAACAATTCTTAAATGGTGCTTCAGTAAAAGCCTGAGCAGGAATAGGCTTAGACACATATTTAGCACAGTGTTATGAACACTTGAGTATTTCTGAGATCCCAGCATGAGATTATTACAGTGCTAAGGCACATCAGGTGTGAGAGCCAAGTCTTGCTTACGCTTTCGCTAATGGAAACTCACTCAAGTGAATAGAGTTGCTTGGTTTACAGTAACACAGCTGAGGCCACAGGTTGGCCCAGGACCTAAAAATTTGAACATAAGGGGAGGTAAAATCAAATGTCTACTAATGCCTAGAAATGTGAACAGTGGACTGGGTATAAAATTAAAAGTAAGGAGAGGGAAATATCAGGCGTTCATGTAAACCTCATGGATAAATTTTAGGGTCTAATTTTTCGTAACCATTGATTTCAGACATCAGGACCTGATTACTTAGAATTGTTAAGAATGCACAATCCTTAGCTGAATTCTCTTAAAACTAAATCTTTGAGGCTTACAGCAAAAATTTTAACAGTCTCCTAGCCTTCTTAAATACAGGTGAGGTTTTTTTCTTTTTCAAAGAACTAGCCATGGCAAACTGTTTTCCAGGGATCTGATTTCTGCCCTTCAGACTTCTACAGATATTCTTGAAAATGCAGAAGAAATGTATCTTGCTGATAAGGAATTTGTCAGTTTTCGCTTTGTGTTTATTCACGGCAGAAATCTGCATTGGTATATATGCAAAGAATAGTGTTTAAGTGCTTCATTAATTCAAAGGATAAATAAATGTAGAATAAAATGAAGAAATATGTACAAGCAGCTGTTCAAGGATATCAGATTTTAAGCTATCTGTAACCTTCCTCTATGTTCTTCCTCTATTATTAAAAAATATAATGCAGACATCATAATTATAGTAATGATCAGTAATTAGCTGAGATGTTACTACTTTTCAGATATTTAAGTAACGAAATACTCGAAGTCTTTTTGATAGTGATGGTTAGTCATTGGCAACAGATACAGACTTTTAATGGGGCCGAAGGGCTTCATGGCAGGAAGAATGCTGAGAGCTGCAACCGTCATTCAGATCACCTTCCTCATGTACAGTCTTCTTACCCTACAAGAAGACCCTACCAGTCTTCATGGCTCTTCACACCAGAGCCATGAACTCTGCTCTCAGAAAAGACTGTTGCAATTGTACTTCTGGTACCATCTAGAAATGCAAGTTTGGGCTTAGATGGGGCACAGATCGGGAAAGACTCACTGAGCCGGTATCTGGCATGAGCTTCAGATCTCATGTAATCGTGCTAGTCTTGGAGGATCAAATACTCCAGAGTCCTCACTGAAACTGCTCCCCCAGCCGAAGATGAGCAATAAGAGTGATCTTTATCTGGACAGCAGAGCAGCTCAGAGAAGGAGAGGGAAATGCTGATGGCATTTTCTCAAATCTGTGTGAATCTCCAGGAGAAATGTCAGTGTGGGACATTCCCATAGTACACTGTTTGGCCTGGGATAGATGACTGAGGCTTTGGTGCCAGAAGGATTAGTACTGGGTGCCTGTGAGCATGGAGACACAACCACATTTCTGACAGCGTAGCCAGAAGATAGGTTTTGTGACTTCTAGACTTCTTCTGCTATGGCATGAAGCAAGGGTGTGGTTCCCTGGCTCTTAAAGCCGCTCTGAGCCAGGGCTGAGCAGGCTTGCTGTCCTGCAAACCCCTGGCCATGCATTTGAGCTGCTCTCCTGAGCTGGAGCTAGCACTGATGTGAATGTGTGGTGAACAAATTTAGAGTTGCAGAGAGAGATCTGTCAAATCAGTTATCTGCAGGCTGAGGCTGCCTCTTTTCTTTCCAGCACTAGGCACCCTAAAACTGATAGACTGTATCAATGAACCTGAGGTTTTCCCATGGATCAGATAAAATAAGGAAATTTGTCTTTCTCCCTCCACTGCAAGTTTCTAAGCTTCTAGTGGGACCTAAATCAGGGATTTAAGAATCTAGATATTATTGAATTTACCTTCTCCAGGACCCAGTTTGTTCTTGTATACAAGAAGATCACAGCATAGTTTTGTCTCAGATAAAAATGTTCAGACAGCATTATATGTACTGCTATAGCTGTTGTTACCATTTTCCACAAGTATGCGTTATGGAGAGAGAAGACTTGCCAATATAATCAGCATTATTACAGATTTTTATTTCCTTTTGTTATTGTATCCTCAGAATGGTTTTGTTCAATTCTGTTCCTTTGAGGATTGCTTTATTTTTTTAACTTGCCAATTCTTATACATTTCATCAGCCTTAAAAATAATATTTTCAAAATGCTCAAGTAACTTAAGACCTTCTCTCTTTCTCAGATGTGATCTGGTGCTTACATGTGGGCCTGGAAAAACTATTACCTGCCAAAATTGTAGTGAAACTGGTGTGATACAGACATCTAAGACTTCTGAGACTCTTGGTCTCCTATAGAAGATCTGGCACTAGTACAACCATTTAAGTTACTGGTATTTGTTTTTATTGAAAAACATCCCAGTACAACCACATTTATAGATATAAAGACATCCTATGTTGTTGCTTCCCTATACTGCTATTTCCTTTCTGGATTGAAATAGGTGATACTGCTAAGAGTAACAGTATAACTGCATCAATATCAAATGCTGTATTAACTATACCTGACATCTTGCTGAAAGTTGTGACATAGGCTGCTAAGTTCTAGTCTGTTTTGAAACCAAGATTTAAGGTCTAATTCCACAAAACTTCCTCGCTTTCTTTTTAAATTGGAGCTTTTTGTCTGTTGGGCTCTCTTGAAAGTTTTTACAGTTAGGTTTATGCTAACAAATCAGATCAGGAATCAGACTTGGGGTAGGACTTTGGGTATTATTATTTCTGTCTCATAATAATGATATGACAAGGATTAGGAACAGCGTGAATGAAAGGTGAGGCTCGAAGCTTTTGGAGCAGAACTAGCTCTCACCAGAGGTGAGTCCACGCTAATGTTGCACTTCTTTTATGGGACTTATTTTGAACTTTCTTAGAATTTTTGAGGCAGTCGTCTGAGAACTAAAGAGCATAGCTGCCTGAAAAGTAAACAAATGCTTTTAGATGTGGTGGGCAGATCAGATAGGATATGAGTTCTAAGAATGTACAAAATTAAGTCAGCTTTATTTAGCAACAGAATGGTTACTGCACAGTGGTAGCACCACACATGACTCGTCCCCAATGTTGCAACACCATTAACCAGAGAGATTGGACATAGAGATGACTGTTCTTGGCCTTGCCGAGAATGCCAGTAAGATGTCTAACCACTGCCAGTCATGCTGTTTCTGTCATGCTCACGTGTTAGTCATATACAGGAAAAAAAAGAAAAAGAAAAAATCAAAATTCTGTTGTTCCCTACTAAGTCACACCAAGTAGCACCTAAGTAAGTATTACAGCTGCTGGATTTCCATAGGCTGCTCCAGGACTCCTCCCATCAGACCACCACAGCTGGGTGATCACATCTGGCTACCAGGGAGCAACTGTGGGTCTACTGATTCAACGGGAAAGCTGGTTTGGACCTGAGCTTCCCTATGACTGTCACAGTCGCCAGTCTGTATCGTGTATCGATCTGCAGTCTCTGTCCTATTAGAGCGGTCATTATGTAACATTACTTATTACTTTTTTTCAGAGTGCCATGAAGCTTCCACCACCTTTTGCTTTTCTGGAATGATGTGGGACACCCACCCCCCAAAAAAATCCCCAAACCCCTTTTTCTGCCCGTCTCATCTGTACGGTGCAAAACCACATTCGCTAGAAGGGCCAGGAGTTGTTGCAAACCCCATCATGCATTGCACAGTTTTGCTTCTTTTTATCCCTCTGATTCTTTTTGCTGAATTGTCTGATTACTGAAAAGCATCAAAGACAAGGACAGCATAAAGCAAAGGTAGGACTTCTTTCTTTTTCTCAGGGCCACTCAGCTTCCAAGAGATCTGAAACAAGAGGGCCCTTCTAACTCCCACAGCAAGAGCATGTTTTTCTGTAAATGCTCTCTCATTCTCTCTTGCTCTCGCTTGTTTTAAAGCATACATCTGACACAAATTAATCTGCAGGGTTTTTAGTCATTTCCCATCCGCTGCTGGGGCAAATTAGACTTGCTGATGTTGTTTTGGCCTAACCCTGAAGCAGCATGAAAGGAATGGCCCAGAGAGAGAGAGCGCATGTTCTCCTTGGCTCTTCTTCCATGTACTCTCTGGCTTGTTCAACAAAAAAATGAGTTCAATTGGCCTGAAAGGCACTGGGAGATTGAAAACCCCTCTGTAGTACCTTAAAGAACCAAAATTACTTAATTAATGTGGAGGCCATTATGTGGGGTTACCATATGAATGAGTAAGTGGACTGCCTGAGTTACAGAGCAGGAAAGAGGAGAGGATATCTGAGGTCAGCCTTGTCAGGGTAAAGGAATCCCAAACAATGAGGGCACTGGTTTAAGATTTGGGGAAGAATTTGAAAAAGAACCCTGAGAGTGAAATTAAATGAAGCAGGGGAGAGTATTAGTGGAGATTAGCAGCGCTGTGAAGGAACCCAGAGCAGACTGCCAATCGTCCCTAAGCGCAGGCAGCTTTAACTGGGCTGCTGCAGGCAGGAATTAGGCAGTACGCTGCTGGAGTTTGACTGAAAAGTATTTTCTTGAGCAACGTTAAAGAGTTTCTCTTCCACACCCCCTCTCTTTCATTGAGTTCTAAAAGTGAACATGCCTCTTTCAGCTGCATTTTTTTTTTTTTGGTGCCAGGCAGACTTATGACAGAAGTAGAAAAAACAGAGTCAAGATTTTAAAAGCACTCTGGCACTCTCACTGTAAATGTGAGATTCGCTTAGTAGCACAGGGTTGTCATCGCAAATGTACTGCTTCAGACGAGCAGAGGACAAAGTCTAGTGAAACTAATGAAATTAATGGCTGTGTTTATAGTTGAATTTGGTGAAGAAACTGATGAGATGCATTTGCTTACATATAGAATGAAAGGGATGGATATTGGTTTACTGAAAACTAGATTATTTTTCCAAAATCTGAATACTTCCAGCGATCTAAATTTTTCTGAGTTCTTTGAGGCCATTTCAAGATTTTTCTCTCTGGAGTTTATCTTATCAGCCATAATTTCCAGAAAGCAGTACTTGCGATAGAACAAGCATGCATAGGACAAGAACGAGCTGAAGGCAGTAATATTTTGGAAGATGTTGGCTACAGCATTTATCTTCCTGGCTTTGGTTTCATTTGCTGTCTCTTTGAAACTGTATCCACTTACATGTTCTGGAGTAACAATCCTGACTGCTGGATATCAGTTCCTGGCGCTTACTTTTTCTACCAGCTGTAAACAGAATTGTTGCTAAAAGCAAGGGGAGAGAAAGTGAATCATCTCTCTGAAAATACTTTTATTGTGTGTAAGTTTTCCAGAAGATAATGGACTAGATCTTGAATAACATTTGCAAAACTATCCACAGAATCCCAAGGTGAGACCTGCCAGAGCCTGTAGGAAGTCAGGGAACATATTTACACCACATCCTTCAGTTGTAACTAATGATCCTGATTGACTGTATGGATTGGTAGCGCCTAACAGCCTTGGAGAACCGTCACTCAGTGCTTTGGTGTTAAATGCACCAAATGTACTGTGATACCCAATAGCTGGTTGCATGGACCTAATCTTAAGTATCCATCTTTGGAAAGCTGCATTGTATCCTTCTCTACATCTTTATTCCTAAAGACTGTAGGTAATCTTGTATTTTACACCTCCAAGCTCAGTCAGAGGGGCTTAGCCTTCCAAGGCAGCTACTGCATACTCCTGAGACGCCAAGGGACCCATGTGCCTAAACTGCCTCTGAGGTATTGACCTAAATGCTTAAGTTGCCTTGTGAATAGGCACGCTTAAACCCTCGCTGTTTTATGTCCCTAAAACATTTAGGTGCTTCTGGGAAGGGCGGGGGGTGGCGGGGAGGACACAACGCCAACTAGCCCTGAGTGTTAATAATCCTAACAGTTTTCAAGTAACACCAAAACTGGAATCTAGCTGGCGTTTTAAATTGGAGTAAATTAGTGGAATACACATAAATGGTGCTTCATTGCATAAACTGCATTTCAGAAGCAGATTGGATGACATTTTCCAATGTTCCCTCTGCAGCAATTGTTTCATTCCTCTGCAAAAGAACAATTTAAGTAATTGAATTTTCCCTCAGGATAGGAAAAAAATTACCCCCCTCCCAGCCCTTTCTTTTTTATTTTCCCTTCTATTAATTTAATTGAAACCAAAATTGTTTGAAATATTAAATACCATTGGAGACCTCCCATTACTAAGGCTAGAGCTGTGTGGGAAATACTTTTCTAACATGCAAAACGTTTGTGTTTTCCTAAACATTCCTATTCTGCTCTGAGATAAAACCAACCCCCTTTAAAGGCAGGAGTATGTATACTTATGTATGGGTGTTAGCATTATGAGAGTGGTATGTAACCCCCCAGAACTTTCAACTTCAAAATGCCTCCTTTTTTTTCCTGACCAAAGAAAAGAAAAAGTTGCCAAAAAAAAAAAAAGTGAATGGTTCCATGATTTCGTTCTCTACCCAGAGCTTGAGCAGGCTTGCTAGCAGGGCACTGCCTTTCGGCTGAGTGCTCTGCAGATTAATACGAAGGCCATCAGAAGTCTGAAATGAGTAGGAAGCAACACAGAGCATGGCTCCACAAGGGCTTAGCGTGACTGTCTTCAAAACATACCTTGCAGCCTGGCTGAGCAAGAATTCAATTCCCTTTGGAAAGCAATGTTGCTTTGAGACTTGTGGCTCACTAGTCACCAGTCATATAGCTGCCATGCAGGACTTCATGGGTAGTTTTCCAAGCTAGGCCTGACTAACATGTTCCACCTGGTCTAATGGAGTATATACAAATGGCTTAAGCTGGACTTTGCAGTGAAGCGGAGGAGGTGCGTTCAGGCGGTCGGCTGCAGGCCCAGCTGGGGGGGCAGAACTACCTGTTGTGCCACAGATGAGGCTGGTCCCCGAGGGCATGTGAATTTGGACACAGCAGAAACAGGTCAGGAAGCTCTCCGGACAAAACCCCTGACCAATCCCGTTGTGTGTTTCTGCATTTTTTTTCACATAAAAAAAGAAAATCACACCATATAAATGAGAAACAAAGATTAAGCTAGTGGGGTTTTTTTTTGCTTAACTCTAGAGCTAAAAGAGCTGACAGAGGAATTGCACACCCTCTAAACAGTCTGCTCTGCTTCTGCTAACAATAACATATGTGATGCTCCTGCTAATTCTGAATTGACCATGGAGTTACTCAACATATCCTCCTGCACTGCAGCGCTGATTGCTCAACATATGGCCTAAATAGAGTTCGCAGCTGAGTGTGACTTTCAGTTAATGTAATGTATAATGACCAAATTTTGCCAAGTATTAATCTAATCAGCACTGGAGGACATGTTTAGTTAAGAATGCTTTTTCTACTAAACATGTTGCAGGCAATATATTCCTGAACCATAAACTATCCCCATTTCTCCACTCCCATCTGAATAAAACAGAGTAACTTTTTATTGAAAGATTTTTGTGTTACTTCAAACAGACTTTAACCCTGACACTGCTTCTTAATGAAATCTAATTACAGAAATGTGATTTCATTTTAAGAGGTTTTTCTCTGTCCTTGCCAGTTCATAGCAATTAGAAATCCTTTGCCTTAGAGCTCACATAGAAGAGAGACTCATATTACTTAAACTTTCAAGTCTTCTTTTTCATGTGTGAACCACAAATATAATAACTTTCAATGATTCACAAATTAAGCTAATAAAAATAAAGGCAAGGAGGCGGGTAGCTTCATACTTTCTAAGAGTTTGGGAAGGGTTTTTTTATTTTAACAAAGAGAAAGACAGCTGAAGTCTCAAGAAAAAATGAGCGATACATGAGATCAAAAACTACGTAGTTCTTTTAAAGGATTCTGAATAACTAATCCATTATTAAGATTCCTTTTAATGGCTGGTGCTCCTTCTAATTGGTTAAACTACTTAAGGAAGTATTTCAGTGCAATCATTAGCATAGAAAGCCTGATTGTTTATGCCTTTTGATCATTGATGCTATCGGGGAAGAAGTTGGATTTTAATATTCTTGAGAAGGATGAGTAGAATTCTGACTGCCATCCAGGCTTCTTGGTTGTAACATTATATGTCTAAGATCCTTAAGTTGCATATAGATATCATCTTATTTCCTCTCATCAAATGTTTTCATAATAAATGCCCTTTTTGTACTATTTATTATATGCTATCTAGTGAGCTCCTTGGGAATCAAATAACTTAGAAGTACGGGGAGAGAACACATTCTCCTTCTTGTACACTGTATGGACTATATTGTGCCCTGGAGGTAAAAACTAGCTTTGGGATTTTTAATGAAGTATCTGACTTTCTATGATTCAGTGTGAGTAGTTGTAGAGGCTAAATCATCTGCCATCTGCATTTCATCTGTTCATATGTGACCTAGGTGAACAAGGTCCACCAGAGTAGGGATAAAGAGGTATTTATGCAAAGAAATGTATCAGCTAGATTTAGTTTAGCAAGTTTACCAGCATGTTCTTTTGCTCTGAAAATTGAGAAGGAATCCTCTCAGGTGAAGTTTTCCTACAACATTTCTAGTGCTTCCAGCCTTGAGATACTGTTGCCTTACTGGGTTTGCTCTTGGTTCTTTCAAATCAGCCTGGAGGTGAGATACACGCCATGAAGAATGTCAAATTAAAAGCTGGCTGGTCTGAGGACATATTGAAAGTACCCAAAATAGTCCATGGCATTTGTCATGGGCTAAATTCATTCTTAGCGTCAGCAGGTACCCTAACAGTGCTTGGTCCTTAGTGACACCTGGTAGTAGAAATCAAAGGATTAGCATCTTTAGCCTAAATTGCTTAGAAACTGTAATTATACTGTCAGGGATATGTAGTTGTACCTTTTCTGGACTGAAACCAGTGAGAACTTCGTACTAAAGAAATCCATTATGGGTGCACACATGAAGCTGAAATTTTGGTCTGGAGAGAAACCGTACCAGTTGTACAGTCCTGCTGCCTTGGATGTGGCCAATAGTAAAGCTGATTTTAGAAAGTCTTTCAAAGCTGGCATCAAAACATTCTTTGTTAGGTAGGTAGATGGGGCCATTTTATACTAATCTGCTTCAGAGTGAGGCTAGAAAGCAGTTTTTAAAAACACACTTGTTACTGAATTCAAAACTGTGTTTTGTGAATCATTAGCCCACATTGTGTTCATAGGTAGGCTCCATTATTTGGGCTGACTTTCAAAACGCTGATGGGAGCACACCCACATGAGTAGAGCTGAGTGAATAATGAAACAGCGAATAATTCATCTGATACATTTTGCTAGGGTTCAGGATGTTTGCAAGCAAATTGATTTGGGCGGTAATATTTTACACTGATGAGCAACTACCAAGTTCTGGAACTAAAAGCTGTGCTGTCTAGCTGCTCTCTGCCTACGTGTGCACACACGCAGCTCTGGCATGCAGGCTGACGGATGCAAACGAAACCTTCAGTTCTGGAAAGCCACGTCTGCCACTCTCCCCCTCCCCCAAGCCCTGCTTTCTGCTGATATGTTTGCCAGTAAAACCCAGCCCTGTGAACATTTGCAGACACCAGTCATAAAAACAGGCCAGGCACAGCAACAGTTAAATATTAATAAAAAAATTATTAACAGTCACAGAAAATAGGTGTTTCTCTTCTGCCTTCTGTGTCTTCTATCGCTTTGTAGCATAACATACGTTCGTTGCTGTGGTCACTACTGGAAACCTTAAGCACCAATTATGTTTCAAATTAGTATATACTTACTTAATGAAGTTTAGGATATATCCCATCCAATTAATACAGCAGTGCAACTCCAGGTAAGCTTTTGCAACCAAGTTCGGGTTAGGTTTTTTTTTTTCCCCTAACTGAACATCATTTTAGATGCTGAACTTCACGCTATTTACCACATCCACAGCTCATTACAACTGCTCACAAACTTCTCTTACTGCATCTTCACAACAGACTTAGAAACACAGTACGTATTTTAAGATTGTACCATCTACATTCCATTCTTGACATACCATAGCAGGATACTGAGATTGAGAAGGTTGCTGCTGGTACACAGACTGCATCAACAGCTGCTGTTGGACCATCTGCTGGTGCATTGCTTGTTGATACTATAGTTGAAAAGAAGAAAATAGCTTTAGGAAGTCATGATCCCCCCTTTAGGAATATCCAGATATTTTTAAGAAGCATCAATTAAAATATCACTTCTGTGACTGAACAACATTTTTCAGTTAAGACACCACATAACCAAGAATCAGCTTGCAATTCAGTCAGTGCATTTTAATGACTGTGTTTGGTAGCTGTTCTTTCCCCCCCCCCCCCCCCCCCCCCCTCCCCAGCTGTCTCCTTGGGAGCATTTCACCGGGAAGGAAAATAAATAATTAAGTTATCACAACTGTTGGTGTAGGTGCTGAATGTTTGATTTAAGCAAAACTTACAAATTTGATTCCTTGTTTCTGCTTACACAGACCTTATAATGTCCTTGGGAGAATCCTTTTTAAAAGGTCTGAAAGATTGAATAGCTGTAACTTAATTGCATCGAAAAGTTCAGGCACGGTCATTCAGTTTTCAGTCATGGCCATTGCAATTTAGACCGTAAAGAAAAAGAAACCTGAGGAGGGTGGCTGTTTCAGAATGAAAGGCGTGATGGCTGCCCGCTCTCAGCTATTTATTCAGAAGTTAACACTGTCCTGAGTTACAGGAATTCTGCATTTAGCAGCCTGTTCTCCCCCGCCATGTATGCGGAAAGCCTCCGTCAGCAATCATGGGGAGAAGAGACAATTTCATGAGGGGTGAGTCGGAGGTTATCCCTAATTATAAATGTATTATACTAGCATTTTATTTCAAACCCTTCTGCTCACGTGCATGAATCATTCAATATGCTACATGACTCTCTACCTGACTTGTGAACTTATGTGGCGAGGAGGAAATTCCTAGCTTGGGGAAGCGTCTATGGTATGAATTCATATAAAGTTCCTATGTTCATCAGAACAAAGGATAATGCTTAACTAGCTGACTGCTCAGGCCCTCGATTCTGTAATGTACAGAAAAATAAATACACACACTGCACACTTAGCAGAGAGGGAATAAAGTTGAGTATCTAAAGCATTTGGGCAATTCTCTCTGAACTCAGATGCATCAGTTACCATTAGTATAGGAATAAATAGGGTTTTTTAATACAGATGAGAAAATGCTAGAAATGCACCTTGAAAACGCATTTGTGGGCCTGAAAGTTTTCTTCTGACTATACCAGCTGACCTAAAAAGTTTCTCTCTCACTGTGCAAACCCTGCCTCAGAAATATCACAGGTTATCACTTACTTCCAAATTCTCCTTTCAGAGCAGAGTATATGTCATAGAATCATATCACAGCAAACGTGTCTCCATGTGTTTCAGCACTGGAAAGCCTCAGTTCTGAGTGGGATCCGTAATTAACACTACTACAACTGAATCTCAACAGCTTTCTGTGCGAGGGAACGCAAATGCTGTCTTTAGTTCGCTCTCAATCCCTGTGCCTAAATTAAGGGCTAACATTAATTTAGATCCAGACTGGACGTGGTCATCTTACCCTCATCAACAAATCCCAAACAGTAACAGCTCTCCATTCCTTTCCTAGGTAGCCTTACATATAACTTTCCTGTTTATTTATCATTCCTCCCAAAAGTATAAGAGGAAGAAGTTAAACAGAATAAACTCTTCAGAATAATAAATAAATTCTTCAGAATAAACTCTGGACTAGTCTGAAGAATTACAGCTTCAAATGATAAAAATGGTTTGCCCTTTTTGTGGCCTGAGCTTAAAGAGCATATACCTGTCCAGGTTACTTATAAAAAAGCAGGCTAGACTGCAGATGTGTTACTTGGAAGAAACATAACGGTCTGAAGACGTGCAAAGTGTGTCCTGCCGATAAAGCGCTTGTCCTAAAGCAGCAGATCTGGCATCTTAAAAGGCAGCATGTGAATTTTCTGAATTTGATAGGTTTCTTTGTTTAATTAAAGGAAATTATTTAGCTAAATTGCAACTTTTCTGGCTGATAGAGCTGCAGCTATCACACAAGAATTTCTGCCTTATGGCTATTTTAAGTGGGTGTTGAATTATATTGTGTTCTTATTTCAATGTAGGAGATTTCTATTTTTAAGGAACGATTAGACAGCGGTTACATCCTGTACCGTTATATTTATTACCACTTTAAAACTTTGACTTAATCGAATTTTTGTAGTCTCATAGGAATTATCATGGTGATTTACGCGGCTTTATATTCTATAACTAGTAACAGACGCTGGTCCCTGTCTCCCTTTTGTGCTCTGAGCACTTGATATGTGATGCTTTTTTAGCTGGCTTGGTTTTGTGCTGTCCCGAACAAGTATTTCCACAAAGTTTTCTATCACTGGATTTAACACCATCAGTGTAGCACCTGACACTGTCTTGACTTGCAAGGATCACTTTCAAGGCTTGGAGTCCCTGGCTATTTTGCTCTCACAGATTATTAGGCCCTTTTTGTAATATGGGTCTTGGAAACTAGTTTGGAACCACCAGCTGCTTTTCAGACACTTTTGAGTGGTCCCAGAGATGAGCTGGCACAAGCAATCACACCGTGTGTTAGAAAATCAGTTCAGAAGGTGCATTTGACAAACAGATATTTTAAAAAATTCTCCTTTTCCCCTGTCCAACTGCCTGGTCGCATCTGTTTGGCTGCATTCTTGTAATCTAATGAAACATAGATTGTGTGTTTGCAATGAATAATTCATACCCCTCTGAATACCCCAGCTCTTTACGTTCCCCACAAATTTCCAAGTGATTTGAAGAAATAGATTTACCCCATAGTACAGTTTAACAATCCAGATTCATCCATCCCAAGCTGAAATGGTTATGTTTTAGGAGGAATGTAACTGGTGAAAGTACACAATTAACCTTTTAAGTGAGCATCCTTATTTCATTCAGGATGAAGAGATTAAATTTGGGACTATATTTTGAGTTATGTACGAGGCTTAAAAATTAACAGGGAAAGTTGGGAATCTGGTTAATATCACTGTTTCTAAAGGGTCTGTATCAGGATCTTTTCAAACAGGTCACAGCTAAAATTATTATCACATTCATTGCTCTTCTGTTATAGCTTTTCCATGTCTCTGAGTGTAATAAGAATAGGTTGACAGTTGCACTTCATTTTGCATTGCATTTCCACATCTCCTAAAAGAAGCCATTGCCTGCTTCCCCTAAAAGATACGAAGAAGCATCCCATGTCTCTTTTCCGGTCTGTTTACGTATTTAATAGATAGGCTTCATCACCAGAAACTCTTTTCTGTTTACAGATTCAAGGTTTAAAACACAATGGACAAATTGCTACCCATAGAATAAATTTGGGCACGTACGTTGTGTAATTAACTCCGAGTTCCAAATTACATATTGTACTAATTACATATAAAGAAACTAATTACATGGCTAGAGTTGCTTGTTGCTGCTTGTGCAAGTTCACAAAACACAGAACCTCCTTTATCTATACCGTGATTCTACAGCTATCAACCTACTGACGTTTGATGATTCAGAAGCAACTTTTCCTAGGGTCAGAACAGGTCACTGGAGTCTCCTCAGAGATTTAAGTTGTGGCTTTTTTATATCCTGACTCAGCTAGGTTTCTGATTCTAGGTTCAGACTCGCGATCTCCCTTTTCCTGATTATACCACAGAAGTTGCAAAACACTGGTGGAAAGTATACATGGGAGAACCACATTTTCTGTATAATTTTATTGCAGTCACCGAGATTGTCTTGGTACTACTGCATTTCATTAGAAGTTTGGATACTTTCTGTTACTAAAATAATGGAGTGATATGTGGGGAACAAAGATGAAAGTCAGTATTTTCAACAGGATATCTTGATGAAGCTGAAAAAAAATTTACACAACACTTCAAGTGATAATTGTTCCTCTTATTTTCTGACCAGCACTTAGCCGGGTTACTGTCTGGAATCTGAGTATCACAACACTTAAAGTGAGACAACAAACAACTGCAGGAATGACCAGATCGAAGCGCAAAAGCAAATATATACCTTTGTGCATACCTCCTTCATCTCAACACCACAAAATCTAAACATCTTAATATTACCTAAAAACACCATGCCTTTCCAAATTTCACCCCAAAGTTGGAAACATTGCAAAATGAATGAATTGCAGAAAAATCGTCGCCTTGTACTGTCATTGCAGTCCTGCACCTTGCAAAATTTGAACATCTCTCGTCTACACTTTGCTTCACGAGGAATAAAACTCTGATACAATGCTTACCTCTATAGAGTAGAGGGCAGATCTAAAGCAAGAATAATTGCAGTGAGCAACAGATATATTCTTCAAAAGAACAGTGGCACTTTTGGTGGAAACTAAGCAGGATGGAAAGAGGTAATAGGTTGGAGAGACACACATAAAGGAGGAGATCTCTTGGATGTGTTCAGCCTGTGTTCCAGTTAATCTCCCTAATCAATGAAATGCGTGTATGTAACATTTGTGTGAGTATGGACTCACTGTACAGCATGTCTAGTATGCTCAAGCGGTCATCCCTGTGTTCTGGTAACTGGTTATCAGAGACTCCTTTAAAAACTGAGGATCTGGGCCCTCAACCCTATCACCCCACAGGAGAAGACAGGATTAACTAAATGAAGTTTGAATAAATAGCAAGTAAGTGAGCAAGACTAGGGGCCATCAACAATTTAGCTCCTTTCTCCTAAAAAAAGCCAGCACTATTGTGTTAGCATTAGAACATCCCTCTGTGATTGAAAACACTTGTAAGGCGGTGCCAGCATGTTGCTGTTTGCATCCAAACAATAATCAAGATCTCACACAGTGATGATTTGTTGTCAGCTATTTTTCCTGCACTAAACAAGTCTGACACTAGCAGCCCACAAGCTAATTAACTCAAGTATCTGGCATGGGAATCTACATTATAGCTATCAGCAAAATATCCACAGAACTGAAATAACCAGCCAATTGGACTGATGCTCTGGGGAGATGAAGAGTGTCTCCTTGAGGTAGCAAAGAAGAAAGATGAATGTTGATAAACAGGATTTCTACTCCCCCCCCCCCGAAGAAATTTATCTTTTTTTTTTAAAACGAAACCTTGAATGAAGATTTTCCATATTCACTGAGCTGAGTGCTTCAGACTGAATATTGGTCACTTGTCCTTTTAATTCCTCATTACTTTCTATCTCTCTTTTCAACCTTTCTGGTTTACCTTTACCTTTCGAACTGGATTCTGGCATCAGTTTGCTTTTAATATCTGCCCAGGTTCCTTGATGAGACAAGACTGTGGGATGCCTTGCTGTTCAAACACTTTTTGTTGCTCCCTCGGGGTACTGTTGGCATCACATGCTCATGGGCCAATCAGAATTCAGAAATAGCAAAAGTTTTAGGAATTCAGCACTGTTGCTAAAGCGTTGCAGTAGGCTGGAAGAGTTGAGCTGTCCAAGATGAAAAGGTAACAAGAACAAACTGAATGAACAGGACATTAATATTTTGACACCTTGTCAAGGGGCCTATATTTCAATTTTTTTTTTTCTATATGTCTTACAGAATTAGAACAACACTCCTCTGGTTTTCTGTCATTCCCACTGAATTCAAGCAGAGCTATGGAGTCTCAGTCTCTTTAAGAGTGGGGCCTGAGTTGTTTCCTAAGTGGGGAAAAATGCTGCAATAGTATCCTCTTGCCACTGTAACACTGAAAGTGAACTTCTCTTTTTTTTTTTTTTAAAAAACGACACGATCATGTGGCTCATAATGAGCAAGGAATATATATAGATAGGTCTATAGAGAAAGCCTAGTTTAGTAAGCATAGGCAGGTCCCAGGAGAGTTAATGGAGACATATTTTTTAATTAAAGCAAATTAGATCCCTTCTGAGGAGACAGGCAAGAGCTGTTGGGTCCATATCCATTAAGGAATTTAAGCATTTGGCTCACAGGGTCATATTTACACACCAAAATTAAATACTTATGAGCACTACTTGGTAGAGAGTCACTTTACTCGGTAAGAGGCTCTTGAGAATCATAGGTCAGCCAGAAAATATGCAGAAGAAAGGGCTGCTTCTGAAAACTTGCCACTTTGCTAAGTGTGTCTCCGCGAAGTCCGGTGTTTCTCACCGAAGTTGTGGTACAGTGACCTGTTCCCATCTGTCTTTTGTATAGCAGATATTGGCGCAGAGTGAGAGTTCAAAAAGATATTTCTTACTTTCACAGCCAGAAGAGTTAGAGGTGAATCATTCTGTTAAAACTGAATTTATTTCTACTGTGTAGAAAGGGAATACAAGATTCATTAATTCCCAAGAGAGTAGAAGCAAAGGGATAATGACTCCTCAGACCTGCAAAGAACATACTCCCTTGGAGCAAGGGAAGCCTGAATAGCTGTTTAAATCAGTAACAAGGATATCCACAATTATAATACCATTGGCTAGATTAAGAATTCTGTTTTTGGGGCTTGGACCACTCCTCAGTTATTAAGGAGGGAGTCTACACAGTCGTTCGAAAGCACCGTTACAGCAAACATGTCAGCTTGCTGTCAGTTGAACTAACTACTAACAATAATGTAACTGCAGCAGCATTAAGCTCATCTCAAGATCTGAGCATATTTTGCTGAAATCAGTGCTGCGGTGGGCTAGAAGGGAAGGGAGTTATTCCCCCCTTTGGCTACTCTTGAGGTCTTAAACCACTCTGAGTGGTCTGGTATTGATAGCGCCCAGAAATCTGGTGCTAAACTCTGTGTGTTTTGGGTCTGATCCATTATGGCGAGTCCAGTTCTCCTTCAAGGGAAGCTGGATGTAAATATGTTAAGTTGCACCTTTGGCAAGTCAGAAGTAGACGTGAGGCTGGCTTTACCCATTCGCCCTGTCCAAATTTGAAATTATCTCAGCTTCTTGGCCAATTTCAAACAATGACTAAACAAAGAAGGGAAAAAAAAACCCAAACCCAAAACAAACCACCATAAACTTGAACTCTTGTTGTCTTGCCACTGTTTAATTGGGGCTTGACATGCAAATTTAGTTGTACATCTGTGGCAGTATTAAATTACTTTTATTAAGAAATAACTTTTGCAGCAATGTGTACGCTTTCTCTTGCTCACTTTCACGCTGAGCTATAAGGTTTCACTACAGCATTCTTTTCTAGGTTGCTGCTGTGCAATCTGAGCGTTAATCATCAAGTGAATTTCTGCTTCTGCTGGGCCCTCCACGGTATTTTCATTTTTTTGTTTTTATTTCCCAAGCATTGCTTTCATCCTGCCTTGGGTCATTTACTATTATTCAGTTAATCCACTCTAGTGGAGTGGCAAATGAGACTGGCACCAAAGGTATGCCTGCTGATGATTCCCAGCATTTTTTTATGTCAGAATAGCACCAGAGGACATTGTGAAAATGAAGTTCCTCCTTGTAACATAGTATGTCTGTGAGCTCTATGGAAAGTGATCATGAGTAAATCCACATCAGGTACAGGTCATTAAATTAAAGGATTAAATTAAGGGAAGTTAGTTTATGTGGAGTCTGTCTGTTGCATGTATCAAACCTGAAATGATCACGTTCAACAAAGCCTGGCACGCTGTTATATTTTTATAGATATTTTTCATTAGAGGATAACTTCTGAAAACAACAAGAAAAAGACATGTTGCATGCAACAGTGATTTTGGAAGGTCCCGTTGTTCCCGTTTGCCCTTGCTTGCTCTCTCCCTTGTACATGCCATAGCCTACACATTTGCGAGTTCCTAACTAGATTCTGCAAATCCATGTATAGGACAGGCAAAAGCCTGTCCTATAGGTGCAAGTGTCCTAAAACTCAGAGGCACAAACTCCTCTGAAAGAGATACCACCCAGTTTCAGGCTAGCTACATTTGGTAACTATTTGGGCTAGATCTATTAAAGCCTCCAAAGAGATGTATTTAGGAATTGCACACCCTGATTGCAGTGTGGACATAATGTGAGTCAGTCATGAGACATCCTGCGTGTATTATGAAGCTACACAAGGATTCAGATCGGTATGCACATCAGGGTAGTAAGTGCAATCATGCCTTAATGCATGTCTGCACCTGGAGACGTGTTGTGAAGTGTCTTCAATAAGAAGACCCCACCAATATTTTTACAGCTTACATTAGGTTCTCTAACCGGCTGCTGAATGATCTAATAAAGTTTTTTTTAAGATGACATAACCGTTCTGCAAACAAAGTGCCACGTACTTAATAGTTTAACACTAAGGAAGGCAAGCTGAGGGCAAGTCAGTAAAGAAGAGCTTCCCATTTTGTTTTGATTTAAAGTTGATTCCTGTCACAAAGTGTATTCTGGCGCTTTGGTGAAAGCATAGTTTTGTCAGATTCCCCTCAATTTCCAGGAAAAGATACTCTAAGATATGCTGTTAACTTCATCCAGCGAGAGAGAAATAAAATCAGTTAGAGCAAGGATGAAGCAGCGTAACTCTCCTGTGAACCTATGATTGTCATTGCATTTATTGTGTGTCATTGTACATGCATGAATACTGCATTACAGTAATTCCCAGAGTTAAGAGATCAGGATCCAACATGTGTCGACATCTTTTATATCTCTACACTCAGGTTTCTGCAAATACAGGACTCCAGATAGATGAGCTGAATCAATTAGTTTATTCATGAGAAAACAAAGCAAATGCTAATTCAAGAGTTGCTATACTCTGCAGTTACAGCACAGGGACAAATGGAAACGCCCCTGTCTTGCTAACTGGTGTGTAATGCTTTTAAATGTTTTAACCACAGTGCCTCAAAAGGAGCAGAATGCATAGTTCTCCATGTTAACTCCTCCTCGGGGGAAAACGACTGTGCTGAGCAAAAGTAGCGTTGGTGTGGCCCAAGGAGTGAGAGGTGTTGCAGTCTCAGCACCAGCTTTGCACACAGGGAAGTCAGTGGGAGTGCAAGCAGTTTAAATATAGGAAAAATCTAATTACCAGTAATCATGTGATTACCTAAAATGACTTAATATAGCTCTGAAATTAAAAATTAAAAATATATCACGTTCAGGCACTGATATGTAACCTTGACATAAGGATGTACTTTCGGCAGAAGTATACTGTAAACACATAGTAAATGGAAAGCCACCGCCTTAAGGAGCTATCGATCTTGGGTTTATTACAAGATGCAATCAGAGAAGGAAACAAACAAATGGATAGGAGCTGAAACAGAGAAGGATGTGGGAAGAATAGTGCAAGCACACTTTGTCATAGACATGCTGTGTGCATAGTATCACAGTGAGCAAGGGGGCCCTGGGAGTCTCCTGCTTCATGTTGTGGCTTATGTAGGCACAACTCCCATAGACCTCAGAAAGAGTTTTGTCTTAAATAGAACCGAGGAGGGGAAATTGGGACTCGTCACAAAATGATGATCAGGTATGTACAAATGAATGGATGTGTTTCCCACTATGCTGGCTTAGTGTTGCAAAGAAAAACAAAGCTTGGGAAGAACAAAAAAGCAGCTTTTTATAATTATGGATCTTTTTGAGTTAGTCTGAGCCCTCCCCTTTCCTTCCTTTACCTTCCGTTTCTCCTCCCAAAATAATAACACATTTTGCCAATAATTTTGAGGAAGTCTCAGTGGGCCAGACGGAATTTGGAGAGAGGGATCCGATGGAGTTTCATTTCATTCTTCTTTCTCCTGCTTTTTCCCCCTCCCCCAATTTTCTACTTGTGATTTCTTTCTTTGGCTTATTGCATGACATGGAGGTGGTGAGGCAAAAATAGAAGTTAATGGTACTACCACTGTTTGTTTCTATTAACGTTTACATGTGAAATGAAGGCATTTTGGAAGAGAACCAGACTAGCCAGTAAAACCTTTCACCCTCATAAACTGTACGTTTGGTTTGACTTTGGCTTAGAGCCCAGAACTTGTCACAAGCTTTATTATAAAACTGTAGTTCAGCTAGAGTTTTGTTAGCCTTATTACAACAGCTCCCCTCCTCAAAAAAAAAAAAAAAAAAAAAAGAAAGAAAAGAAAAAGAAAAAGCAAGCAAGCAAGCAAGCAAGAAAAGCTTTTGTTCATTTTGAACGCTTTTCAAATTCTGGAGAAAATATACTAGAAAATGCAATTAGCCAGATATATAACTGGTCAGCATCAATCATCAGAAAATAAATGAAGTTTATATAAAATTTACAAAAATTATACATCGCCTCCTTAAAATAGTCCAAGAGTGACTAATCATATAAACAATAAGGCAGCCACCAACACTCAAGCATGCTACAACTTCTGAGAAAGCACAGACCTAACACTGCCAAAGAAGAGTCTACAGATCGACTGGAGAATGATATGGACATCTGGAGGGAAGATGCGTGCTACACTTCAAGAGGAGATTTTTCTTTTTTAATACGCTTTCCCAAAGGGTAATTTAGCTCTGCATGAATTCACTCAGGGGATATATATGGAAAAAAAGAGGAGGAAAGGGAATGTGTTACACAATACACAATTATAAAACTGTTGGTCTCATCCTGCTTTCATGCATCCTGTGTCTCTCATGCACAGAACCCCCTTGGTTCAGGACCAAGTATACGTGAGAGCAGTATAGGATTTACACAGTGGTAATGGGATTTAAGGGGCCTGCTTTATGCAATAACGATTCATGAATTTTTAAAACCTATTACTGCAGATTGAACAGTTATCAAGAGGATAAGTGGAACTGCACTGAAAGATCAGTTAGTTCATAGCACTCGGCTGGAATTTGAAACATGGTCTTGTAGCTAAGGGACTAATTTGAGACACAGAAGATCTAAGTTTGACTTTTGCTCCTGTCAGTCAATTCCCATGTGATCCTTGAGTAAGTGACTTACACTACCTATATTTCAATTCCCTATTGAGGAAATGGTGACCCAAAATTCTTATTTGAGTCTAGTTTAGAGTAGTCTAAAAAGTCTAGATTGGTCTTCTAGCGTAGACATTTTTACTCTTCTAAAACTTCTTGGGTCAGGAACAGTTAATTTACTATGAGGCCTTGATTTTGATTGGAATTCATAGAAACCAGATTCGTAAAAACTATTTGATTCCCCAAAAATGCAAACAGGCACATCAACTCAATTTTTTCACAATATTTTGGTGTCTAATTCCAACAGAAATAATTACAATGCTGCACTTTTCAGTGTAGCACCGCACTGATGGTGATTCCGTATTCTCCCATTGGAAGACACAAATTCACAAAATCTTAAAGTTCCCTGAGAACCTATTGAATTGAGTCCCATGTCTCCTTCAGTAGTTGCTGCCCAGGGCTGTCTGGAACCAGGGTACCCAAGGAGCAGGACTACTTGAAAATCTCCCTTCTCATGCAAAATGTTTAGTGTATGGATGTGAGCAGTATTTTTTGTGGGGGAAGGAAACACATTTTCTTATTACTACTCTTGGAAAGCAAGCAGATTTGGCTCACCAGCAGTTAAGCCTGGCTCCCATGCCAAGGGCATGGTTGGTAGTGGCTGCAGGCTGCCTTGGTACTGTCCGAGCCTTCCCTGTGGAGCTGGGCTGAAAGTTTCTCCTTGCTGGGACCAAAGATGAGCCTGGTAGAATCACTGTCATCCCTGGTGAGTAAATCACTGCCAGAACTTGTCCTCCACTCCTTCCTGGAGAACAACGTTGTCTGGTGGTGCTTTGCTATGGGTCATCTAACGGAAAGTTAGCCAGTCCACTATACTAGGGCATTAATGATGTCCATCAGCAACCTATTGAAGTGAGAATTTGTGTAGCAGATGAAGGTTGTATGCAAATGATCATTAGCTTTAGTCAAGTAGGAAAATTGGTTATGTAAGAAGTGCCATGTAATACATTGCTACTGAATTTCAGTTCACAAGCAATGCGTGCAACTCCCAAGAGGTCTTTGGTAAACATTGATTCGCAAATTTTAATCTGATAACTGGGTATTTTCAAACTATACTTGAAAGTTCGCTTGAATTACAAGTAAAGAATGTAAAAATAAAATTATGAAACAGTTGCATCTACCAATAAGAGGAAATCAAAATGCAGGGTGAAACTAAGGGCCCACTGCTGTATGGCATAGCACGTATTCTGTGAAGTGTTGAGGATGAGATTATTTTAACAGTCAGCAGGAGCCAGAGCCTCAATACCTCTAAAAAATCTGTCTCTCTCTGTGCTTTACATTCTTATTGCTTTCTTTGAGGGGGAGGGAGGTTTGAAGGTCACAGGATCGGGCCATTTGTGTAACCAGAACCAGATGATTAATTACTCTTTTAGGGGTTTTGTTCCTCTGAAAATTTTATCCCAGAAAAGCACGAGGACACACAAAGTCTGTGGTTGAAAGAAAATTCTATTAAGATTACAGAAATATTGTACGTCACAGTTCTATGGGAAGTGGCTTTTCATTGTTTAGCATAAGAAAAAGAAATACTAGCAAGTCAGGCTACACAGCTGGGGTTTGTGCTGTGTAATAAGCTCCAAATAAAGGAGTTTTATAACAAACCTTTAAATATTGCACCCAAGCTGAAAGTACATATATTGGAAAGTCTCAGACTGAAAAGAAATCAGTTAGCACAATTAATGTTCAAACTAGATTAACTGTCATTTTAGCTTAAAAAAACCTCCCACTCCATTCTTTCATGCTCCCCCCTCCAAAAAATTTGGAACTCATCACTGGAAATATCACCTCAAAAATCTTCTTCTGCTTTCTATTATTTAAACCAGAGACGTATGTACTTGTTTGAGCAAAATAAGAATGAATCTAATTTTTTTCTTAAATCAGAAACAGATCCAGATGAGGATTTCAAAATTATGAGAACACTTTTTCATTTAGATTTCTGTGCATTTAAGTGTTATGTTCTAGGGAAAATGCTGATTATTGTCAAATGTTGAAGACCAGGTCGCAAAGCCCATTGAAACCGCCGGGAAAACTGCAAACAATTTTGATGTGCTTTGAATCAGGCCCTTTCTGGAACAGTCCCTGAACATAATACATGGGATGGGCTGAAATATATCTCATTATGCTGCTCCAAAGGCTCTGTTTATCATGGCAAACGGTCAGGTTTGAGCACCGTCACACAGTCTGTTTCCTTCTTTGCACTTTATTTGGCCCAGTTTTGGCCTGGGCTGACCAGCTTCTCCCAGTTAATGAACAAACATCGTTTGGATGACTATTGCAAACCTAAGGCTCGTCCCAAGAGTCAGCACGGATGTGGTAACTGGATTTAGGTACAAAGTGGAGGGCTGGTTGTGTGAGTCCAGAGCATGCTAATGCCACTCCTACTCAGAGCTGGAGAGTAGTTCTGGACACATTAACAGGCCAAAGGTTTAGCAGAAGGGAGGCCTCTGTCAACTCTTATCCAAAAATCACTTTTTTCAATGAAGTCTCTCTGTTTTCAGCTGGGTTTACTCCGGAACACTATTTTTGTAGTTTCTCATTTCCCCTCTCATTTCCCCTAACCTTGTGAGTTGATCACAGCAGCAAATGGATATGGAGAGACCTAAGCAATACTGCAACGGACAGAATTATAAAGAGTTCATGCTGTCTTCTGCAGGTCCTCTTCTGTGTGTATAAAATCCCATACATGAGTATGTTTCCAGGAGCCAGCCACGCTGAGCCTGTATCAGGAAACACAAAGGGGCTGGTGCCATACCAGATGTTTGCCTCTCCAGAGCTTGGCTGACCTTGGCTGAACGCTGCTTTGCAGCCTACCGTCCGGGCTGGGAGAGAGGGAACAAGCAGCAGTGCCGCGTCCTCCAGGCTGAGCCGCTCCACAACTCCCTTAGAAGAAAGCAAATCCTCAGCTACTTTTCTTCTGGACTGCTTTCTGGTGGTTTTGTCTTGCTCTTCCTCAGCACCAGAAGCTGGTTGAGCCCAGCACTTCTAAAAGCCCCATTCTTCATGAATGCCACTGAATGGGCTTTTTACAAGGTAAAGTTTGACCTAAGGCTTTTGATATTCTGAAAGGAATCCCTTTTACAATGAGCGGCATTACATTAAAAGGACAATTCTGTTCTCTCACTGGAGTGAGATCAGAATTGAGGTTTCTGCAATTTTTCTGTCCACTGTAGCTTTGATATAACACAATCCCCCTGATGTTTTTGGTGCTGATAAATAAATGTATTTATACGTTGTGCTCTTACATTCCTGGTGCTAACTGAGGAAGCAGAACAATAACATACTCTTGTCAATACAAGCACTGCCCTGGGAATTGACTAATTAACATAAAACTCAGCCCTGCAGGGACATTTCCAGGTTCATTTTTTGCTGCCTCAGCAAACTATAGGGTTTGGGCTGTTAACTACTTTCAGATGCTCTTTGTCTTTCAAGAAAGAAATAAAGAACATCCACATTGCTTTAGGCAAGTTAATGATTCTACAGAACACTTACCTTTTTTACCATATGCTTCATGGCAGATTAAAATCCTGAAGGAGCTAAGGATTATATACCATGTATAGTCCTTTGGCAGAAAAACATGTATTCTGAACTAGAAGTCAATGGCTGAATGTGACATTTATATTCATTGTTTTCCCAGAACTGCACACTGAGGATGTTTGATTTTACTCAGTCCCAAAGCAGAGGTTTTGTAGGTGCCTTGATTTCTCAGGATCTCTTAAGGTTATGACAAGCAGTTCACAGTGGCTACTGAGAAAACCAGAGAGACTTGTGTAATCACTTCTGTAAAATTAGAAGGAAATCTGGCCTAACTTGGCAAAGAGGAGATATGCCTCAAGTTTTGAGAAACTCAGAATTCTTGGGTTTTGTGTGTGAGCATATGTGTTTGTGTGAATTACTTACTTTTCATACACATTCTTTTCCTTGGACCACAAAATGAAAGTTTCTTGTCTACAGGAAAAATATTAGAGAAAAGAGAAAGAAATTCAAATGAAATGAAATTTGAATCTCGCAGGTAAAGAAAACCTCATTGTTTTTATTCATTTTCTCTAGATCTGGATGTTATAGCAAATTGCTCTCCTCCTTTTACTGTTTGTCTGTTATTATTAATTATTATTATTATTAATGGACATGTCTGCCCATTGCTGCTACTTATGAATGAACAAATCACATTCTGCGATTCATAGAAATCATCTGTAGAAAGTAACAATAGAACAATTTTCTATCAGAGTTTTGAAAACTGTTTGATAGGTCCTCAAGTGCTACAGCTAAAAGGACTCAGAAGTTACATTTGAATGAGCACAAATACTTTCAAAGTGTTTTGTGAGAGCAGAAAAATAAGCATATGTGCAAAGTGCAAGTTTGAGAAAGCCGACGCCACGGCACATGCAGATACATGCAATATTCATAGTTCTGTTTTGTACACACATTTGCTTGTTGGTGCATGAATATGCTTATTTTGTGAGTGCACTTCAGGCATGATTATCAGAAGACCATGTGTGTATATATAACTGTGCATGCCTATCGGCACAAGTTATTAAGGTTGCCCAAACCTATTTGATCCTGGTGTATAAGCTTCACAAACTTTACCCATTTGGAATAAAATTTTACATGATGTATGTCTGCCTGCACTTTTTTTGCTGCAAATTTCAAATATAACAGTTCAATGTTTGCTAAAAAAGGAAGAAAAAAACCTAGTAAAACACATACTGTTTCACTCTTAATCAGACATCCTGGAAAGGTTTAATTTGTGTCACTCTGCCTTTTACATTCCAGAATAGCAAATTGGATTGAGGGGGACTTTGAACTGAACTAGGAGAACTTAAAGAAATCAAGAAGGTGGGGGAAAGTGAAATCTGATGTGGAACCAGCAGGTAGCCAGGACTATCTGGGCAAGGTGACGTCTAAGAAAAGAAGAGACTTATTGTGAGAGATGAGTGACCACAGGATGAGGAATCGGAGGCAGGGAAAAGGAAAGATTGCTACAGCAGTATTTTGAAGAGGATGAGGCAGCAAGTGTCAGTCTTGGGGTGATCAGAAAAACAACAGCCTTTGTGCCCTCCTAGAACTTGGAATGGCACCAAGTGTCTGTGAAAGTCACTGACAAGATCTTAATTTCCTCTTATCCCCATCCACACGAGCACTGGCAATTTACTACTGCCATCATCTACTACGACAACTGTCATGCCAGTCGCAGAGATCTGTGCAATGGTTTCAGTGTTTCCAGCACTGCTGATTCTGGGAGTCAGCAAATGCAAAGATACCAAAAATATGCTGATGAAATCTTAGTATTCTTCTTTATTTCCATTAGATACCGCTCTCATGATCAGTATAATAACTTTTAATTAGTTTAGTCTGCCTTTACTCTCCTGAAAAGCTTAAGGAAAGTTAGGCATAGTTTTTATTTAACTTTTCCCTGGAGATTCTTCCCTGCATGCAGCACAGTGGCTGTCTGTCATATATCTACAGTATGCTAAAACAGAGGGAACACTGCATTTTGCCTTTATTGTCAGGAAGTGTCAAAAGTATTAATAGCATAAATTTTGCTAGCTAGCTAAAATTCTCACACTGCAATCCTGTGCATCAGCATTTTTTTTTACCACAGATGGTCATTTATGTAACACTGTTGGAAATTGTGGCTGTGTTCCACAGCAACAGGAAAATGGGATACATCTGCACTGTGTGGGGAAAAATACAAATGAACTAGAAGCTATGCAAACATTTAAATTACAGGGAAACAGGACTGCGATAAGCCCTGGACTGCATGAGCAGGAAGAGAGTGTCAGCCTCACCCATGCCCTGAAAAAATGGCCACATTTATGGGCTACTCTATTGTACTGAGTGGAAGTTTGTTTATGCGGGACCTTCCTTCCCTCAGGACTTCCTCCGAGAGGAAATGTCGTCACTATTCAGTAGGGGTCAATTGTTATGCATTCAAAACTCAAACATAAAATGCTATCCCTGAATGCAACAAAATGGAAAGGAATAAATAAGATTTCTCCATTTACATATTTAGAAACATTTACAACAGTTATTCTTGCTCACCAATACTTTCAGAGAGCTGAGAAAAATCGAACAGGTCTTCAGTAGCTAGAATAATACTGTTTTACGGGTAGCCCAGACACTACTCAGTATTTGATGAATCCCACCACTTTTGTGGGCTCTGCTACGGCTCTGTGGGAGTATGTTTTAAATGGAAGAAGGCTAAAAAGTGAGCAGCTGTAAAACCAGGGTCATGGTCTTATGGGAATACTCGGCTAAGTCTGGTCTGTGTTTTGGACCAAAGTGCTCTGGATCTGAAGTGCTCTGGATGAACACTTTTCTGAGGCCGCATTTGCAGCTTAGATGTTCCCTGAGTTTTATTTTCTCTTATGGTAAAAGGAATATTGTTTGAGACAAAAGAGATAGTATTAGTGTTGCTTTCCCTTTGCTATTGTCATTGTGCTGTCAGTCAAATGAAATAACTATGGATGAGACTTGTGGGTGGGGAATACACTGAGCTCTTGGAGTGACAGAATGACAAAATGGCTAAGGTTGGAAGAAGCCTCTGAAGATCACCCCATCCAACCCCTTGCTCAGGAAGGGTCAGCTAGAGCTGCTTGCCCAGGACAGTGTCCAGCTGGGTTTTGAGTGTCTCTAAAGGGTGGACACTCCACAACCTCTCTGGGCAACCTGCTCCAGTGTTTGGTCACCGTCACAGTAAAAAAAGTATTTTCCTTATGTTTAAATGGAATTTTCTGTATTTCAGTTTGTGCCTGTTGTCCGTGTGTTTTTGTCAAGCTCATGGTAACTGTGCTGTTCTGACATCAACCATACTGGAAAGGTGCTGGGCACCAAATGGACAAAGGCACAACTGAAAATTTTTGTTCCCCAATCACAAGAGGCAGTTAGTACACTTTTCTCCTAGGTGAGTAGACTTTGTCTCCAGGTATGTATTGGCTTACACTTCTATATCCATTTTGCATTAGGCTGTGGGACACCTGAGAACAAAGGAATGTGAGGAACTTGACCAGGGTCCACAGCAGTCTGCAGGGCACATTTGTGTCCAGAAGAGGCACTGCAACCATGACCAATGTTGAACTCTCTTGACAGCCCGTCTCTTGAAGTTTCAAGTTTCAACATCCATGAAGTCTTCTTCCCTATTGCATGGCCTATACTAAAAGTAAGGTGCCTATCCTCTCTCAGATAAATTTTCCCAAGGGTGAGGCAAAGCAATCAAGGCGGCGAGAGGATGTTATTTAGTCTTTCCAATGGAGCACTTAAGAATTCTCCACCAAGGATAATATACAAAATAAAGCACAGCACAACATTACAGAGTGGTGTCAACCGATTAAATCTCTGGTAGATAAAGCACCGTAGTCTGTAAGCTGCTTTTATCCCGACTAGAGACCTGGTACAACACATTTAAGCCAATTCCTCCCTCCTTCCTCCCTTTCTCTGCCTCTTTCTCTCCCTCCTTCCCACCCGCACACACATGCAGGGATTACCCAGGTTTTCAGCCTCTCAGTGAAGGAAGAAGTGGAGGGGCTTTCATGTTGCGCACGTACACGCAACCTTTCTGCCAAGCCGTGCAGCCCTTGCAGCCCCGGGCCCGGGCCGCGTCCAGGCCACCAGCCCCTTGCATCACATCTGAAAGAATGTCGCCTGTGAGGCAGAAATTCCCACCATGAGAATCGCTCCTCTGTGTTGCACAACAAAGGCCACCGCATTGTCTCCCTGTTAAGCGGGTGTTAAAATGCGCATATGTTGCCAGGGCTATTGCATATGAGGGTCCATTTAGGAAGCAGTGGTTTTTCCCGACCACTGACTGCTCTGAATCCTCTCATATTAGCACATTAGCACACATGCAGGCCTTCTTATCAGATTAGCTACAGTTGTCACAGATTAGTTCACCCTGTGAAGGAGCCGCAAAGGTACCTTTGACCATTCATTCAAAAGAGCCAGAAAGGTTTTTTTCTTGTCTTCAGCCATCAGAGTGCAAAGCAAATTAAAGGGAAAGTCTCTCTCTCTTGCTCTTTCTCTCTCATTTTGGTAACAGGATAACTGAAGGATGGATATTAGGGTGGACTAAACAGACAGACATTAACACATACCTAATACTCATCTAGAAAATATTTATTTAACCCCTTAAAAACATGTTTGTGTTTTCTTTCCTCACAGGACAATACTCTTTTGTTGAGATACAACCTTTCTGAAGCTCGAAGTTGCTTTTTTATATTTTGCTTCTCTTCCCCCCCCCCCCCCCTCCTTTTTATTACAGTTAATTTGCAGTGTGGTTCAATGATCGCTATTCTGCAGATTGGGGGTGGGGGAGAGGAAAAGACTTGCTAGTAGCTTGCTACATTATTTATTTAACCCATCTTGCTCCTTAAAAGGTTGTGATAGCTGGTAAAATAAACAATGACTCAAAATACCTTTGGCATGACTTGCAGTCTACACAGGCATCAAGACTGAGCTTAGAGAAGACATAACACCTTGGAAGTGTAGTGACAGCAGAGATTTCAACAGTCATCTCTGAATGAACTTGGTGGTAAAGGAGGCCTAGAAAGTTACAAAAACATATAGCTGAAACTGCTGGTTAACATTCACACCTTTGGCACAAAAAAATTATGGAAGGAAACTGTGGTGAGGAAGGAATGCAGCAATTCCTTACACCTCGGTGCTTTCTAGGGGAGGTGTTCCACATCCTTGCTGCCAGGTGTAGCATTACTGTGCTCAGTTTGAGCTTGTCCATGAGCCAGAGAAGAAGAATCAGAGGGCCGTGTTGGCGCTCTTAATGCCCTCTGCAAATTAGCTGTGCTGCCTGCATATGGAAGACAGAGGGGACAACCCTCAGTTCCAGGACTGGCGTTCCCTTTGTCATACAGGTGGGCTTTGAGAGTAGACCTGCAGTCTCTGCTCATTGGTCTGGTGCAGAATATTTCTCTTGGAAATGAAGAAGAAATCAAAAACTGAACTGCAACTTTTTTCTGATTGCAGGTAGCCAAACTGCATTATCATTAGTAGGACTTTAATTGGTAACACTTCATTCAGCTTCTCCTACAAATACTGAAGCACAATCTTAGCAATATTGTTTACTAGTCTGTTTCTCTGCACAGGCTTAAACCTGGCTGGTTCAACGTGCTCTGTTTGTAAACAGTAGAAAGTACATTAGATCATTTGTAAGGGCAGTAGCACATTAACAGAGGCCGGAGTTTCGGTGCTTCTGAACAAACAGCCCAACTATGTGTTCTCAAGTGCATGCAATCATACTCTTCTAAGACTACAACTTTAGGCTCAGAGCATGAACTTTTTGGTCTTGGAATCATATCTGACAGTGAAACCCTAAAATACTCCCAGCCTAGTTCTGTCTCACTTTGTAGATCCTGTTGAAATGCAACAGTGTTTCTACTACAGTCATTTTTTATTTTATTGTTTTCAAATCATAGTGCCACATCTATAAGAGAGGGCTATGAAGGTTGTGGCAAAACCATCCCTTAGAGCCCCGTGTCAAGAAAACTTATATCACTGATGGTGCTTCCCAGCTCTAAGTTATAGACAACTTCAGTTTATGATCAAGATAGTGAGGAAACAACAGTAACAGCAAAGAGGGGTGTATGTGGGAGAAATTAAGCAGTTGCACCCTGCTTTTGCTTTAAGTGGTTGCATCTTACTAGTTGATGAAAACAGTCTCCATGCAATAAAGTTACCAGAAGAGTTCATTGTGACATCTGTTTCTGCTTTTGTCAGATAGGATGGTAAGACCTTATATTATTAATATCCTGTGTTGTTTTCTGATAAAAAGCATCAGTATTTATATTTTTATATTTCTACATGCACCTAGTTCAGTATGGTCATTTTAAAATTCTATTTCATTATATACATATATATATGTATGGTGTTAACTGATTTGTTCCAGTTTTTAATTTCTCTTTTGAAAGGGTGTGATATGAAAAGTAGCAGTGAAAGTAGAATTGTAGTTCTCAAATCAATTATTTCCCTATCGGTCTAGAAATTATTTTCTGTGTTTCTGTGAAAAATAGATTTTCAGTCCTCCACTGACACCTTTCACTGTGGGTCTGTGTAGCTTATGCACCGACTTCAGTCATTAATCTGAATTTAGCAAAGCTCTTTTGTTGGTGATTCTTCTGTCTTTATCCCAAAGCAAGAAAATAGCTGCAGAGCTAAAGGCCTAAATTCACAGTAATAACATCTCTTTTTCTTCCTTAAATAAGCACATGGGAGTCTGGGTCAGAGTATGAATCTTCTGTTTCCAGTAGTTATTGTTACTACGTTGTCCCAAGTGTCACCTGTCTTGCCAGTGTGAGTAAAGAGTCCCAGTTCGAGAGACCCTGTTGAATGTGAAAGTGCTGATTTTCACACAGTTCTCTTCACTTAATGAAGTTAAGTGAGTATGGTCTGCAGCAATGCATTTTGGTGCCGAGGATGTAAATTAGAGTATTTTCCAGAACGCCATTTCAAATCCAAACAGTAATCTTCCATGCCCCCAAAGCAATTTAACCTCAGTCTACTAAATGTTCTAAATGTTTGATTTTTATCTAAATGATAAAACAGTCTGTCTTGCTTGCCTTAGGCAAAAGAGACTAGAATTGAGACCTGTGGCATTTTATGCTTTGATTCATGTAACTGAGTCCCTGGCAGCTAACCCTGCATCTCATTTCTCTTATGACGTTATGGCTTTCTCCCCTTCCACAATCCCAGGCAATGTGGCAGCCTGATCTGTGAGCTGCCGATGCAGTCATGACATATAGGACATGGGCTCAGAAAACGGTGGGGAGGGAATGCCATTGGGGATGGAGATGGAGAGCTGCTGCCTGCTGTGATCCATGCATGGAGAAAGAGCAAGGCTGTACAGAGCATCACTGCCTCCCTCCCCTGGCTCTGTCACCTACCCGCTTGCTTTTGTCACCTCAGGCGGTCTGGCACACTGGGACAGAAGCAACTTGACATGTCTGCACGACACGGAGCTTTGACCCTTCTTCAGTTCCTGGATGCAGCTCACAGAAGAAACTTCTTGGCTTTGGTCATTTTATGACCTAGTCGAAAGTAACACACAGTTTTATTTGAAATATCCACGAACTTTTAAAAACTTATTTCTACCAAAATATCAACAACACGTTATTGAATTTTTTGAGTTGCCCTTACTTGTTTCAACAAGCATCTTCTTATTTTAACACACTGGATTAAACTCAGGCTTCATCAAACATGAATAGTAAATAAATTATTTTAAATACAGGAGAGCTGCTTCACTTACAAGTCTTTCCTATGCTGATGAACTCCTGCAAGCTCCATGGCTGCTGACCAGGTCTGGGGAGCCTTGTTCTCATTGATAATGTTGCTTATTGTGAGAATACTGGCTACGCAAATCCTGATGCTTGGTGTGCAGATTTGCATTCCAATACTTGGAGCACTCTGTAAGGGTGTGCAGGGCTGGTATGCTGGCTCTCGAGGCACAATGGGAATTATGGATATGTGTCTCTGGGCCAACAATTGTTTCCATGTGCTTGCTAAATGAGTGCAGGGAGGGAAGACTTTCCTCTTGTTTAGTCTCTATCACTGTCTTCGGTGCTGTATTGCATTTTAATATAAACGTCCCCCACCACCACTACCGCAACCCAGCCCTGTTAGATATTTGCCTGGCTTTCATTAAAACACTAGTGCATGAATAGCTGTAAGTTCACAGGGCTGGAGGGCATCTTTGCTGAAGCTGGAATCTTTGGTAAATAACTTGCTGCACTTTTGGAAGTGTTGAAAGTAACTAAGCACCTAATGAATCAGTACCTGAACAATGGAGTTAGTCAAACTACTCCCACTATTCTTTTTTGCTAGTAGAAGTAAATAAATAGTAAATGTTTTTTCAACCACTATATATTGTTGGCAGCTCAGACTCCCTATCATACATGTGTAGGTTCACAGGGCTAAAGAATATCATTCTAGTGTATAGTGCCCTGTCTAGCTATCAAAAGCAACAGGTCTATAGGCAGACTTGGGCTTTTCCTTCTGTCAGAATAGGCTGGGCTACAAAAATAACAGTATCAGAGCAACAGCTGGCTTAGTCACATCATGCTCTGCTATATAGTCTGGACTTGTTTTCATTTCACTTTCCTTTGTTTTAGAGACAAAAAAGGAAGCCCTCTGGGGGAAAAGACTTCCAAGTTTACTGCTTGACCAAAGTTAGCTGACTCCAACATCAGCAGCCTTTACTAACTGGAGCTTTAACATTTCTTTCTCTGAATGTGACATTGACACTGGCACTTCTGTTCAGCCACAGAACCAGTACCAAACAGGCCCTGGTGCAGGGCACCAGGCTTTCTCACGCTGCTTTTCCAATTGTTGTAGTGTCATCTGCCATGGACTATCCCTAGGGTTATTAGAGAAATCAGTCTGTACAGTCACAAACATCCTAGACTCTGCCCTTAGACTGCCCAATTAGGTATCACTCTGTGCTGTGTGGCTTCTATTTTAGGAAATGGTTTGAGATCACCAAAATGTTCTTCACATGGAAGCAACAAGCATTTGCCACTGCCAGCTCTACTATAATTTGAAATCTGTGGCCTGTATCAGGGACTGATGGAGCTAGCGTATAGGTGGGAAAGGCGGAGAGCTGGACTGTGCAATGGCAGCTCCTCTGGCAAGTGACAAGTACTCATCCCACTCCTGCTATGCTGGACTGGGCTAGTTGAGGGCAGTCCAGTTACTGAGCCAGCTGCACCAGCCATCTAATTTCAGTGCACTGTTCTTATGGAAAAGAAACAGCGATCTCCTGATGAGCCATATCAATATGTGAAGCAAGACAAAGCTGTAGTGAAGAAAATACTCCCTGCACATACAGAGCAACTTAAAAATTATTGCTGTAAAGGACACTTTTTGGTTAATAGTACTGGCCCCAAACCAGACTGCATTGCTCTTGCTAAAAGGGCCAACTCTATTGCTTCAGTCCTTTGATGGAAGATCACATAAAAAGATCACATAAAAGAAGAATGAAATGAAGAATAACGCTAGAAGTTTTATCCAAGGTGCCTGTAATACTGTATATTGGTGATGGATGATTAAATATTTTTGAGTCTTCATAGCATTATGCAGCTCAGCAGAGTGTGATACACTGTCTTCTTTCTTTTGCTTTTTATGCTGAGCTATATGAACAGCCGTCTGGGTTCCTGAAGCAGCAAGTTAAATATTTTGTCTATAAGGTCACTTCTGTTATCACATATGGTGTTGCAAGGAAATTTCCAACTTAGTTTCAAAATAGCTTTGGCAGAACATAATATTCAAGCCAAGAAAGCCTCCTCCTCCTTTTCCCAGCTTCTGTCAACACCCGATCAAGGGTCGGCAACCTAAACCTGGCTCATATGGAGTTGGCTAGCTCATTTTTTTTATTTCTCCAGGGACAAAAGCAGACTTCATCGCTAAGATAATGACCCTCCCTTCCTGCAGTGATTCAGGTCTAGAAACCCTCTTCTTAGGTGCATCGCATAATCTAGATTTCTGCTTTCTGTACTTGGGTTAGGCATGCAGCATACATTTCAGTTAAAACAAACACTGCTCCCAACATGTCTGGCTTGTTCTTTTGACACAGTTTCTTGAACAGGATTTTACTTGCCAGCTAGCTGTCAAAAGGTTGGAGAAAAGATAAATCTTTATTTGGGTAAGCTGTACTGTGTTAGATACTTACAGTGGAGCTCACCTTTTGTAATAACCAGCTTATGCTTTTCTCATACTGTATCTAATGTGTTTTGCTATAAATTTGTCCTTATAGATTTTTTTGTGTGTTTCAGTCTGTGTCAAAAATAGAAACAGAGATATAAATTGTGTTCTCTGTCCTGTTTCCTGCCTTTGAAGAATCTCTATAGACTGAAGGATCAGTAATATTCAGGAACAGGTATATTCTGGACAGGTACCGATCATTGCCCTCATGGATCTGGTCACCAACAAATTGCAAATAAGTCTTCATGCAAGATCACAGATCAGGCTCCTCTTCCCCACTCAGCAGGCAGTTGAATTTGGATACAAGTACTGGATCCATGAGCCTTGAAGTTTCCCTTCGTCTGGTCAGGCTCAAATGGCCTTTCAAAGACTTCTTGAAGATCTACATTTTTTTCCTTCCTAGACTTCAGTCATGCTACTGTTTAAGGTGTTCTTATTTGGGGAGACAGCTGTTCATTGATTTTCAGGTTTTCTCTTCTCTGATACCAACCAGCTGATTAATTTTACCCTGACACCTTCAATAGTGCAGCAGTTTCGTCAGATATATGAGATTCAAACCATTTCATAGAGTATCTACTTTTCAATCACAAATGCCTCATCACTTGACTAGAGGGTCATAGAAACAAAGCCTAGTTTTCAGAGAAACTGAGTATCAAAGTGATCAAAAGGAGCCCGGAATTTTCTAGTTCGACATTTTACTGATATTGCAGGATAAAAAGCAGCACTTTCTCGTCCTTGCTCAGTTCTGTAAAAAAACAACTGTATATACAAACTGAAGTGCAGAAGCCGAACATTGAATAAAAGTGAACTGAAACTGGCCGGGATAGTTGAGGAAGTTTAGGAAGAAAAAGGATAGAAGGTGTTGGGGAAGGTAATATGTAGTGGCAAAGCTAACTTGTAAAGCGCCTTCTTTTTAAAAACAAAAACAAAACAAAAAAGGATTGTAGTGGAGAGGGTTGCTATAGTGAGAGTAATCTTACAACCTAATGTGTGAGTGCTCTCAAAAGACTGGATGTTCCAGTTCAGTGAAGCAAGATGGCCCCCTGCAGTATTGTTAGCCCCCTCACAAAGAAATTTTGCTTCTAATCTAGGAACATCACTGTACAATACAGTAACAGATCTGCTGTGGTTTACCATTAGTTTCACTCAAAACACAAGATAAACATTCTTTACTTTAAAACATCAGTCAAAAATAGAAGTCCTCAGTTACCAGCTTTGCTCCCTATGCTTCCAAATGCCTCCTGCGCAGTTCTGATGTGAGACTGAAACAAAATTCGTTTTAGAGTAATACCTCTGAACGCGCAGGAGACAAAAATACTCTCTCAAACTCATGTGGTAAAAATTGCAATAGGGTAATAGTAAAGACTGAAAAGAAAGTCTTGCTGTAGTTGTGAAGCCAGGAGAGAAGTAAAACTTCATGAATGAGAAGGTAAACCTCAGCAAAAAAGCACTGTGCTCTACATGCGTTCGGAATAGGAACTTTGATGTGTATTGTGTGCATGAAAAGCTTTTTATTTCTCCCATCTTATTGTGTTTCCCTGATGGTAGTGAGAATGGGCTAGTACACTTTTTTGAAAAGAAAAAAATTTTTCTACTATATTGGCATTTTGGCAACATTTGGGGCTTTCAGGTTATCAAATTCTTTTCACTGACACAACAAATCACTATAAATTATGTGCTTCGTAACAGCACAACAATTTCATGCTTTAGAACTTGTACATATCGTGGAGTTGTATATGTATAATCAATATACATCTCTAACCTGTGCCTGATAATATGCAGCAAAATGCAGAATTTACTCTTTATTTAGTAGTTATGCAGGAATAGGCAGTTAGTTTCCCTCTGAAGTACATCAGACTTCTCTGACTGGCATCTGCAACTTAAAGCATCCATCCAGGTCACACATTGCAAAAGCCAGGAAAAGGGGAGGAGGACCAGCTAAAAAGGGACTCAAATATTTTCTTAGCAATTAAATACAATGGTTCGTAAGGTTCATGAAGTCAAATAAATTCCTTTCCTCGTCCTGGTTCCTCTCCTCCCTCCCCCCGCTTTGTATACCTCTATCATTTCTATATCACTATTATTTGCAAGGCAGCAAGACTATGCCCAGTGCTTGACAGAGACATGTGCCAGACGACCAGAAGTAAAAGCATTAGAAAAGAAGCCTGTCTCATAATATTTCTGATTCACACTTTAGCTTGTTCCCATTAGGTTTTCCAACCTAATTCAGAAAATCAAAAATGGACTTGCAAAGTTTGGATGAGTGTAAACTTTAATAAAAATTAATTTCCTCTGTACCTCCCAATGTTGAACTTAACACACCACTCACAGAAACCCACCCAAGTTCTAAAGACTCAGTGTTGTGAGGTCTGTGTGGCCTTCTACAGACTGCTTTGGTGTGGGAGCTGGGATTGTTTTTGACCCTGTGACACTGAATGGCCAAGAGCTTCCATGCAAGCACAATGGTGCTGTTAGTGCCCATTAGTAAAAGCCTTCTTGTTTCTTTCAGCCGCTCACAGGCCTCCTAAACAATGAAAGAAATCCATACATCATTAATAAGGAGATTTAATTTAAATTCTGCTCTAAGAGAATTCTCAGATATCCTCCTCATTTATTTTTTTTTAAAGTGAAAATTGCTGAAGTCTGATGTAAGGCAGAATCTTAATGCAGAGAAGTGTTGGGCCTTATTTAGGAATGCCTGGAAACTAGTGGGAATTGTAATCATGGAGCAAACTGGAAAGCAGTACTGTCACACCAGTGAGCAGCTCCCATGGAATGAAAGCTCACTGAGCATGGGGATGTGTCAGCTAGTGAAAAAAACATCTGTGAGCCTTCCCATAAAATGATCTCTTTTGACTCGAGGGATTTTATGACTTTTACATTTCTAATGACGGTAACTTTATTTTTATTGGGACTACATGTATTCAGAATTTCTAACAGCCATTTCTCACTCAGAATGAACTCAATTTCACTAGAAAAGGGAATTGCTAAATTCCAACAGAAAGTTGATATGAAAGAAAATGGAACAGGATAGCCCATATTCACCTTTGTACTGAAATGTCATTAATATACACATCAATAATTTTACTTCTAATTGTGAACACTTGACACAGTTAAAAACCAGCCAGTACAAAAGAATCTGGGTTATTTGTCACATGAAAATAATGTGAGTTAACTTTGCCTCAGCTCTATCTCTACTGTCTTCAGTGGAATTAATTACATGAGGAATGAATGCTGATTAGGGATTTCAAAAGGTTTTATTCTGCTGTCACTTTGAATTTGAAACCATTTACTCATTTTTATACTTTTTAGGAAAATAATTAACAACAACAGAAGGTTTCAGAGAAACCTCTAAGTTGGACTATATTGCGTGAGAGGTTGGTTTATATTGCTAAGATCAGTCCATCTGCCAGAGTAAGGCCAGAAACAACTAATGCTGCCTCCGTGTAGATACATGTAACATCTTTAAATGTTTAAAACAGATTCTAGTGTAATAGATTCATGTAATCCAGAATGAGCCAGCATACTAATGATTAGGTGGCGAACAACTATTGTATTATGCTTATTCTTCACAAGTTTCAATAACCATGCTGAATTCCTCATTGAGTGTGTTTTGGTAACGTAGCAGATATCTATCTGTCTATGTATCTATCTGTCTATGTATCTATCCATGTGTGCACGTGTGCGCACACACATACACACACACATATATAAATATATTTAGAGAGAGAGAGAAAACTCGAAAGAGAAATTATTCTTCTCATATGTATGTATCTATCCATGTGTGCACGTGTGCGCACACACATACATACACATATATATAAATATATTTAGAGAGAGAGAGAGAGAGAAAACTCGGAAGATAAATTCTTCTTCTCATGCCGTTAAATCTAATTGAATGCCGTTGAATTAAATAGATTTATTCTGTAGTTACACTAGACTAACTCAGAGCAGAGTTTGTATTTTGGCAGATAGAAATTTTGTTATGTAAACTGAATTGTCACTCTAAATGCACTCCTCGTACAGATCATGCATAATTCTTTTTAATTTAGGTGAATCAAACTGGCTCATAAAAAGGTTATATATATAAAAAATATATAATTATAAATAAATATGTATCTATATAAAAAATTTGGAGATACCTATTATAGATATCTCTCCTAGTCTGCTCTCTATGTGTATTATGGCCTCCGATGAAGGTAGCCGCAAAAAAATTCCAGACACCTCTCTAAGGCACATTCAGTGATTCTTTTACCCCAGGCCCCCTGATCTCTGTAAAGCTGATCAGGGTCTTATCAAAGATGTCACATTCAGTTTAAAGATTCTTAAATTCTTCTGCGGCTACTCCTAACATGACTTGAGGAAGACACAATCTCAGGCCTCTGTGGAAACCTTTCTGCTTTGAGGGGATTCTGGAGCTTGTCTCTGTGTCAGGTTTTCACACTATACTCAGCAAGGGTGTTATTGCTTTACAGAGCAGTGAAATATGACTTCTTTGCCATAAATGTTTAGGCAGCAATACCAAACATCAGCTTAAAACAGGAAATTAAGGATACTTTTTTGATTGAATTTGTTTTGGAAATTTAGGGTAGGAAAAATTATATATGCTTCTGAGGATGAAGTAATTCTTTGGAATTTGAGTACATCTGCATTAGCATTTCAGTGTGGGTCAGGAATGTGCTTTTAAAGTGAATCTCGTTTGTCCCCAGCTACCATGGGTTGGTTCACATCAGAGACAGCACAAACTGGATTCTTTTAAGATGTCATTAAGCCAGAAGATGCAAACATAATACACTCCAAACCACCAACCGGCAAATGAATTCACACTTGAATATTCCTTTGAATGTGTAAATAAGTTCATGTTGAGCATGTACAAGTCCTTGCTATGTTTGTTTTCACAAATATTTGAGCAACTGAGCCTCATTAGCTAGAACAGTATCAGAGCCTCGATCACAAAGTCACTTGAATGAATATGCATGAAATCACCATTAGTTTTGCATTTAGAGTAATTATTCTGCACACATGTTTAACCAGGAAATGGACAGCAAAGAAACCGCTCAACTCATTCCCTTGAGCTCAAGTGAGAAAGGTATTTCAGGCCCGATTTTCTACTGCTTTGCATCTTGTATATTTCTGTAAAATGAGTGTGAAACGTTATCCATTCTGTTTTGAAAACATTTCACAACAATGAATAATGCTGTTTCAGTTAGTAGTTATGTTATTCATCTGTCTGTATCTAATTCTTGCTTGTGCTTAGAATGTAAACTTTTGAGAACAGGGACATACCATACTGGTACTATGCCGAGCAGAGTAGGATCTCGTTCAATGCCTGGAACTCCTATGCACTGGTGCAGTATTACAGTGTAGTTTTGCAATGTTCAAGATGCTGGAGACTCAGTCATCTCACATTTAGAATCTTGTAAATTCTAGCGGATATATGTAATCAAACTATACGTTAATGTAAGAGTCAGGAGAATACTGATCACTACGTTGTACAAAGGGCAATCACAGATATTAATTCCATGAGCAGAAAGAAAGGCAAAATTTACTGAATAAGACAGGAGTTAGGAATTATTGCCTATGCTCTAGTAAATACATATAAGGGATGACATTATGATCATGTCATACCATGACCAAAAATGGAGATTCTAGTATGGGAAACATTATTTTCTGCTCCCTCCCTTCCTTCTCTCCTTCTCCACCCCCACTCTTTTGTTCTTTGCCATTCAGTGTTTTGGTTCAAGTTAATTAAAGATTCCTGTTGCAGCCTCCTGGAGTGAAATTCTGGCAGTATGCCCAGTGCCGCCATAGTCATGTGTAAGCAGCCCCTCCAGTGAGCTCCATAATGTCTCTAAGAAACTATACAAAGAGGAAGAAAGAAACTGAATCCAGATGGAATGGGAAACCAGATATTTCTTCCATTTGTGCTGAAATTTGTGAAGGCTGCCCCATAGGTTGAAAGAGAAGGCAATTCACATACTCCACAGTCTCAGGGAAAAGCATGTTTTCTCCCCCACTCCTCCACCCTTCATTGAAGACGAATCTGTGAGAAAGCTTACAGTGAGACTGCAAACTCACTAATGCAAAACATGTTTTCCCAACTCAGCTTTACTCTGCTAGCTATAGAAAGGTGTAGGATAGACCTGTCAGGGGAACACAAAAAACAAAACAAAAGACTCAAGAGAGTGACTCAGGCAGACAAAGACTTCCTAATGACAGGGTAACACGAGAATTTGATATCCAAACCAACATTTTGACACACAATTCATAGTGAAAGGAGGACTTAAGGCATTTTAAATGCCCAACAGGAGAGTAAACATGTCTAACACACTAAGCAATAACCACATCCTGAACTGCTTGTTGTTAAAAGGCACATTAAGAAGATGATTACAAAAATGTATAGTACATAGTCATTTCTTGGATCTCATAAGCATAACAAAAATCGGAAAGATCCCTGCAGAAGCACAGATGTAGCGTATTTTGTGCTTGTGAGTCTTTGTCAGCTTCAGTGCTTGGTTCTTAAAACATAGCACTACATTTGGTTGGTAATTACTGAAGAATTCTCCTGTGGATTAACAACAGTATCATTAGAAATTAAAACTGTGGATATTTGCTGGTATATTTTATATATAAATTACAGTTTGCTTTGTGGCAGATTCTGTGCTCACTAGGGATATTCTGGAATTTGGTGGGGGAAAGGAATAAATCGTGAAACTATCTGCAGTCTTGCTTGGTTTCTCTATGCATTTCATTTTACTGTCGGCACCATGTGAATTTGTTGCTCTCTGATGACCTGTTTAGTTTTTCAGGATTTTGGTTGTTTTGGGGGTGGGAGGTGTTATATGAGGATTAAACTTTGGCCAGGGCAATTATGGAAAAGAAGTCTTAAACTTAACAGCTGATGTCTATGTCCAAGGACTAACTTTTAATTCTAAAATATCAGGGCAGAGTGATTTCTTGGCAGAGAGAACAACCTGTTGTAACACAGGAGATGCCCATTAGAGGTGCAGACTTGGGGCAGAGGTTATGATTCAAGGCAGCAGAGTTTCAGCTGACGATTTAGAGCAATACTTCAGGTGAAATGAACCCAATAATTGCGGTGCAGATTTCCCTAAATAGCAGGTTGACTGGAATAGCTCTGGTTCCCTGTGACTAATTGGATGTTTTGTTTCCACTTTTTTTTTTTAAAGCAACAAAAATAGTCCAAAAAGCTGTCCAGGTGAAAGGGGTAATAGATGTATGCTGATATGGGTACGTGTGTTTCTTGCCCTTTCAAACCTTTGAAGCCAGGCTGGGGTCAAATTACTCAAGCAGAACAGCTCTGTTGACAAACATGTGGTCTTCAAAAAACAATCCCAGTATGAGAGGTGCTGCTAATTTAAAATAACAGAGGGGGAGGGAAAAAAAAGAAAAAGAAAAAAAAAAGAGAGGGAAAACCAGCACCAGACTACATGAAATCCAACCCAACTGCCACCTTCCCTGCTAGCTTCCTTTTGTGAGCCTGCCTTCCCTGCCGCGTGAATCAGCCATGGTTGGGGTTAAATGGGTAGCTTTTGTCTCCTCACAATGGCCGAGAGTGACAGGTTGAGCTAAATGATTTACTGGTGGAGATGATTTGAAGGACAGAGCTGGGCAGCCTTGGGAACACACGCACAAGAAAAGGACAGTAGCGAATCAGCCTCTCCTCCCCCTCCCGCTTTCATGGTTTTGACTGAAAGATCACAGAGCGAGACTCTGACAGACACAAGGACCATTGAGAAGCTATTTTTATTACTTATCCATGGCAGCCCCGCTTTGCTGAGAACAGACCTGAGGTTAATTAACCTTTACTTTTTTTCTTTTTTTCTTTTTTTTTAAACATTGTTGTTTTTCTTATTGGGGATGCAAGCCCGTAAGTTGGCAGGGTCACATGCCATGGGCAGAGGGAAAGTCTCTGTGTGAGACTTCAGTACAAGAAAGCTCAACAAACCCGTCCTTAGCCAAAACAAAGCTTTCCACACAGAAAGGCGATGCAGTGGGGCCGCAGCGAAGGCAGCTGCTCGGAGCAGAGCCGTCCCAGCTGTTGTCAATTGGAATGTGCTAGAAACAGTGCACCCCCCCCCCGTTACACTGCCCTGGCGGCGACGGTACCGAGTGCTAATATGGATCCCAGATTGTTTCCTGAACACTGTTTGATCTGGCTGTGTGGGTGGGAATGAACCGGTTTGTCGGGATGCGGGGCATACCGGAGCGCTGGCGCGCAGCGTTTTGCCCGTCTCCTCACGAGCAGGCCAGGCATGCGGCAACAAGATGGCGGGCTGGCCGCGGGCCCTCAGCACTGACTCAGGGGAAGGTAGCTCCAAGCCTCCTCTCTGCCTGCGAAGTAGGGAGCAGGGTGGTTGGAGAAAACAGCTGGCAGAGGCTGTGTTCTCCCTAACACAGCTGAGGCTGGCAGGGAAGGGGCACGGCAGAAGGTGGCTGGGAAGCGCCCGTTGGCCATCATGCCCGCCTCCACCTTGCTGGGGTGCCTGTCGGGTCCTGCGTGCAGCCAGCCGGTCCTGCAGCCCCGAGCGCCGTCCCCAGGGAACTCGCCCTCCTTCGCGTGCCCACAGTCCTGCTGGCTCAGAGGGACCAGCTGCTGGGCAAGCACTACTCACCGTCCAAGGCAGCGGGCAGAATGGGGCCTGGCCTATAAAGGGGAGCAGGAGATGGCAGCTCTGTGGCCTCTCAGTAAAGTTATTGCGATGCTTTCTTCAGAAGCTGCCCTTCTGAACATTTGCGAGGAAAAGTGAAAACTTTTCTTAATAGGAAAAGGACCTTTTCAGACAGTTGCTGTGAGTCAGTCTGAAAAAACCCAGAAGGCAAGCCACAGACGATATTAAGGGTGGGTTTATGGATAAATCAGAAGTCATAAGAGCCGTATTACTTGGAAGAGGCAATGCTCTCTCTATTCCATATTTCATTTGGTCTACGATTTGTGAGCTATTCCTCAAGCGCAGTGGAATAATAAGTCCTGTCACAGGTTATAACCTGCAATTGTCATGTCATTATTTGGTTCTGAGAAACAGATAGCAACAACAAAAGTTCTTCAAGTAATTTTTCTAGTGCCTAACACCTAATGACATCCAAAATCCTGTGAATTTCATTCTGTGCAGCAAAGCTTTATTCTGATATATTCAGCTAACTTCAAAAAAAGTCACTCAGCGAATTTCTCAGATATCTTAACTAGTTAGGGAAGAAGTTTGAACAGCAAACCCACTGTGTGCAATAGCACATAGCTTTTTGCTGGCTAGCTTTCAATCATATTCTCATTTTTATAGTAATTTTAATGAAAACTTGTAGTTATTCAAAAGAAAAAATATGAACATGTGAACATGATGGCAAAGCAGCATTTCATATCAGCAAGTTTGAAAGACATGACTTGATTTAATGGAAAAGTGAAAGGGTCTAGAAAATGGTAACTTTAGAGAACAGAAGTGTTTTCTGTTAATCTGTTGTACTATAGAGTTGCAGTACTGTAGAGTTGCAGTATGCTGTCACATGATACGTTTCTAATGGCCTCTTGAATGCTCAGTGGCGAATAAACACTTCTTTTTTAAAATACAAAGAGTAAAACAAACTAAATCTAAAAATAAAAGAAGGAACTATGGTATTTTTTTCTGTGAAAGAGAGCAGTGTTTGCAAAATATGAAGCAACTCTAAAAAAAGCTTACTCGACATGCTTCCAAATATGGATTTGCTACTGTAAGGATTATGGCAGGTGAAAATAGAAAAAGAAAACTTTCTCTTGCATATTCTTCAGTCATAATCACTGTCACTGTCCCAGTGTGCATGGGGAGTATTGGGATTCCTTCTTTCTTGAAGTCCCAGAGGAATAAGTGTACTGTAGTAGACACTGGTTAGTACAAAGAATGGGTTTCATAAGTCTTATTCTTGACTGGCTCTGTATTAACAAATCTGGTCAGAAAGATCTTGCAATTATATTTTGCATCTATTTCTGTCCAGGCTGACTTTCTGATGCTTCTCCAAGCACTTCTCTCTCTCAACTTGAGCCTCCACACCTCAAGTCCTAGTAATGTTGCTATAGACATCATCATCTCCAGGACTGGGTACACAGTGCCCTTATAGGACTGAGCTACAATCCATTGCATGTTGAGCCCTGCTTTAAAAAGTGTCTCCCATAAGTGGTGAAGTTTATAAAGTGCTTTCAAAAATAAAGGAAAACATCTTATATATTGCACAGGATGAAAGATATGATTTGAAGCTCAAGAGTGGCCTTCTAAATCCAGGACTACACAAATAACAGTTACGCTTGCTCAAAGTTACCAGTGTCATTTACATTAGGTTCTCACTTTACCCCTCTACTTTGCATGAAATTAGTGTAAAATTCCTACAACTTTACTTTACTATGGATGATATGTCCTGTTCCTTCTTTTTCTGTGATTTTTCTCCTTACCTTCACTCTTTTTTTGTTTCCTGCACTTTTCCCAGCCCTTGTTCTGTCTTCCTCTTCTCTTTCATCTGCCTTTTCTCTGAGTCCTTTACATGTTTCCTTGTCTCATAATCCTCCTGAGCCACTGCAGCTGTAATAGTGTTCAGATGCCAGAGGGTCCGAGCCAGTTGGCTTTGAAAGTAAAGATGGGAAAACTATGTAAGGGTGGGAAAGGAACACCTGTAGGATGCAGGGTCTCCAGTTCATTCCTTATTTTTCATGTTATGCCAGTAGCATCACAATTTTGCTGCCTCTCTCCTGTTTGTCTGTGCCTGATGAATGCCTTGGCTGACCCCAGCTGAGTGGCTGGATATAATCTGTTGGCAAAGAGAAAGCATGGAATAGGGCTCTGTTGAGTCACCCAAAGGAGGAGCAAGATGGAGTCCCCACAGTCAGGGCGGACAGAGGACAGTATGGGTTGCATGGGCTCTGTACTGCAGCTTCCCCCATACAGCTGGGAAACAGGGTCCCCTCCAGCCACCTGGCACTCTCCAGTGACATTGGGTGGCCTCTGATACTGACATGGGACATGTGCGTTGGTCTATTCCTTCCAGCAGGGCATAACCCCGGAGCACTGCTTGGAGCCAGCGCATAGTGCTTGGGTAACACCAGCCACTTAATTTCTGCCCATGCTCAACAATTATTTCCTTCTAGCAGATCTTTCAAACGCTTTTCTTTACATTACAATTCTTTCATTGCTTTATAAGAGGTTACGTCACATCACAAGACCAAAAAGCACAGTGCAGCTTAGTGTAACTTGACCCTGATCTGGCATTTCTTTGTGATGTGTCATGTCAGAAATGTAAAGAAAACAACATTGTGTTTTTCCTATTAGTTTGGACAGCAATGGCCACTGAAGGAGGCCTTACCTTCTGCCTGGAAGATTGTGTGTAGTTTATGAGAGTAATGAGGATTCTGTACTGGAAGTAGGAGAAATCACGTTTATGAAGCCGTACATACTTCCTGGAAAGCTGTGTGTGAGCTTAACAGAAAGTGGGCTCTGAGTCAGTGCTGCTGTGGGGGTTGCAGAGAAGCTGGCAAGAAAGGCAATAAATAGCATTTACAATTGTTGCTACTTGAGAATGAAGAGTGATGAGGGAAAGTATGATAACACACTTTTGTCATTTCTGTAGATTTTCTTTTTTGGCCTACTGAATTTCAACTGCTTTTAAACATGCTTTTTCCAAAAGGGATTTGAGACAGCCAGGAAAGGCTGAAATTACCCTTAAAAATTTGAAGAGTAAAATTCTGGAGCATCCCAGACCCATTAACAAAGTTCCTCCTTGTACTGAGCCTAAGCAAGAGCTGACAAACAGGACCTGTTATAGCCTAGACCCAGGCCTGATCACGTTAAAAGGAATCACATTTGTATTAATTTTTTCATGTGTACACAGGAAATGATAATGCTGACTCCCATTGCACACTGTGCTGACCTATTGTTGCTTACTGTGAGGCGTCTGACTTTTATATCCTCATAACTACAGCCTATTTGGATTTAAATATCATACTGTCAAGAGTCTTGCTTCTCCCCATGCAAGGATCAAGTACTTCTTGTTTTTAAAAGAAGACTTATCACTTTATCACCTTGGGGATGATGAGCATGAAGCCCTGATTTAAAAGGCTTGTATGATAGTAGGGATTGAGGATGGTTTGCAGATAAAACATGCTAGGGGAGCCTCAAATGCTCAATTTCCAGTCCTGCTACTAACCTGTTGAGTGACCTTAAGCAACTCATGTCACATCGCTGCAGCTCTGGTTTCCCTTTGATTTTTTTTTTAATTTGTTTAACTTGCAATATACTGGAAGCCTTTGTATAGCACCCTGTGAAATGAGTCCTGATCTCATTTTGGTTTTTAGGTGCTGGTACATTAAAACGATAAAAAAACTTTAAAGCAGATTATTAACCCTTCCCCAGGCCCCTCCATCTTAGCAGACCACAGTGCCTTACTAAAACATGTGGCCTTTTTTCTTGAAATATTCTAGCAGCGCATCAGTCATTCTGGGTTTCTGCTAACAGGAAAGCCTTAGGTCAGACACATCCGTCAAAAAACTACGGTGCAGTGGTATACACAGTTTACAGCTTGAATTCATAGGTAGTTGCATCAGTACAACCCAGGTACTGGTAAGGCAGTGGCAGAAAGAAGTAGCTGGCACAGAGGAAAGTAAGAATTTCTGTGGAGGAGCTCGTAGGGAAAATACCTAAGCACATATGTAGCATAGCTATACTGTGTGGATCTTTAGAGGCGAGGAGAGTTGGAACGGGATGAGTTAGGGGAAACAAACACGTGGTCCATTAAAATAACATTTTGAAAGGTGTACAAAAGTGGGAATTGTTCTGAGTTTCCATACTTACTTTCTCTGCAGGGAGGAAATATTCCCATGCCGTAGGTCCAACGTATAGGGTTAGCAGTTCTTCAGCTATCAGGCCTCATGCTTTTGCAGAAGAGATTATGCTCTGTATCATAGTCTTGTCTTATCATCCATACTTTCTCAGGAAATTAAGGTGAATAAGCGTACCTGAGTCATGTCCCAGCTTACAATAGTATTATTAATTTAAATGTCTTGCTTCCACTGATGTTTTGCCTTTCCTCTGTGGAGAAAAGATGAGGCCTTTGTGGTTGCTACATATTACAAAAAACATTTGAATGAATAGGACTGTTGTCATTCTGAGTCTAAAGTCTAACTAACATTGGGTGCTTTATTCAGTGGCTGTCTTTTGCCAGAAGAGGGAAAAAGCCCCCCCAAAACCCAACCCCCCAAAACCCCCTATATAATGATAGCAAAAAAAAAAAGAAATTACAAAAAGCACCTGCAAGATTGCTTGTGAGTCCAGGGTACATAAAAAAGGTGCTTTTAATTTAATTTACAATATTTCACGTTTATTTCATTCATTTAAGAATCTTTCCTTTCCTCAGAATTTTGATTAAATTAATGTCACAAAGTGTAAGCCATCTCAAATATTTTAAAAGGTTTCCTGTGTAGCTACCTAGGTCTGGCTTTTGCTCCTGGAGAAAACAGGTGCCTTGAGGCTAGACTTTTTTGATTGGATGTTCACTGGACTTATTAGAGATCCAACTTAACAGGAGATGCATGGTACTCCAGAAATGCTATTTCTCTCCATTCGCTATAAAGGCAGAAGAGATGGTTAATCCAGATGTAGAGAGCAACATTGCAGATGGCTGTGTTTGATCAGACGAATTGACCAAAATACTTGTACAGGAGCTTCAGAGAACAAATGCCCAAGAGGTGTTAAGTTAAATGGCGGCTTGATTCAAAAGCCTGTTAAAGTCTCTAGTCATCCTTTATTATCTCTGAAAATGTCTATCCTTAAGTCAGTCAAAGCAGAAATGGGGATTTGTTAGTGTTTGTTATTTTCTACCTGTTTTCTAATTGTGCTTTTTTGTCTCCCTTGCATGCAGAGCCCTCTTCCTGTTTAGCTCATTGGTGTGCACATGTGTATCCATGTGTGTGTACTTGTAGGTACAGGCAGTACTGGCTCAAAGCCTCCTCAGAGTTGTGGACAGAATTGATTTCTTATGCTCCATGGATGGAGCAGCAAGAAGGGTTAGAGGTCAGGCCAGAACAGAAGGGAAGCTGGTGACAAGTAGCAGGGGAAAAGGCTTCCCTTTCCTTTCTCAGGTGTAAGTAAAGGTGCACCTTTATGCTTTCCTCAGTGGCAGCAACCTGATGACCACTCTTACTGGGACTGGAGCCAGCCTGCTGAATGTGCATGTCCATGGGCTCTGTGACTATGGCCACACTAGTATTTCTAGCAGTCCTAACATACAGTCCTCTCTGTTACTCTTGGAATAAGTAAGGATATTATACCTTTTCTTAACATTGTATGGTTTTAACATTCATTTTTTCCTAGATCAGAAGATTTAACATTAAAAATCAGACTGTCTACTTAGGTGCCTGTGATGATGGCCATAGGTCAACATGTCTAAGTTCTACCAAGGAGAAGTGCACTGGCTGCATATTACTCAGGGCTACCTGGTCATAGAAACTCCTAAGTTGCCATTTTAGACCACAGAGTTCCCAGGACGTCTAAATATAGATTTGCTCTCATGTTCAGAGGTGTTCCATTCTCAGCTGGGTATATCCCCCCACCTCTCCTTCCAGAGCTGCCCCGCTCTCCAGAGAGCAGAGCAGTTCGGGCAGACAGTGCAGAGACTTCAGACAGCCTGCATGGCATTTGGGATGGATCTCCCAAACTGCCTGAAGTGGAGCCTACTGAAAAGTACCAAACATTTCCATGATTCTGGCTTTCAGTTTTCAAGCTGTAATGAAATCCTTTTAGTGTGAATGTGCTATAAAGCCCTATGATCTATTTTAGCTGGATTACCAGAGGCAGTTTTTTAAGAACTGCACTGCCAACTGTGAAAACCCATCTCAGGTTACATCAAGGATATCAACAGTGTACAAATGTGAACCTTTAGGTTAGCATCATTAGAAATAATAAGTAAACAAACAAAGTTTGTTATTCTTAGTGGGCTTAGAATATCTTTTAATTATTAAATATATGCCAGTATGTTATTTACAAATATTCAACAGTGATTTTTTAGGAAACCTGCCCTCCAGTTAGAAGTAAAATGCTTTTTCCATATTTTTTTAATGTTAAAAAATAAAGATGACAAGAGAAAACTGGTTGAAGAACTCCAGGCTGTGCCTTTCCCTGCACAGCTTGAACTCTCCCTATATTTATCTGAAGCAGATGTTCCAGGCAGGATGCATGCTGCAGCCAGAGGTGAGGACGGAGGTGTACAGGACTTGAATACATTTCAGTACAGCTCCCACATCCTGTTTACACATAGCTGCTGGCCTGAGAACAACACAGGGGAAAAAAAAGGAAGGTGGGGGGGTGATAGGAAGGAACAGTTGATTGGAGTCGTGATACTAACATCACTGCTAGGCGTGCATATTGAGAGTCCTGTAGATTTGTGGTTCTCTTTGCATCTACCATTGCCAGCCACATTTTCCCCGCTACTTTGGCAGGCGTTGACAGGCATGCTGTCTTCTGTGACAGGGGCGGGAGGAGGAAGAGAGGGAGCAATTCATTTAAAAAAAAAAGCCAGCTCACCTGCAGAGAAACTATACTTTCTCTTCTATTCACCAATGCTACCAGACTCAAGAAAAAACACAGCTGGAATTCACTGAACCAACTTTTCTGTCTTATTAAAATCATGGACTGATTTTTAATAGTAGAAAGGCACTTACTGAATCACTGGTGGGCAATGAGAAATACTAATAATGCTAAGCCCCATTTAAACAGTCATTCTGCTGGAGGATAGATTTTTTTCAGGCAAGATACTTACTGGCGATTTGATTTCTGTACACACAGAGCAGTGAAAGGCCCACTTTTCTGTGGACTGGGCATGCATTTTCATTTCATGCCTCATTCGCAACTTACCACACCTATACCACATCATCCACATGTATTCCTGTTTAATGCTAGGGACATAAGGAAGAGGCGTATATATACTTTCTATGTTGTTTTTTTTTTTTTTACATTTAAACAAGACCACTGAGGGACCAGATTTTCCTTGTCAAAGATTCAGAAGCTGCTAATGGCAAAATTCCTGGGAGGCAGAAATGGAAGAAGCAGTTTTTCAAGGTTGTTTTTCACAAAGTTCACAACAGGCTGGGAACACTATGTATCTGTTAGGTGTCCCTGTAATATTATATTCTGCAGAGACTGGCTACTGGCTTCACATCTACATGGTCATGCACACACACACACAACATGGGGTAGTTTGAAGGACATGTACTTTCTTGTGCTTAAATGGTATGAATTTATCAACACCAGAGATCGACCGATGTCTCATCAGCTCATATTTTAAAGTGCTTGAGAGGCAGAATGTATGCGAGACACGTTTAATGCCAGAAATAATTAACTAATTTGTTTTACTAAGACAATACAAAAGAAAGTAAAAACTTATAAAAAACTCTGAAAATCTATATTATTGTAGGTTATTATAATCTGTTTATTTTATCTCCTACTAATTAGAATGTAAAAATACTAAAATCACAACATGAAAGTTTCTATTCTCTCAGCCCAGACCATATTGACTTCTTTACCACTGCTTCCCCCTCCCAGCCCCACTCCAAAAGGAAAGGAACCATCTTAGTGCTCAAGACTCCTCTTTTTTATGGATCAAGTTCCAGTAGGAGACAGAAACTTCTAAAGTATGCGCTGAGATAAGCTACATTTCCCTGGATGCCTTGCTTTTCTTTACCCTATTATATTGGGATTATTTTGTTATCCAAGCAACTACCATGGTATTAGGCTTTGATTTTCTTATTTCAAATCATCTAAAAGACCAGAAATTTGGAATCAAATTGGAAGATAGAAGGAAAACTTAAATTCAGCTTTATTCTCAAGCCTTTCTTCTAAGCTTCAATCTATTTAGCACTTGAAACTCAATCTTCAGATAAGGAACAGCAGTCAATTTCTTCATTGCTTCCCATTTGTTTTTCTATAAGACAGCCTATCGAGTTCCTTTTTCCCTGAAAAGACTGTAAAAAAAAGATGAATTAAGACCTTACTGTATTATTACTAGTAATCCCAGCTCACATTTACATAGCTTTGTAATTACACTGTTTGTTAAAAGCTTTTCAAGCTGCTAAAAAGCATCCATCTTAAGGTCAGGCAGAGGCTGCCTGAAAAGTGTTTAATTTTCTGTTACAAAAAGGTTTAGAACAGGGTGAAGCACTGTAACTGGAAATAAAGACACTATTTGGGGAAAAAGGCTATTTTATTTTTCCTAATATTTTCTATTTCCATATCTTTTACAGTATTTCATTGAAGAATCTGTTTTTTTGCACCAGTTTTGTGGTGCTGTCTTCTGCCTTCTGGCATAAAACTCAGTGTTAGTGTTAACGAAAACTAAGAAGTCCTCAAAGAAAAAATGTTACCGGGCTTACTGGTAGACAAACAGCAATATACCATTTTCTGACTTAAGCCTTTGGCCTTCAATCAGAGGGTATGCTTTGCAGCTTTGTGGATTACTATTGCCACCTGGATATATTCTCAGGATGGTCCCTAAGACAAAGACCTTATGAACGACGACATAATATCAAAGATGTGTAGCGAATGAAAAATGACAATCATATTAGTGGTATAACACTAACATCCTTTCCTAGTCGAAAAGACACCAGGAAATGAAAAAGCACTAGGGAGACAGCATGAGTATCAGCTCAGTGTTATAACACAGGTATGAGTTTTAAACCAGACTCCACTTCTATTCATTTTTTACTTGTATTTCCAAAAAGAGTAAGATCATTTAAGATAAGATACTTAAAGATATGAAAGATAGCGTTCTACCTGTTAGTAAGAAAAGAAACTCAGCTAGGCAGCATGAATATTGGATATGGACATTTTATAACGGTTTCCAGCAACTGAACATCCAGAGCAAGCCTCCTTATTTGGAACAAAACAATGAATCATAGCAAGATCAGTATAAAACACGTGTGGTCTGCAATCAGGAAGGATTTCTATATAATTTGCTTATGATAAGTAGAGAAGATATTAATGGCAAGATACCAATTTTTTTTTGCTGTTTCCCACTTCTATATTGCATGTCCAGATGTCCTAGTTTACAAAGTAAAGGTGGAAAGAATTTCAGAATTGGCTTCTAACTATTACTGTTACCATTTTTATCCTTATCTATTTGTACTGTAATCATGCACAATGGTCAGGATTGGTACCTGACTGTGCTGAAGGTTGTGTGATATATGAGATGACACTTTTTGTTCCAAGAACTCTGTTGTCCCATGGTTGGAATGGGCACTGAAAAGATTCAGTAATCACCCTATCTTGATAATTTTGAGAAAGCTTTTTGATTCTAAGTAAATTCCTTTGTATTTTGCATTATAGGAAAGAACCTTAATATACATATATACCCAAGGATATCTTTTTCCTCTTTGTATTATTTATCTTGCTTCACGTCAGCTGTGTCTAAACAATTTCCTGTCCTTGGTTTTATATCCAAGCTGATGCCTGACCTGCCACCAAATCTCTTTTATCTCAAATTTTTATGTCCCTTATTACCAATATATGTAATCAGCTGCAGTATTTTACTGTAACCTTTCTCTTTGAGACTCAGTATTAGTTTGGTTTTTTTAATATATAAAAACACTTTCAGTCCCTTTTCTTGATCATGATCATTTTTTCCTTTGTCACTGAAGAGAGCTCCAGGGCTTCGTGTCTGAAGTCTTTCATTTCTCATACAAAATATAAAATGTGAAAGGGATGAGGGAATGTTATACTGCTAGCTTATGCAAAGGGAGGATGAAATCTTGAATGAGTCAAATATCGAGCTGAAGACGGTTTTGTCTGCAGGGTCTGACTGGGCTGTGCTTATGGCCAGCAGACAGTGTATATCCACAAGGAGAAGAGGTGTATCTGGAAAGTCTATGGTAACCTGAGCTATCTGAATCACCTTGATCAGTAGCCTCGCTTAAGCACAGGATTAATTATGTGAAATAGCTTAAATTTATATTTAAGATGTACAATAATTCAGATTCCAGAATTTTTGAATACTCTCTTTGTAAAACCAGAAACAACTGATTGACAATTAGAAAAAATAATAATATTTTTACCAAGCTGAAATATATCCATGAATGTTTCATGGATAAATACTAGCTAATTATTAACTCTCACATATCAACATAAACTTTTCAGAGTGAGGTTCCTGTGTAGCTGATAATGCCACTGAGGTGGAATATAAACATCTCAGTAGTCCAAATGCCCACGAAAGCAGTAGAAAATTGGAGGCGACTGACCCCTTGCCATTGGCACCCATTTCCTGGGTAGGCTGAGGAATTCTTTTGCTCTTTCTTCAGTAGCTGAGATGATGAGACTGAACAGGGATAGCTATCAATTTGGTGGAGGATTAGTTACAAATTATGTAGAAAACATTAAAAGTATTTGTCATTCATACCAGTCTACAATAATACTGAATACTCTTCATTCTCATGAAGGGGATAAATGCTTCAATAATGCTTAATGTTCAGTTTGCAGTCATTATTCTGGAATGGGAATAACTCAGAAATACAATTATGAATCTACCATGTCTGATGACAGTTTTAATTCCATTAATAGCGAACTTGGCCACTGTGAGAATTTCTTATTCTTACTGCACTTTTTCTGCAATGATATCTATAGACAGTGCATTTGACTCAGTTTAAGTTATGAGCAATACATTATTCATATTGCTCACACGCTCTGCTTGGGAACTTTACTTGTAGACTTAATTTCATGGTTAGTGACTTCATTGTGAGAACAGTAAGGACAGATAGACAAAAGACAGAATAATTTCAGTTTGTTTAGCCTTGAAGAGCATTGTAAAATATAAAGCAAGGAAAGTTAGCAAATCCACTGCTGCCAATAGAAGATTACAAGCCATATCGCTGTCTGCAAAGTTTTCATGTTTGATCATCCTGTGATTTTTAGTGCAGAAAACACAGGTTATACTCTCAAACTAAAAAGAGCTGCCACTATATTATTAATTCTGATGAGTGCCCAGTATCTGCACTTTGTAAAACCAGAAGGAGGGTATGATCTGAAAAGATCACCTATTAGTACCCCATTTTTTGCTGTTTCAATTCCAATCTTCTGTCCCAAGTGCAGAATAACTAAATTTAGCTGGTCACTAACCTTTGTTAATGACATTTTGATCTAAGTGCCAGGAGCTGCCTTCTCTTCTTGCCTGGTAAGATAAGCACATCCTTAAAAATATTTTAAGGTAAAACTATTAATAGAGCAAATTATACTTACTATGCCAAGTCTTGCACACAAACCTATCAATTAGCCAACAGAAACCAACTACAGGTGCCTGCAAAAGAAATAAATGCATAAAGTTTAAATGCACCATTAAAGGTAAAGCTAAGGATATTGACCAACCAGGTACAGTTACATGCATGATAACAACATTTTAGAGATTTATTTTAGTAGATTATTTTTAGAAAACTACAATAATTGCAATGCATCAGTGACTATGCATTTTTAACAATACCGGTCTTAGTAATATTTTAAAACATGGAAAAAACTGTCATAGCTAATGGCATTGGATTACTTAGTTTTTTATTTAGGAAAGAAAAAGCTGTCAGTGGCCTTTACAGAGTTTGCATGGTAGGAAAGAGGAAAGTAAAAACCTTCTGCAGTGGAAAACTAAAATATCATGAAAAGGTCTGCTTTATATTTATGATTTAAAGGAGATTACTCTGTGTCACATCAACCAAACTAATGGGAGTTTATTTTAGGGAGCATAGAGATTAGTATTATTGAAAAAACATCTGCTAATTGGGGAATGGTACATGAAGGTATCAGCCTCCTCTTATGTGTTTTGCAGTGCAGTTTTCCATTTTCTGTCCTCAGCACGTTCCACAGTATCTGCACATTCAGAGGGTACTCAGCCATGTTAGCCTTTGACATACAACTGAACTTGTCTTCAGAAGGTGTTCATCTGCACTACACACACAACTATCTAAATCTGTAACATCCATGTCTATCTATCTGTATCTGCATCTGTATCTGTATCTGCATCTGTATTTGTATCTGTATCTAATCTATCATAGCTTTCCTTTAGCCACCTTACTTAGTTTTACTGATGAGCTGACTCATTAGGGTAGTATCAGGGTGATGTGTACAAGACAGACCTTAGGAGTGATGAAACAGGGCAAAAGGAGGCCTGTCTCCAGGCTGTGTACGCAA
>NW_008824935.1:785963-801901 GCF_000699105.1 Pygoscelis adeliae | reverse complement strand
ACTAGACCTCTGCTCGTGGTCACCAAATTACATCATCACTGGGATAACGGTGGTGGGACAGTTCACATGGCTGCAAGGTTGTGATGGATGGATACACAATATTCAGTACAAAGAGACAGGGAAGACGATGGGGGTGTCACCCTTTAAGTGAAGTAGGAACTTGGATGTATGGAGCTCCTCTATGAGGTGGATGACAATCTGGTTGAGAGCTTATGGGTAAGGGTCAAAGGAGAGGCCAGCAAAGATGACGCTGTGGTGTAGTTGTGTTACAGACTACCTCCTTAGGATGAGGAAGTAGATGAAGCCTTGTTTAAACAACTCAGGAAGTCTCTGTATCACAGATCCTCGTTCTTATGGGACCCTTTGCTTTCCCTGTTATCTGCCAGAAGGGCAACAAGGCAGGATGTAAGAAGGTACAGGTACTAGATGAGCCAACCAGGGATGACACACAGCTGCATCTGCTATTCACTAACAAGGCAGAACTGGTTAGTGTGTAATAATCAGTGATAGCCTTGGCTGTAGAGACCATGAAATAGGAGTTCAAGATCCAGAGGAAGGAGAGTAGCAGATTACAAATGCTGAACTTCAGGAGATCAGATTTAAGCTTATTCTGGAAACTGGTAGATGGGATCCCATGGGAAGGAGCTTCAAAGAGCAAAGGAACTCAGAAAAGTCTGCAGATCCTTAATGACAGTATCCTCCAAGTACAGGAATGGTCCATCCCAATACACAGGAAGGCAAGCAGATGTATCAGGAGACCAGCTTGTCTAAGCAGAAAACTTATGAAGGAGCTCCAGTGCAAAAAGGAGCTGAAACTCAAATGGAGATGTCAAAGGGATGTCAAAGGGAAACAAGAGTAGCCTTTACTGCTACATTAGTAGTAAAAGACTGAACAAGGAAAATGTGGTCTTGATAAGTGGATGACTAGATGGGTAAAAAATTGGTTAAATAATCAGGCTTTGAAGAAAGTGGATAATAGACCTACCCTGCCTGGATGCTGATGACAAGTATGGCAAGGGTCTGTTCTGGACCTGACCTGTTTCATATCTTTTTTGAGGATTTGCCAGAGGTGATGGAGTACATGCTTACTGAGTTTGCAAATGACACCAAACTGAGAGGACCAGTCAATAAAGTCTAGGGCAAAGCTGCCATCCAGAGAGATGCAGACAAATGGAGGAATGGGCTGACAGGAACCTTCTGAAACTCAGCAAGGACAAATGCAAAGTCCTGCATCTGGAAACAAATGAACTCCTGCAGCAATATAGGCTAGGGACTGACTAGCTGAGGCACATCTGTGCAGGAGAGGACTTGCGGGTCTTGGTAGCAAGGTGGACATGAGCTAGTAGTGTGCCCAAAGGAGCAGCAAAGGAGATCAATAATATTCTGGGCTATATCACCAGGAACATAGACAGTAGATCAAGGGAAGTGAAAGAAGTCCTTTACTTGGCACTCATGGGACCACATCTAAATACTAAGTGCAGTTTTGGGCCCCCCAATATGGAAAAGATGCAGTCTCCACCCTTGGAGGTTTTGAATACCTTTCTGAATAAAGCCCTGAATAACCTGATCTGACCTCAAAGCTGAGCCTACTTTGAGAAGGAGGTTGGACTAGAGACCTCCTGAGGTCCCTTCCAACTTGAATTATCCTCTAGTACTATGATTAGGAGGGACAGAAAGACAAGGCTAGGAAAGAGAAAGAAGACGGTTCAGACCCAGAAGAAATGCACCCTCATTTCATGATTCTGCCTCCTAACGTCTGCACCCTAAAAGAAAAAGTGCAGAAGTGACTTCCCCAGCTAGGTAAGCACACGAGCCAATCTCCCTGCAAAACAGCTGCCAACCTGAAACATCGCAGTACTGAGGAGGTCCCAGGAGCACAGGGAAGTTCAGCCACAATCCCTACACTAGCAAAAGGGGAATGGGTAGAAGTAAAAGCCAGCTACAGCTTTCCACCTTAGGAAGGTGTGAATAGTCATTGGGAAAGCATTTCTTCCTCAGACATTTGCATATAAACACCTTGATGACACCAAATCTGTCTTTCTTATAAAGAAAACTCAAAAGGTTCCAAAATGCAATTTATTTTTAACATTCTGTTTTATTTTTCTTTTAGGCTATCCCTGGGACTATACTGTCTAAGTTTTCCCTTAATTTGTCTCTCTCTCCGTTTTGCAGAATGACTAATATGAACCCAGAGGCATCTGGCATAATTCTACCAAATATAGCCTACTGATGGGATGGGAGAAAGAGATGCAGTGTGTTTCTATATCTCAGACTTTCTGGAGACAGAGTTTCAGGTTTATTTAGCCCTTGAAAGCAAACAGTGAGAGGAATTAGTAAGTGGAATCTCAAATTTTTACAGAGATAAACGTTCCCTAATATTAGAAGCTCTGCTGTTACCTCAGCCATATATCAGAGGACATACTACATCCTCGTTTGAAAAAAAAATCTACAGCCTAGGTTCAATGGCATAAAATAGAATAGATAAAAAGAGTAGCAGAAGATAATGCTTTGTCAGCCATGTGATGTTATGAACAATACAGTTGCTTGTAAGTCAGCTGGGTATTTACAGCAATTTTCCCTGTGAGAAGGGCTATTGGTAAATGCTACTAATAAAACCTTACAATAACAGTAATAATATCGTTCATTTTTAATAGTGTCTTTGATCCTAAAGGGGCAGCTAGTTTACTACATGTTTTCCAATTAAAAAGGGCATTCATGTTTTATGGCCTTCATCCTATTCATCCTGCTTACCGGCTGTTTAAGGAGAAGGAATAAACCTTTAGCTCTGGAAAACCTAAGACTACTTTGCATTTCTATATTCCCTCCTCATTGCAGGGTCCCTGCAGGCTGTTGACACAGAGTGCTGTAGGGTGACTCCGTTTATCTCCAGTCATTGGTATGATATGACATGGTATTATGCCTCCTAATGTTTGTATTATGTTCTATCCTTTTATATTAAGACCTCCAGACAAGTAATCACACTCCATTGTGCCAGATGCTGTATAGAGTTTTATCAGAAAAGCCAGTCCACAGTCCAGAGAGTCTATAGTCTAAACCAGACAGGGCATTGGAAAATGTAGACATTTGATCCAGTGAGGGCCTCAAACAGAGAAGCAGACTTTAAACAACTTACCAAATTCATACAAGAAATCTGCGGAAGAATAGGGAACAAATAATCTCTGGGCTCAGTTCTGCTTTCACACAGGATAAACTTGGAAAAGTTCAATTCTGTACTTGGGTCATGAACCAACAGAAAGTAAAACATTGGGGTAGACTCCCTGAATGTCAGGGTCATCCGAGGTTTATAAATGCTTAGATTTAGACCAGAATATTATAGACTATAGCAATCCATTTACTAAAATCAAAATCAAAAGAGGAATAAAAAGATTTTTCCCTTGAGTTGAATCTTACCTCTAAGTTTCTTGTCAGGCTGAAGTCTATCTAGTAACTATAACATTTTTATGGGAATAGCTCCTCAAATTAAACACTATCTTTTACCTTTTTTTTAGATTGTTCAGCAAGACTTTAGACAAGTATGAATAAGGACTTACATAGCCTTCTTTAGACCATGTTGCACTGCAAGCTTTACTGCAGCCCTCACACAGAGGAGGAGCTCCTTATGGAAATGTCTCAGCTTCCCCTTCTGAAGTACCAGGGAGGTGTGGTAGGTCACAGAGGGAGTGAAACAGTGACACCCCTTGAGACTTCACTGTACCCCTTGTCCAAAAGTGATACTGCTTGAGTCTTGGGTTTAGTTTCTTGGTTTCAGCATCATGAAAGATTCAAACACTATGGCACACTTCTGTTCGCAAGGAGACCATAACAAAAGTGCATTAAAATGGTATAACTCTGCCCAGTGGTGATTCTGTCAAACAAGTAACAGCTTGAAGAAGGTCGGGGGGGGAGGGGGTGTTCTAAAACAAGACTGATTTTTTAACTATGACATGTATTTAGAAACAAATGGCCTGATTCTCTTGATTAGGCCTTTTGGGGCCCTTGAAGGAGCTGGAGTTTCTTGCTTTTGGGCTGATATGATAGTAGAATTAGACTGCTCAGGTGTCTCAGTTGCTATGGTCCATGTAGATTTTTAGATCAGCCAGAAATTAATAGAGCAGATGCCACCCCAAGATGACTCACTTCTCTAAACCATAACACCACTGCTGCAGAAGGGCATTGTGCTAAGCCAACGCCACTATGTTTGGGTAATTCTTCATGCAAAGAAAAGCCCCAAATTTTTCTCTTGAAATCAGCCTTATGACCCTTGCAGCCTGAAGAAAGGCAGAAGATATATACCATAGACTAGGATCAGATCCCTATATAGATTGAATGTCCAGCAGTTTGAATGCTTATCCAAATCTTGTCCACAGTACCTCTGCTTCCCAACCTTAGAAATCATTTAGGCAAACTTACACTTCCTGCAGCATTCTGGTATTGGGCTGGAAGAGGAATATGAAAAAGGAAGAGATTTAAAATAAATTGGACAGATGTTTTAATCAATTTCAAATGTTAATGAGTTCTGATACTGAATTTCAACATAGCTATTAATATTAGTTCAAAACTCTTCCCAGTGGTGCATGAACACCTCTCATATGTGTGCAGAAAAAGTTTTTGTTTGCCAGTTTTTCTATTATCTTGGCCTTTCGAATACCAAGTTATACCTTCTCAAATATTCATGAGAAATGTGTGTGTGTCTGTATGTATATATAGATACTGTAGTGGACTTCCTTTTAGATCAGACTTAATACTTGCTCCATCCAAATGAAAACAATCTTAAGTCTTAAGAAGCTTTTGAATTCTTCGAAAGTGGAGGGATTTATAAATCCACAGCTGGAACAAAATGAATTGCAAACCTTAAAAGACAGATTATGTTTCCAAAACATGAGGACAAGTATGACCTTACTGTAAAACTATGTGTTTTAGCCTATGGGTAAAAGTGGTACATGAGGGGATTATTTATGTTTAGGTGTGTAAATAAATAGTAAGCCTTTGGACACCTTTCTCATATTTCCAGTGGAGCCTTCCAGCAGTCTTTTATTTCTGTTATGGCTTCAGGACAATAAGACCAGGAACATAGCTAAATTAGATGTTGCAAATGCCAAAGTGTCTGTGGCACCTCTCACCTTCACATCTAAGGGGCTTGATTCAGTTGAACATGTGCTTTACTTAAATGTAGTGATAGTACCATGACACTCTGGTACGCTGCTCCCAGACTAAACCATTGCTCTATGTAAAGGTAGCAGAACTGGGTCCTTGGTATTGTATCTATCTGATCATGAAAGAAGTCTCATCCTATACCAGTCATGACTGTAGAATGGAAGTAATTCTAGGGAAATTGACTGCATTTGTACAAATACTTTGCTTTGTTTTATTTGGCTGTAGAAAGAGTAAAATTATGTTGGTCATACAGTGATACACTTAGCAGATTTTGTAGAGGCAAAATACTTCTGAAATAATTGAAGGTGAGCTGTAAAGACAATCAATCATCAGAAAGTCATATTCTTTTAACGTTTAACTTATCCAAATCCCTGCTCTTTCTGAAGTATTTTTCCATTACTTTGAAAATGTTAGAACAATAACAACAAAAAGTCCCATGCTATTATATCCTCTGAAATGACCATAACCAATCATAGGCCATCATCATTTTAGTGTCTTCAGTGATTAATATTTTTTTACACACGGACAAAATTAACACAGTCTGATATATATATAATCTTTGTACTTAGCCTGGAAGCTCCCTGCCTGATTGAAAATGCCTGCTCTGGACCCTCAACCCTGTACTGTATCCTGCATAGTACTCTGCTGTAGTCCATGTTTAGGCAGAGTGCCATAAAAATTCTACCTTAATCTTCTGTGAAGTTAGATGTGATAACATACAAACTCTCAGATGCTTCAGTAGCCATCCTTTTGCATAATACTCCACTAACTCATCCAGTAATTAGGAGTTTTGGGCTTTCTTCGAGCAGAGAATGCTTGAATCTGTATCTTTCACATGTTAGTGAAGTGCTCAGGCCATGAGGTATTCTGGTTAACTTGTTCTCCACCCTTTGTCTTGAAGTGCAGCCAGAAATGCTAGCATCGTGGGCCAGAAGGAGTACAGCCAAGAAGAAACCTGACTCTAGCTTAAGGTTCAGACATTTGGATAGAAAGGGAAAAAACCCAGGGATGCCAGACACTCCTCCCTAATATGTATGCACATTATATAACCGTTAAAACAGTCCTGGGAGCAGAGTTAAGATCCATAAAGTCTATTATTATTAAGCACCCACCTGAGAAGATGGCTAAATATGTATTGTCTTTTTCTGCTTGTAGTAGCCCTGAGAAATATAGCTTCAATGAATCTTCATCTGTCCTTTCTCAAGTCTATGGGTAAGATCATTGCAACATTCATTGCCTTCCTCTTTTTCTTTTAATTAGCACTTGATTCCTGTTAAGGCCTTTTGAACATGGTCCCATGTGCCTTGTTGCCAAGCAGATTATCACCTTGTAGCTATTGTGTATTTGGAAGGAAGTTTTCTGGGGCTATTTATTAAGGAAGTACAACACCACTCATATTTTAAAATGGATTAGGAAATGGAGGTACAGAAGAGCAAAATGACCTGCCTTAGATCAAAAAAAACAGAGATAGAGCCAGCAGGATGCTCCCATGTTTCTGGCACCCAGCTCAGTGCCTGGTATGGCATATATATCATATTTTCTTTCCTGGATACATTTTCTTGTTTGAAATATATAAATTCCCGAAACCTCTGCTTAGACAAAGTCTACCCCTTCATGCAATTAGGCAAGCTATTAATGTTGTGCCTCAAGAACAGTGCTTCATAGTGCTCCTGTTCCCACTGACGTGCCTTTTCCAACAAGAAGCGCAAGCATTATTTGACCTAAAAAGAGTTTTGAGAGTTCAACCACAAAAAGCAATAGAAATCTCTGTTTATGGGAGAATTTTGAGTGGCTTGATGGTAAACAAAATAACTGGTGATTTCAATTTTTAACAGTTCTTTAGACTGGACTTCTACACAGACTTCTAGAATATAGACTATATACATGCATACATATAGATGTAGGTATACATATAGATGTGTGTATATATTATATAGATGTGTGTATATATTACATAGATGTGTATATATATCTGTATATATATATGGGCAAATTCTGCTTTTCATAACTGAACAATATTGCCACTGAATAGCATAGAATGTGGCTCTGTTTGAGAATACCATTCCGTATGGAAGAAGTTAAATCCTTTCTGAAGTGCAGAATATCATCTTGGACCTCCTTCAGCTTTACTGTATATGCAATTAATAATTCAAGATTCAGAAAACAGAAACAAAGAAGAGGAAGCTCACCAAACATGGTTTTGCTTGAGAAACACTGAGAAAAATCTCCCTAAGGTATTACTAACATTAAAAGATGATGGAAATTCTTGACCTTTCGGCAGTCAGGATTACGGTTAGGCTATACTGTATATGATATGATCTCTTAGTGGGGCATCTTTTTAAGGGTCACCTGCTCAACGAAAAGGTTAATGTTTACTGGCATGTACAAAATGGGCCCTGCAAAACTTCAGCCAACTGGAAACCCTTGTCAGTTGGAAGTCTAATTAGATTAATTCAGCTTAATTATGTGTACTATTTAATAACAGTTAAACAAAGGCTAACTAATATACTTTAAATATCCTAGTCTCAAAATTATTCTCAGCCTTAAGTAGTCTATGTCATAGGTACCAGTTTGAATATTGCTCAGTTTCCATAGAATATATTAATATTACTACATTATGCCGTAAGAGCCTTGTCTAGCATGTGAAATACGATGTGTCAACAGTTTATTTCAGTTTTTGAACCAAAGTGAATAGTTGCTATAGCAATTGTTACAACACAGATTATTTGGCATACTCTAATGATTCAGAACAATAATGGCTGATGTTTTAAACATTTTTGTCACCTGTGTAGTAAAAGCAGGGCATATTCCTGAAAACTTGAAAACTACAGTCTTCCTACTGACACATGGTTTGAAATTGAATTCTGGAATGACAGAAGATTTTTCTGTACTATTTTCAAATTGAGCTGAGAAAAAAGAAATCATACAGCAAGAAAGAATCAAATACATTTAAGATGTATAATTAAGTTTTCTAAGCTGTTTGTTACAGCTGTGTGAAAAAACAGTTCTTCTCAGTTCAACAGAGGATGCGTGAGCTCTTCCCAGAACATTGCTACATTATAGATGCATGACTCTGAAGTGGCCTGATGCAAACAAAATGTATAGCAACCTTCTGATTTGCTCTGTGTTGTGCCTCACACCTTTGACTGGTGTCATTTTTCTTTCTAGCACACTGGATTTAGGTGGAGCTTACTGGGAAAACTACTGTGTTTTGCCAATGATAGTTCAGGACCAGAAAGGGGAATCCTCACTAATCACTTGTGAATAAACTAACTAACTGCTGTGTTCAGTATCAAACCAGAGAGGGATCTGGATCGTAAACTTAAAATATAGTACTGGACTCCTGTCAGAAGCTTCCTCATCTTTTGTCTTCACTTTTCCCATGGACCTTAACAACTGAGTTTTATTGGTAGAAACCTGGCATTAAAAAATTTAAATTTACATGGGCAACTATTCACAAAAGAAGGTCTGTTACCTGTGTAGGAAAAGACAATGCTTCACAGAGCATTTCCAAGGATTTTGGCACAAGTGGAGGCTGATAAGCCAGTTGAGGCTCTGACCTGTACTTCTGAGACGTACTTCAGACCATCAGGGAGTGCAGGGACACTGTAGAACAAAACATAACTTTGCAGTTATCACACAAGATAGTTGAGGGGTATCGGCTCAATCCAAGCAGACTGTCAAAAAAACATGTGTCTTCAATTATTTTTATTTCTATACTATATTCAATTGACTAAATTATATATTTCATGTTATGCGTGCATGGAGAGAGAAAGCTTTTTCCATTTTCCATTTAAAATTAAATTAAAATTTACTTGTTCTCTGGAAACATGCATGATAATACAAATAAAATGCAGCAGAGAAGAGTGCAAGAAGTGAAAGTATCGAATTCTCATGAATAGATGAATCTCCTTGTTTCCCCCCTTTCCAGTTCTTGTTTGGTCAATCCATTTCTGTTCCTTGGAAAATTCCTTACAACATGACCGTGAATCTGATCAATGTATTCAGGTCACAGGAAATAACAGAGGAAAAGATTGAAAGTGATTTCTTGACTAAAAGAGCTATTTTTCTACCACCCCTCCCCAGATATCTTGCCTTCAGCCAATCCTAATTCAATTAGGAATAGTAGTAGGAATGTCTCAAATTACTGCAATTGCTGCAGCAAAAAGGGAGGAAGATGATAGAAACATACATACCCCTGACCTATGTGGGACCTACGCAAAATAATTCAATTACATGTTATAAAAATAACTGTTACCTATACTACTATGTAGTGGTGATAGCTATGTGGGAAATGGCATTTATAAAGCACCTTTGACCACTTCACCTGAACCCAGATCGCTAATCCGTCTGGCCTGAGACAATTTCCAACACTCCCAATCTGTCAACAGTTCCAAACAGCTGCCATTTCAAAACTAAAGCCAGCCTTTCAGACAGATGTCATCTTCTTTCCCTCAAGATGTGGCATTATTCTTTTCTTTGCTCCTCCTCTCATAAATTCCGCTGATGTGATGTGGGATCAGTAACTGGTCCTTGAAAAGGTGACTGAAGAAGTGGCAGATCCAGTAGCTGATAAACCATCTTAACCCGAGATGATAAAAGATTATTCACACTCATGATCCAGGACTCCAGATTCCAAAGAAATATGGGAATCATTTCTGCCTGAAAAAGAGTGAAACATTATACTCAGAAGTGCAAAAAGGGAAGATAAAATCTACTTTTTACTTTTTTCCCCCAGAGATATTTGTTTATATGCTTATGAAAGTTCTGTGGGATGACATTCTATCTTTATTGTAACACTGCAGTCAGTGGAAATTAAATTAAATTTATGTGAGGAGAAGTGATGACAAGGGACTGTTTGAGTGGGGAAGGGACAAGACACTCCATTGGTCCCATTTGCTCCAAATTTCCACCCACAAAATTTCCATAATTTTTAATTCAGCCAGGGTTATATCTTTGGGAGTCGCCTGGGAGTAAAACAAGATCATCCATAGGTACAGGGTATAAGGAGGTTGTGTGAATGTGGACTTCCTTCTCAAAGCAAAAGGATTTATACTTATTGAAGGCTGCTTCCCTCTGGTTGAGTTCCTCCAGCACATCTCCCTTGAAGTGGGAGAAAGCTCTTGCAGCTTTTACAACAGTATAATTAGCTTTAGTACAGCTCTCTGCTGTTACTGCCAAACTGTTTCTAGGTGTGGCACTAGCTAGTTAAATACTTCTGTATCATGGGACCCTGTATAACTCAGACATACCCTGCAACACAATGTCCAGAACAATGGTTGACATCTTATGCTCTTATATCTGCCTATAGCATGCTGTTACAGAGGATAAATACATGCAATAGAAGAGTTTAAATGCCTGCAGAGACTGAATAGCAAAAATGTAAGCTTTTTTCATTAAGCAGATTTTTATTTTCTTCCAATTGTCTGGCATTTTTAACTTGAGGTAAACTGGTTATCCAGTTGCAGAGAGACAAAACAGCACTACCAAGCAAATGGTTTCAAATATGCTAAAAAGTTTTAAAATTATTCCCCCTGCATTCCTGAGAAACATAGTACTAGCAACAAAGTGATGGTTGGAAGTATGGTTTTATTTTGTATTTATTTATTTTTCTGTTACTTGAATCTTTAAGACACAAGTAATATGATCATTCCCAATGAGTGCCAGCAACAATTTTTTGTAACACCAGAAATACAGCTAGTTATAAAGGCAAATGCAGCAATAGCATATTAACTGCCACGAACTTAATCATACCAGATCTATATAAATGGTGGATTTTGAATCTGTGCCTCACATGGCATTGTACGTGGAATTCCTGTTGGAGCCAATCCTACCTACTTCTCCAATTAATTCAGATAGAGTTGCGAGTTCTCAGCACTACCGAGGCTGTTTAATAAGGGCCTAAATCCCCAGCCTTTGAAAATGGAAAAATTCACTTTAAAAAAAGAATTCTATAGAACTGGGCATTTATTATGTAAATCAATAATGTTGTCAATAAAGATCCTATAACATTCAATAGAAAATACTCTACAGAGGTTTTGAAACATCCTACAGAATTTAATAAATAAGGTGTATGGCATACAGGAACCTCTAAAAAGAAACTATGCAAAGCATATATTCTATATCAAGGCCCCAGATATTTTATATTCGTTTGTATGGGACCTTATTAAGTGTTAATATAAATAGGACAGTTTCATTAATTCTATGTTCTACCAGGTTTTTTCATCCCCAGGAGACACTATTCAGGAAGATAAATTTTTCTTCATGAACTTTCCACTAAAGCAAACAAAAAAGACTTCAAGACTTCCCTGGAAACAATCTTTGCTCTTAAAGAGCAATAGGTGGTATCAGTTATTCCAGACCAAGTCCTTTTCTCACTTCTTAAGTTTTTTAAATAGAGCTGTTTTTAGAAAACCCACTCCATGCAATCCAGATATTGTGCAAGTATGCAATTTATCTTGTTGTATTTATCTAACTAGCTGTGGATAAGAAAACATGTTTTTTCTTTTATCTGAGCACTGTTGAATGGAGTTTTTCCTTTAACAAATGCCATTTTACTGTATTAGAAAGAGGAATTCATTATCAGTCAGTTAAGTGAAGTTACTTTAGTCCTGAGATGTCCCAGTTTCAGAAAGGTTTGGTTTATGCTTAAAGCTTTGGTAACTGGATAGTCTGTAATTGAGTGGGAAACACATTAATTCACATGGGAGAGTGAAACCAGAAGTTGTGAAAATTTGTCACTGTTAACACTTAACACAACTGTTATGACAAAATAATAATTCTTTTAAAAAATTCTTTTGATGTTAAATTTGGTGCTGTAGCAGCTGCAGTAAGTGTTAATATAAATAGGACAGTTTCATTAATTCTATGTTCTACCAGGTTTTTTCATCCCCAGGAGACACTATTCAGGAAGATAAATTTTTCTTCATGAACTTTCCACTAAAGCAAACAAAAAAGACTTCAAGACTTCCCTGGAAACAATCTTTGCTCTTAAAGAGCAATAGGTGGTATCAGTTATTCCAGACCAAGTCCTTTTCTCACTTCTTAAGTTTTTTAAATAGAGCTGTTTTTAGAAAACCCACTCCATGCAATCCAGATATTGTGCAAGTATGCAATTTATCTTGTTGTATTTATCTAACTAGCTGTGGATAAGAAAACATGTTTTTTCTTTTATCTGAGCACTGTTGAATGGAGTTTTTCCTTTAACAAATGCCATTTTACTGTATTAGAAAGAGGAATTCATTATCAGTCAGTTAAGTGAAGTTACTTTAGTCCTGAGATGTCCCAGTTTCAGAAAGGTTTGGTTTATGCTTAAAGCTTTGGTAACTGGATAGTCTGTAATTGAGTGGGAAACACATTAATTCACATGGGAGAGTGAAACCAGAAGTTGTGAAAATTTGTCACTGCTTCTTAACACAACTGTTATGACAAAATAATAATTCTTTTAAAAAATTCTTTTGATGTTAAATTTGGTGCTGTAGCAGCTGCAGTAGAAATAGTCAAATTTCTACCGGCTAAAGTATCCCAGGACTTCATTTTCAGTATTTCAGGACTTCAAAAATACAGAAATGACTATTGTTATCTATATAGTGTGGCAAAGTTGGCAGGAGTTGTTTTTTCACAAGCAAAGTTGGTTGTTCAGAATTTGGAAGGAGCTTTATATCCAAGTGTTCAGTGAATCATCCTAATATGTGACTGATTTTTGAGAAGTCAGCAGCACTCAGAAATAGTCCTGAGAATTTATTCTACTTTTAATTACAGAGCTGAGATTATGGGGGTTCCTAAGGAACTGGCCGGTGGAATTTCTTATGTGTGATAACCCTACATTCCCCCAAAAAGGGAAGGATGTAGAATGAGTAACAGTAAGGTATGGCGACGATAGGTCTGCAAGAAGGGTTAGGATCAAAATGGAAATGCCTTTACCTTAGAAGCTTCCCAGGTGATGGGAATAAAGAGTTGAAGAAAATGGTAATCTGACACAATTTTTACACCTCTCTAAAAATATAAGCATAGTCACTGTGGATTCATGATGAAAATTTTATAATACCACAAAACCAAACAACGTAAGACCGCCTACCCGTCTGCCCTTTTTAACCTCTGGATAGAACTGATGTATGATTGATAGACACTAACTATGGAAATATTTCCCAAGGGGCAGAAAAGTAAGGTTTTCCATGGAGTTTATTGTTTTCAGAAACTATCTTGGCTCCGTAAATAGCTCTGGTTCAAGTAAATGTAGAGGATGCTCTGCAGCTATTTATCCCTGTGCCGTAACCTGGGGAAGCTGCTGACCGGGCTGACAGCGCTCCCACACATGCCACACAGGAAAAAAAGACTCATATACACAGCACAAGCCTCATGTGAGAAAAGGCTTTCAGGGGAAAAGGGAGCTCAATGAGTTTCCCACTCTCTCCTCGGCTTTCGGAGTTGAGATTGTACCTTGGGACATAGGTTGGACAAAGACAGTTTGGTTTTTGGTACTGATGCCCTACGAGCAGGTTAAGAGGATGCCAGCACCTCAGAAGTGAGCAAACCCACATCTGCAGAGTCAGCAGAGGCATTATCTGGAAGATTTTTGACATGGGGCCCCTTTTACTTTAGGCATGGATGGGATTATGAAGAGGACATGCTAATGTTTGCTAAACACAACAGAGCTGCCCTGTTTGACACCACACAAACTGATGAGACTGTAAAAATTCCTCGGGGGCTTTATGGAAAATAGATCCTTGTTTTAATTCTGTTCTATGATTAGTTACTGCTTCATACTTTTTTTTTTTACACCTTCAGGGGACACCCACTGATTTAGCTCACTAGTCTGTGCAGTTTATAAACCAGGGTTTACTTTCTGTTAGCACAGTAATACCTCAAAGCCATGTGAGAACTCAAGGCTTTATGTATTAGTGGTGCATACAGAAAGCCTATTTAGAATTTACCATGGTTCACATTGTCAAATCTTTTTTTCCTAGCATTAGATCCACCAAAACATCTGTAAGCCTGCCCTACTAAATAAAAGCGCCTGACTTTCAGAAGAGAATGAAAGCGGCTCTTGTAGATTCTGTGTTTATAGCATGTCATATGGTACAGCTTGGTCAGAATATTTCTGAAGTTAAATAATGTTTAGAGAAGTTCCAAAACAAAAATCAATCCAAGAAAAAAATTCCAAATAAAAGATTTCTGGTTTGTAAAATGTTGTCAGCCCTGCTTCCTTTGAGTAAGGCTGATCTACAAAAAATGGCTTTGTCTGTGTAACTTTAACATAGGGGATTGATTTAATTTTCATTTTCAACTGAAATAATTACACTTGTACAGTCATGGAGGTATAGTGCTGCCTTATTTCAGGAACAATCAGTCCCATTTGCACTGCAACTTGTGGCTATACAAGGACGTACACCCCAATACCCTGTCCATGGAGGAAAATTCCCCACGCACTGGATTACATTCTGAGATACCTCTACATCCAAGGAGGCTACTTGAACGTGTAACTGCAACCTTGTTCCAGGTATGCCACAGGTCAGCACAAGCTTTAGAAAGCCAAATATCTTGAAAGAGAGTACTTTGATCTTCCCATTCCTTGAGTACAACTCTAAGATAAACTAAAAGCAAACATCCTAGTTTAGCGTGTTTTAGTAATCTGCCCGGGAATGTGATGTTCCCTGAAAGCAAATGTATAGCTTTCTCTTTCTGTCCTTCTCTCATAAATGAATTCTCTTTTTGTTAAGCTGCATGTTATATGAAGTAGTTTTTTAAGCTACAAATTCCCAAACACTCTTCTGATTAACCCCTATCTAAGTATAGGACACACTACTTGTGTCCAAATTCCCCAGTCAGACCACAGCTCACACAGACTTCTGTGTCTCTCCTCTAGCGGGGATCTTGGGAATTTCCATTTGTCTGAGGAAGGGTTGTTTATCATGCATGTGACTCTGGTTCTACTTCACCTCAGTCTCATGAGAGTGTTTTTAGGGGATAATGGTTAAGATCTCCATTTTCCTTAAAATGGCAAATTTCTAGCTTCTGTGATTGCAGGAAAAATTTTGAAAATGTGGAACACTCTAAACCGCAGAATCCGGAAGTCAAATAAAATACTTTCTTCCTCTTTATTTTTAAGGTTCTTATGTTTTTTTAGCCAGTTTCTTTCTTTAGTATTGGTTTTTTTCTGTAGAGAAGGTGGAGGTAAAGCGATTAACTCACATTTTTACTTATCTCTTTTTTATTCTTTGAGGCTGACAAGGAGCTTTTGCTAGCCTTCTAACTGTAAGTGAAATCAGGGTTATGCTGATTTCATAACTGAAATAAAGGGCAACTAGTCTCCAAACAACAGCAGCTACCAGCTCCTTCCCAAAAGCAAGTAAGGTCAGTGTGCCACGATCTATCTGAACCAAAGAAAGATCCAAAGGAACTCCTTCCTTGTAGTGCTCATGGCAGTCCTAAAGAAAAGGCTGGGGTGAGACCCCAAGAGGAGACACAGCCTGACTGACAGTCTGGGTAGTGTTCGGTGGATCGGAGGAATTTGCAGTGCACGTGTCAAACCAACTATTTTCCTCTCAGTATTCCGAGAGGGGTGCAAGAGGCTTTCCTTTTCCCTCTTATAAACGGCCCTGCAGCCTGAAGGTAAGGGTTTGATGCTGGACAACCGAGGCTGTGCATTTCTTGTTTAATTGTTAGCTCCTTGCCTGTATAATTTTAGATGTAATTGTTTTTTTCCTCCTTTCTTTTCTTTTTTTTTTCTTTCTTTCTTGCATCAGTGGAAACAAAATGTCAGAAGTATGGGAATACTGGAGCAA
>NW_008824935.1:784192-785953 GCF_000699105.1 Pygoscelis adeliae | reverse complement strand
AACAGACGCTTTCCTGGAATATAATATTATGCCATGGGGGTCAGAAGCAGATGAAGCTAAACAATGACAAAAGAGAGTGACTTTATACATACATTTCTTCTTGTTCTTTTTTGAGCCATAAAATAGTTGAAGTTACTAATTTTACTGTAAAAACAATTATTTTTCTACCCGCTGGGCAGCTGGATTAAGATTTAAGCTACTGTTGAATGATTGGATTCTTGCTATTCTTTCTTTTTTTTTTTTATTTTAGTGCTGTCAGTATATTCAGTGTCATTTAAGTAAAGCTCATGTTGCTCAAGAAAGATTGCAACGACTTTGTGTTTTGTACACCCAAGAAACTACTGCTTGTAGCTAGCAGGAAAGATATGAATGACTGAGAAGGGAACTTGCTGGTCTGTATTGAACCATACTATTTTGAATAACATGTTTCAAGAAAGTGTCATTTACACAGTTTACTAGGGACAAGAAGTTCTAAAATTAAAAAGGCTTCAAATAAAACAAGTCATCCTCAGGGAACCCACTGGGAATTGTTCATTTGAGTTCACCCAAGAAAAATTGTTTTAAAGTTATTTACAATGCCAGATTCTTGGAATACAAGTTTGAGATATTGCTTTAGCAAAAGCTTTTTTTTTTTTTCTTATTTTTTTGAACAAGGTTCCACTTTAAAATCACAGATTTATTTTCTGTAGAAAAGAGTTCCTTGCAAGTGTAGCAAAGAAGTTAGATTTTTTTTATGGAGGAAAAAGGAATTAATGTGTCTGAAATGCATATTCACTAGGCAAGTTTAGTTTTGTGTGAAGTGGTAGCTTTAAGAATCACTCCTGATTAATTGTAAAGCCTAATGAAATCAGCAGGCCTTCTCACATGTTTCAAATTAAATATATGATCAAGTGATCTGCTGGATCTGACAGACTGTACTCTTCAGTAGATCCAGAAAAACATTTTTACCAGATTTTTTTTTTCCTAAGAATAAACGTAAAGCCTGGTGAACTGAAACATTTCATGAGTTTATTTCTGTTTTACCTTATTGTTAATGCAAAACCCAAATATTAACCAAATAAAAATGTTTTGACCTTTTCTTCTTTTTTTTTTTTCTTGGGGGGGGCAGTGTGGAGGAAACATTTTTTTATTTAGAAATCTTCTTAATTTGTAGTTCTGGCATATAAAAAAGCAGTACTTGAAGATTTAGCACTTTGGATCACAGGAACTTTTTGTCTAACATTGTCAGACATGAAATGAAATTTTCCAGTCTGTTTGGTTCCTACAATTGTTTAGGCAACCCAAAATGGCTTTTCTGCTTCAATTTTACAGAGTAGTCAGGAAATTTGTTGTTTTTCTTTGTCCAACATTCCTCTTTATATGGAAAGTCTGTTTTTGAATATTAGGAACTTGAGGTTATTTAACAGTGTTAATAATTTAAACTTCTTGGATCTTTTTCAGGTAGTTCAGACCTTGAGAAAGCAAACATTTGCACTATTACGGATAAACTCCATTTGACTCACCTTCTCCAACTTCAGTATCTGTCATTGAAATAAACATTACACAATAGCATTACATTTTATTTACCCTACTTATCTTCCAATACCATGAAAGAGGCAATAGGTGCTGCTCTAAACTGCAGAGTAGTAACCAAATTCAACATTAGCAACTTTTTCCCTCAAAAAATGAGGCCATAAGCAACAATAAAAATTTACATTTTACTTCCTACAGATAATTTCTTCCCTAGCAAGCTGTTTGTGCCTGGCAAGATGCCCCAGTCAC
>NW_008824935.1:763732-784146 GCF_000699105.1 Pygoscelis adeliae | reverse complement strand
GTAACTTAACTGTTTTATTTGGGCTGAGAAGAGCAAGTTTCCAGCTGGACAACACTCTGTAGTGCTTCACATATACCAGAAGATGCCACATAACAATGTGAAAAAAAAAAAAGAAAAAAGAAGCTACTGAAACTTTGGCTTGGTACCCACAACTTACAGTAGCTTGTTTTGTTGGCTGTAGTACTCTATGGAGAGAAACAAGAATACATGAGGTAACTCCCCTGATATTTTTGAGATCTGAATAAGAAATTACCCAGGATGAAAATGGCTCATGCAAAAATACTAGACCTCTGCATTGTCACACAGCAGCATCTTTGCTGATCATCCTGTGTGTAACAACAGAGGCAGCACCAGATCACCTAAACTGATACCCAGTGATCTTTACCCTCCTCATTATTCAAATCAGCCACTCCAGAAATCCCTTTCTATGCATCTTTTCAACTTCTGCATTAGATGCATGTCTTTTATTTTATATAAGGCCTGGTACAACACACTGAAGCCTACAATACTGCTTTATCTTTTTTCAGTCTCCTGTGGTTTGTGAGATCTCATAGTCCCTTTCCAACTTTTTTACACGCTTACTTTGTGCCCAGTTACTTACTTTGTGTAAGTTACTGATTTTATATTCTTTACATTTACAGAGCAGCCAATTCTCAGTCCTTTTTCTCTCTTCATAAACCTGGAGCTGCTGCTGCTTTTGAGTCCCAGGAGAGCGTCCCACTCCCAGAAATTCTCTTTTTTCATCTAAAACCAGTGGGATACCAATTCTTGGAGGAGTTCCCTTTCCTCTCTGGCCAGGGTGGTGAGGTGCGGGCATGCCTCCCCACTGGACTAAGGGCAACTCTCTGTGTACTTCTCCTTCAAACCTTCCTCTTTCCCGGTGCGTTGGGCACCTGCTCTACTGCCGGAGAATGGCTGGTAGTAAGGCTAAACAGTGGTTAGCAATGGTGACAAGATTACTGTGATGTTAGAGGCCATATGGAAATTACAGTTAAGGCCTGTTGTCTGCCACTCAGGTCTCAGTATTTTCATCCATTCTCATTTTGCTGAGAGTTTTTCTTTGGCCTCTTCCTCAAAATATACTTTTGTGACACTCCCATAAAGCCACAAAAGACCAGTCAAGAAGGGCCAAAAATAAGGAACTTGCCCCACCCCTGCCATCAGGCCCCGACAAAAGCCAGAAACTGTGGAGAGAAATCAGAGGAATGAACGAACTGATTGCTAACTCCAAACCCTCAGTTCACCTGCTTGTGGCCTGTTGCTCACATGAGTATTTTTTTCATCTGTAGCCTATGCAATCTAATTCAACAGCAAGTTCTTTGGTGCAGGGACATCATTTACAGGTGTGATTTTGGAAACCAATGATTCTGTAAAACCCATGGCTAGCTGAGGGGGACCTAAAAAGAAGCCCGTGATTTTTATGGAAGCCTGAGCATGTATCTTCTGGAAATCAGACTCCTCTACAAATTCGTATTTTCCAGTCTCTCTGTCACTCTGGCAAGCTCCTGGACAGGTTGTGGAGTTTCTTTCAGAAGTTTTAAAAATGCAGTTAAGATAAATACTTGCTGGGAATGTCCTGGATATAAACAATTCCACTAGTGGTTTCCAAAGCAAAGCTTCTGTCTTCTTCTGTAAGATGATTGCAAAAACTCCCTTAGAAATCTCATCCTCGATTTCTTTAGTATTTTTCAAATTTTGCAGAATGTCTGCAAAACACGAGAACTTTGTAGATAACAAGTAAGAAACTAGACAACATAATTGCAGGAGGTGAAAAGAAATTCTGGAACTGGCAACCTCACTCATGAATCTGATACTAATCATCTACAATAACAAAGTTCTGAGAAGAAAACAAAGTGAGTGCTGAGAGATCGTTTAACAACAGCTACAAAAAAAAAAAAAGGTTTAACAACAGTAACAACCAACCAAAAAAACCCCCAACCCCCCAAAAAGGAAGTAGAGCTAAACCAATCTCTATTCAAAATTCTGTTCCACAAGTCTCAGTGGAGCCTTTGAGACTGTGGTCCCCATATTTCAGTCAGCCATGTGCTTCATGAAAAATTCAGATCTGAAGATTCATGGAGTTCTTGACTGTTCTTAGCACACTGTCTTTTGTTCTTGCTTTCATGCTTTTACCCAACACCTCAGCAGTTAGATCCCTTTGGGACTTGAAAAACCTGGGGTTTTTTCCTCCCTTTGTCCAACAGAATTCTGGCTTAAAAATCTCTCTCCAAAAATTTCTGGAAGGTGCCTTGGGGAAATCTGGGATGAGAGATGCCTCCGAATATTTCTGGAACAGTGGAAACTGTTCTGTTTTGAATGAAATAATTAAATACTTGTTAAGCTGTTGGCCTTGAGGTTAGGGAACTTGCCTGAAAGGGGAGAGATGAATATTTCAGACTGCTCTGATTAATAGTTCACTATTTTATGTTAAACCAAGCAGGGAATAGACCTCTAGCATTCTCCTTCCAAGTAAGCCTTACTTTAAAGTCCCATTCTCACACTTCTTCACTTGGTTTTCTTCTTTATGTGCCACCCCAACCTAGGTGAGGGGTATGAATACAATATAACTCTGGGGAAAGCTAGAATTTTGTGCTCACCATTTCCTGTTGCCTGGCTTCGGTGCCTCTCCAAGCACTATGTCAGACTTTGCAAAGCCTATTCTTATGTGCCCAACTCTCCCCACACAGCCTTGGTACCTAACTGAAGTCTGGTGAATCGGGGTATTTATAAGTTCCTTCTGTGGATTTCACCTCTAATTGATTATTTTCTTATTCTTTATCAAATTCCTATTCAACTAAAAATAAATCCCTCTGCCAATTGTAGCAGGACATGGAAAGCATTTTGCTGTAGCAAGGTATTTATATGGATTGGAAGCTGTGAGATACCTTCTGCAGGATCTCATTTGGTCTAAAGTTAGGAACAAAAGTTGACTTTTAGCTGTATGTAATTCTTCGCCCTGTCAATGCATGTCAGTCACATTTTCTGAGGCGATTCAAATTCAGTATGTAAAAAATGCATTAACATTCTTTGTACATTGTTTCCTTGGGTTTCCCCGATTGGTGAAATAGCCTCCACATTACCATCTTCTGCAAGAATTTTTCCAGAGGCAAGGAATTTGGATTGACTCTTTCTAGTAAAACTACAAATAGTTTTTTCTTTTTTTTTTCCCCCAAAGGCAGGGAACCATTGTACCCTCGATGGGTGCACAATAAAAAGCCACTGAAGATTGTTTTCCTGCTTTTTTTATCCCCATGGATCTTGTAAGATGGTGGATCCATCCTTCATCCTTTTTTTTTTTAAATAATATATGTATTAGATTACATTGCAGTGGCTGACACTGCTAATATTAACACTGTTGTTTTAGATGCAGATGTCATGATATGCAAAATCATTCAGCACTAGATATCCTAAGTATCCAAAAGATAATGTTGGCTGCAAGAAATCTAAACGACACTCTTCCTTCAACAATTGTTGATATGGACAAGGCAAAAGGACCTTAGGTGTTTGCAGAATGCTGAAGTTGTACCCATCTGATTCTGAAATGTCCCTGTAGAGCTATTTTGAACTTCCTGGAAAAACAGAGAGGATATGAGTATGAATTAAGATGTTACTTCATTTGGCACCACATGGGAATTTGATACCTGTGGAACATTAGTTACCTAGGCTGAAAATAATAATCCAGTCTCTTTCATCCGGTACTATCTAGTTTATAGTGTTGCTTCCAGGTTATGATGTTGCATTTGATTACAATGCAATAATAAATTACCCATCATACAATAATTTTAATTGTCCTTCCCTGGAGCTGGTCTTCCTTACAGCTTTGTAAAGCCAAACAGCTTGAGCAATTTGACTCTTGTTCTTGGATATCTGGGAAGTTTCTGCTTACCAAAAGTTTCAGTTCCTCCTCAAAGAAAGGCGCTAAATTTCTTGGGTGAAAACAGCAATAATTATACCATCATTGTGATCTCTGTGGGCGATACATTTAGGATGCCACAAATCTGAGAAATAAAGAACTTCGACTGAGAACAAAAGTGATGACTCGCAACAGATTCTGTCCTGTTGTCTGTGTTACCCTGTTTACAAAACATTTTTCAAAATTTGCGAAGAAAGCAAACTAAATAATGTTTTAGTGGTGCTCATACTGTGAAAACCAAGGAGCCCAATTACTTTCCATCTTCAGAACAGAGAAACAAATAAAAATCCAAAGAAACAGATCTAAGGACTCTAATATTCAAACCCTCTTTTTTCTTCTTTACCACTTCTTCAGTGATTCTTCCAGCTCCCACTGGCTGGTACTGGTTAATCAGTACTTTGCCAAAGTGTGGTCTTAGACCTGTGCACTGCTAGCAGTTAAAGGCTGGTTTCCAGAGAAAGGGATGATCTTCATTTCACCTGGGGAAGAATGCAATAACAGCTAGAATTTAAAAAACTTGTCTGGTTCATTAATAACTGTGACTCTGACATGAGACACTAATTATATGGAAGATTCACAACAAAGAATGATGAGGTGGTAGATGAGGGGGATGGGTGCCAGACCCAGAAGAGGGTTACTATGTGTGTAGTTACTTTCAGGCTAAAGCCAACTAGGCCTTAACATATGCCCAACTGCATTAAAAAATCACTCTTTCTGCATGGGAAAAGTTCACTGTAGACACAAACCAAGAAAAACACAGCCTCTTATTAGGTTAAAGTGTCTTTAGACTTCTGACTGCTGCAGGAGAAATGGTACGGCAGGTTTGGGAGTGAATGTTGAATGCATTGAACTAAACAGTCACAGAACAAAGCATTGTCAAAAAACAAATTGCTGAAGCATATGACAGGAATATTTGGCCACACCACTTTTTTTCATACCGTGTTTAAGTGAACACTGAATCTTGGAACAAACCCAGTCAACCAGGGGCAAAGGGTTTCATGGCACTATTCTAATCACCAATCTGTTTCATCTTTTTTTTTCTTTTTTTTTAAGATCGGGACATTTCTGTCTGCAAGCTGACCCATTCCTTAAGCATATATACATGTCACTTAAGGATTTAACAGTCAGAGACACTGAGAGACTGTCCAGATCCCTCTTTGACAGTTCAGGAGACAACTCCAAGAGGCTGAATTACTACTGGGATTTGAAATAACGTGTGCAAAGAGTCTCCATTTCTTCAGCTAGTTAAAATGGTTTGTTTCTATAATTTCATATACATTAAAAATAAATGTATAGCAAGCAATATTTTAAAGTAACTTCCTGTTATACTGCTGGCATCATCTCCAAAACAGTCGTATGTCTTAATGACATTCCATTTATTTAACTGCTTTTCTCATTAAAAACACTGCCCTGGTGGTACTGATTGCTCAACGTTTGACTCTCCAGATTATGCAGATCTGCCTGTTCTGAAAAGACAAATACCCAGGGCAGAGCAGCAACCCCAGAGAAGGGAAGTTCCCTGCTAAGAGTTTATCAGGTTGAGGAACAATGTGCATTGCCTGATGCACTTATTATCCAGGAAGTTACTCATCACTGTTAGTTATTCTTACTGAAAATACTAAAATAATTTCCAGTACTTCATCCAAGAAACTGTGTCCTTCAACTAACAGTGAGTCCAGCGTTATTAAAATGGCCATGCATGATTCTGTACATAGAGGTTTTTTTTTAAATTAAATTAAACACAAAAGCTGATGAAGTATTTTGCATTTCATTTTATTTTATTTAGCTGGAAAACAGATTTTACCAGTGCCCTGAATGGGTTTGTTACAACACAGTCCAGATCTATGCATTTTGAGACCCTAAGTCCTTGTTTTTTTTCTCTCTTCATAAAACTGACATAACTGAGGTTTTGTACTTTGAGGGCAGGCCCCTGAGCTAAGAAAGAGTGGGAAAAAATGTTATAGAGTTTTCTTATACTCCCAGTATGGGAAAGCTCTTTGCATTTCAGCTCTCCCCTAGCTAAGATTTGGGTTTTGCCCTTGCAATGAAGATCTTAGGCACCAACAAAAATCAGTACCCCAGATTATGAAAAGCCTTTCAGGATACTCTTCCCCACTTGTGCCAAAGGATGGTGAGGATGTGAAGGCCCTGTGGTGATCAGGAGCTCTCTGAAAGCCTACAGTGATGGCACCAATGAAGAGCTCCCAGCTGTACCGCTCTCAGGAGGAGGGCCCTTAGGAGTGGTTTAGGAGCACAATATAGACCCAGCCATAATGCTCCAAGGATGGCTGCCAGGTGGAAATGCCCCTCCAGGACATGCATGCAAGGTTTTATTTGTGAAAGGTCCCGTGTGCTCTTAATTTCCAATCAGTACCCTGAGGCTCAGGGTGGGAGAAGAGGTGCTCTCAGCCCCCCCAGAGCACTCTGAGCATGTCAAAATGGCACCCCGACTCTCTGGGTCTCTGCTGCATTTTGCAGGATGTGCATCCCGAGGATGGTATGCTCAGCAGAGCGTTTCTATCCGCAGAGCACACACTGTATGTCCTGTTTCTTGTGTTCTTGCTTCAGGAGGCTCTGCTGTGTTGCACAAGACCAGCTCTTACGTGACAAAAAAATCATGACTTCACATACTCTCTGTGAAATTGACTGATGCTGACACAAGAAAATTCAAGGAGATGATCAAGAAATGGAGACCTCAGGTTATTGCCTCATTTTCTGACTTTATTCTGTTCATGGACCACTCTGCATGCAGAGATCAGAGTTAAAATATAGTTCAACAGGTTGCCATTTGGTCTCAGTGATGTGCGGACCAGGAAGACATGAATAACACACCGAGATTGGAGCGGTATAATAATACAAACACTTCAGTGACGTACCAGGTGTTGCCTGAAGGCACCAGTTTTCAGACGAGACCTTCAGCTCTTTATCTGAGCTCTAGTGTTTTGTAGATAAATGATCACACTGCACTTTTGAAAAGAGCACAGGGACAACCCCAGGTTTCTAACTAACATTCACTTTCTTAACACATAATATAACATGCAAGGCTGTTACTGACTGAAGCTTGGCTGTTAATGTTTGCCTACATAGTCACTGTACTTACCAGCACCTAATTCATCTGGAAGTGGTCTTTAGGATTTTGAGAGAGATGTTAAATAAAACTAAATTATATTTTTCCATTCTGTCTCACATATAAATCTCTATAAACATAAACCAATCCTGTGTGTGCAGTTTGAACACAAGCTTTGCTTCTGAGTAGTTTTAAATGAGAGTTCTTCACATCCTTATTTAGATGCAGTATCACTTCTGCCTTCAATGTTAATAACATACTCAGAGGGAATGGAAGTTTTGCAAAAAAACACAGCCCTGTATCTGAATAAGTAACGTAACTTACAGGTGCACTTCTCTTGCAGCACTTTCCTGAATGCGTGCGTCTGTGTGTAAAGCAAAGGCCATGCTGGCAGCAGAGCTTTCTATGCTAGCATTTCCATCCCCATTTGTTATCATCAGACCCAAATGTTACTTCTGCAAGCAGCAGCTAACAAGCAGTGGTTTAATTCCTTTGGAGCCCATAGGCTGTTCCCTGCAGAATGCAATCTCATGTTAGGACTTAATTATTTTAAGAGTTTGGAGAACAAAAAGATCTTGACAGCAAGATAAGTATGAGCTCGGGGAAGCAGGCGTCCCAGTCCAAGTCACTTTCCTCTGCTGATTATGGACTCGGTGAAAACCGGGTTTAGTTTCTATGTATTATCTGTATTATCTTTGTAATATCTGACAGAGTCTTTGAATGCAAAGGCAAATAAAGAGGTTCATGTGCCGAGTTCATAGTTTGCTGGGAAAATTAATGTAAATTAATAAGGCCACCAAATGCCCGTGCAAAACTGCAGTAATATACAGAGAGGAATAAGAGATGGTGTTTTGAGAATGAGATGTGTTTTCCATTTACCCAACCATTTATCACAGGGATGATTTCATTTTGGTACGCTGTCTTCCCTAACCAGACCTTTCATTCTCCTGAATGAAAATCTAAGTCATGTAAATCATATGTGAATTCATAATGTACAGAACGGTCATTAACTGCAAATCTAACTTGTGCGAAATTTTGTGTATCGGTTGATTTTATTTTTTTTTTAAAGTTGCATACATTTTTTTCCTAATAGAAATAAAAAAACCCCAAACCCTAATGAAGATAAAGATTCAGTATTGATATAGAACATCAGACAAGCTCAGAGTTTTCAATGTGAGAATATATTGGCCTGGGAGTATCACTATTCAATTATTATTTGTTTCAAAAAATTGCAAGCAATAGATCTGGGCAGAAAATAATGCCAAATACATCTGCAGTCTGTCCCAGGTTGTTTTTGTAGCTGCATCAAGTTTTGGAATTAAAAAAAAAAACAAACCCAAGAAGAGAAACTTATGTTTATTGATTTTCCTGGAAAACAGGATATATGTGTAGATTATAAAATAAAAATGATCAATAGCAATATGTTATTGGCTATAATGTCTTATTTCAGTGTACAACTAGGTAGAAACACCTGAGAAATTACTTATAAATGTTGCAAACTTTTCAGCATGATGACTTGCTATGTAAGAAATGTTCAAAGTAACAAAATTCTTAAAGAGATCAAAAAAGAACAAAGAGATTCTGTAGAAACAATGGACCAACTATATCTAAAGGATAACCCCACTGAGATCAGTGGAATGGCACTAGGGATATACTTGGCCCAGTGACTCCAGAAATGATGTTAATGAGGAACCTTAACACTATTGCTGGAGAAATCTCTATTTAAACCATGCTGTGGCAGTTCATGTGAAAAAGTAAATGGGACCTTCACACAAACGGCACAGCATGTGAGTGTGAATCAACAGGCTATAATAAATTGGTTTGGTTTTCTTCTCCCAGACTTAAGCAAGTATATTATATTGTAGCATTTGGGATGTTATAATGACGGTTATGTCATTATTCCATTATGTTCAAAAAAGCCTGATTGTCTTCAAAAAAAGCCTGATGTTGAAAAATAGTTATTACAAAAAAGAGAATCTGTAGATAAAATTAAAGAGTGGTAAATGCCTATTGAAAATCCCCTGTTTGTCTAAAATTTGATCTGGTAGATGCCAATAAGCTCTGGATGAGGAAATGTTTTGTAAAATAAAGGCCTCTTTTTTTTCAAAGGAAAGCAAACCTGAATGGGTTTCCTAGCAAAATTTTACTTTCTTATAGAAAGAAGCAATGATTTAAAAAGTGTGAAGGAATGTAGTATCTGATGTCCTATGACATGATATATCCTGAAACTACTTAAAAACACAGAACTTGAGCTACCAGGGAAAGGAGTGACCTTTTCAACTTAAACTGCTGATCGTAAAAAAAAAAGTAAGACAGGATCAAGATTATTTCTAACTTTGGGTAAAGTACTCACAAATAACAGAAGCTGAAGCTGCCTGGATTGCTCTGTCCTGCCTCAGACTGAATGCAGCTCTTACATAAAGCTGTTTGCTAGTAGATGTGAAGGCGCTTTACATTTGTTGTTCCTGGGGACAGATGGGGAAACTGAGATGCAGAAAGCTAAGGTGGGCAGTATCCCTGAGATGGGGGATAATGGTGGAGTCAGGATCTCATCGCACCCACTGATGCACACGGCAGAATCCAGCAACAATATCCCCACCCCAGAGAAAATATGTAGTGCCTGTGCACTGGGCTGAACTCAGGGCCCTGGACTCGGTGACCCCGGATGTCACTTCCAGTCTTCTAGCCCTGTGAACTGTGATTTCGTTCCAGAGATGGTTGAAAAAGAAATGCAGCATTTCACAGATTTCATCTTGCACATTCAAAATGATCATGTCCTGACATTTCAACTGTTGAAAAGAGCCAGTATTTACTACTTCACATGAAAAAGACCAGAAGGCGAAAATGCATAACAAAGTAAAGCCATGATATGAGACAGATGAACTCATTTAGATAAAATAAGACAAGACTCAACCTTCATCTGAACTTCAAATTGAAACTGAGTTAAACCTCTCATTGAAGGAAGATAAAAAGTTAGCCAATACATTTGTCTTCCAGTTCTCCTTTTTACTTAAGAGAATGCTATTGAAGTGCTGGCTGAGATTTCGGGGAGAGCAGCTCCTGCTGCTGGTACAGCTTCCTGAGCGATACTGAGCCAGGCACTCAGCCTCTCTTGCCTCACTTTCCAGTCACAGTCTGGTGTTCCTCCTCCCTCTCCTTGCTGTCTGATATATGTACTTTAAACACAAAATTTAGAACAAGAACTACCTTTTATTATTTGATTACACAGTGCCTGAGGTCCTTCTTTCTGCCATTGTGTCCAATGTGTTTGCACTGCAAATGATGATGTTGATGAAAATATTTTTCTCTGCGTGTCCCCCAATGTCACCTAGATGGATAAATATTTTTGATAGAGGTATATTCTTCATGTGCTATCTCTTTGTTTTAACATTCTGAATATAACTCATCTGAATTTAAAAAGTACTAGGAGAAGAGACAGAAATGTTGCATGCAATTTTGCCTGCGCTATATGAACCCTGTGTTATTACCATGCCTTCATTCAAAAGTTAGAAGAAAGCAAAGGCATGGACTACATTTTAATCCATACTTCATGGCAACCAATTATCATTCTGCTATGTGTCATTTCCCTCTATATTGTTACGATAATGCTCTGGATTTTTGCATTAATCCTTTGGGTTATAAATGTCCCACAGAATATAATGGAAAATATCTTTATAGAAGAAAATGTTTTACAACCCAGCATGATCCCACTCCTCATCATTTGTTCTAGGATTATTCAGAAATGTTAATTTCTCTATCTGGATTTCATAAATAGCTCAAACACCCCCAACTGAGCATAAAAATAACTTATGCTTGATGGAAACTGTCTTTTGAGTCCTTCAACTGTTTTTCTAAATTGGCTATTTTGGTCCCATTTTCAATTGCCATGTATGGCACAGAAAGGAGATGGCAAAACACCTTGCCTATTCCTACAAGTGTTCATTTGTGAAACAGTCTTTAACCAAAACCAACAATCTTTACCATAGCTCAGGATATTAGGAAAAGCGAGGTCTTGAAGACCTGTCATTAATAGATTTCTTCAAAGGAAGAAAATACTAGTTCAAACTTCTCAGTCTTTTCGTTGGGGCTTAAGGGATCTCTTTGTCTTTCCTTTCCACTGCCAGTGTCCCATTTTGTCTCCCACCTCCAAGGCACTTAAGAAAACCCTTGCACTTATACCTTCTCTTCTTATCTCATTCAACGGATACTTCACCTGGTCAATAGACATAAGAAATGGCATAATAACCTCATGAAGCGCTCCAATCAGTAGATTCATTATCATCAGATTTATTATTGTTAACCAAAGTTATTCATATTGCAGGAGTGGAGGAAATCCCAGTAAACACATAATAACTAACAGGACTTACACTTTTCCCAGGCTCCCCAGAGTAGAAAGAAGTAGAGAACGAGGTGAGCAAATTACCCAGCACTCTTAAGGATGTTACAGTATTATAATCACATCTGTTGAACCCCATTTCTGTTCCCTCTTCCTGAACAAAAAATACCCAAACATGGAGGCAGACTAAAGCCAGGTACAGATATTGAGGCTAGATTTTAGAAGAAATGAAGTGATATCTTGCACCCCCTATCAGTGTCTTTAGGAGTAAAACAAAATACGCAAGAAAATGAGTCTGAAAATCAGCCTGAATATCACTATAAAAAAATTCAGTGCTTGAGGCATTGCTGAAACTGGGCAGATAAGGTACAGAAGATCCATTCTACTTAGAATTTTGAATGAGCAAAAAGATGATCTAATAGCACTCATTACATACTCACATGATATAAATATACCAGTCAGTTGTATTTTCCAGAGTCCTACCAAAAAAGCAAGAAATATCAATGAAGGCCAATTGGAACAAGTAGCTAAAAAACTAATGTTAAAGAGGAAAAAAAGCAGAAAGTGTGAAAGAAAAAAAGATACCTGGTTTGAGGATCTTCCATAATTAGCATGGCCAGTGTGACGCAGTGTTGTCTCTGCTTGCCTGTGAAGTATTTATAGACTTTGATAGGTTTTTTGCTGTTGTGCTGAACAATTTTTTAATGTTACCACAATCCAAATATGAGTAGCTATTACAATAACAAAACATTGTGAGTCATTCTGTAAGTCTCTTCTAGCCTAATGGTAACTGTGTTCTGTGTTAATCATTTAAATGGCTTGCTACATTTCCATGCTTTATGCAGCAGTATTTAAAAATGTTCCCATCATCCTAGCGAGGTACACTGCTGAGTTCACATCATGTCAGTCACTATATGGTTAAATACTAACGTGAAAATCTAGCCAAAGTTGACTGTAAAGTGAGTAGGCCAGTCACAATCGTTAGCTCTTACGTGACAAATATGTTAAGGCAGGAAATATGTTAAGGCAATAGAATATAGTTTTTCTCTACCATTTAGGAAGAGAAGCATATAAATCACTGTGCCATAACATCTAAAACATTACAAAACTGTCTCAGCTGTAACAGCAGGCTGCAGGGCAATATTTACTGCTAATTCTAATTATTGTTATTACGGGTATTCAACTTCAGTATTTTTATTTCCTCAGAACCACTCCCCCAAATGATTTAAATTACAAATTTCTGTTCTTATATAATAATTTCACCTTACTGCTATTATTAGGATGTCAGCTCTCATTCTTGGTCACTTCCTCAGTTTACAGGTAGTTATGGGCAAATTAGTCCTCACCTATTACAAGTGTTTTCCCTATTCAGTTGAAACAGTACACTGAAATAGATTAAGTTTCTACTGCAGTGACATTAGGGAGAATACTTTCATTTCAGTTTCTGCTACATTCTATGTTATATTTTGTTTAATTTTTGTTTCTCAGTGGGGCACTCAGTGACGTTGCTCTGAAGCTTCAGTCAAGAAAGAAGAAACAGGTTTTGACTTTGGGAGACCTAGCAGAACACTACCATAACCTGTAAAATTAGAGAGCAGAATCCACAAAAGGAAAAGACAGAGCTGATATAGGAGGAAAAAAGCAGAACCCCAAACCAGAACAGAATACAAACCAATCTATTCTGCCAATACTGCAAGGAAAGTGAATAAAGGAGAAATTGGAAAAAAATATTGCCTCGCTTATCACAAAATGGTTGAGTTTGGAAGGCACCTCTGGAGATCACCTAGTCCAATCTCCTGCTAAAAGCAAAGTCAACGAGAGCAGGTTGCTCAGGATCTTGTCCAGTAGAGTTTTGAATATCTCCAGGGATAGAGACTCCACAGTCTCACCGGGCAACGTGTTCCAGTGTTTGATCACCCTTGTAGTAAAAATGTTTTTCCTACATTTTTCTTAATGGAATCTCCTGTGTTTCAATTTGTGCCCATTGCCTCCTGTCCTTTGAATGGATACCACTGAGAAGAGCTTGGCTCTGTCTTCTTTACACCCTCCCTTTGGGTATTTGTACACATTGATGAGATTCCCACCCTAAGCCTTCTCTTCTCCTCTTCTCCAGGCTCAACAGTCCCACCTCTCTCAGCGTCTCCTTGCTTGTCAGATGCACCAGTCCCTTAATCATCTTCGTCTCCCTTCGCTGGACTATCTGTAAAGATTTCTTACTCAAATACACATTGTTTATGCATATTACCTATATTTATAAAAATATTACACATATTTTAAAAAGTACCACACACCCCCTTTAGGGGGAATGCTGTAGGGAATGCTAGAATTAGATATGCTTGCACAACAGTAATTCAGTCTGTGTGGTATACCTGTTATGATTTTTAACCTATTTTGAGAGGGCGGGGACATGATGGGTCATCCATTCAGTCTACAATGGGCAAGTCATATCTGTTTGTTTCCTCTTCACTCTTCAGTCTGTGGCTCAAGGCCTTATTTTAACGTTTATAGCCAAACCCTGGTCTGAAAAAAGACAATTTTTTTTTTTCAGAGACTTTTCAGTGTAACTTCTCACTAGCGTAAGTAGCTGTGCCACAAATGTTCGCAGCACCCCTGTGAGGCAAGGTAGCATCTCTACTCCCATTTTACAGACAGCCTCAGGCCTGAATTTTTAGAGAACTTCGCATTTAATTGCACTTTACATGCCCCCACTGACTTTAGTTGCAGCTGCCAGTGCTCAGCACATTTGAAAATCCAGGCTTCTAGGGCTGTAGACTGGCTTGTCCAACACAATTAGCTTAATCATAAAGCACAATGTTTTTATCTAGTGAGATAACAGTTTGGAACAAGGGAAAATCCTATTCAGTGGAATCTTTATGGTTACAACTCCCCCAAATAACTGTCCTTTCCACACTCCTTCATTTCTTAACCACTGTATGAGATATACAGCATGCGGTAATGAAATATGAAATGCATGCATTATACTGAGCAAATCTCTCACTTGAAATGTGAGGTCTTCGGTTTGAAAATAAACATGATTCAGGGCTCAGCTGTGGAACTGTGTTTGCTGCTCCGACAGCCAGGTCCTGCTATCCTTGCTCAGTCAGCTCTTTTGCACAGCGTTAGCCTGATCTTACATTTTCCCTGTGACAAGTTTCCAGAAGTAAGTGTGAAAAGGCAGATCACTTTCCACTACCCACAGGAAATGAAATGACCCTTCTGTTGTTGGTTGAATGATACATGATCTGTATCCCATGCAGAAGCCAAAGCTAGTACGGACTTGTTCTCATTAAACAAAGCTAAATATTGGAAGCACATTTAAAATGCAGTGTAGGAGCTGCATAGGCTCCAGTTGAACTTCCAGAATTAATTCTGCTGGCTTTAAGCTCTTCAGCCTTAAGGCTGAGCTGCTGGATGATGCCATTACAGGCTTTACCTCTAATTCATAAAAAGGGAAGGGGAGAGGCTAAAGTAGCCATAAGCTACACTTGCTTCTTCCTAATCTTGAGGCATCTCAGGGTTTTAATGGTCTAACGTAACAGCTCTAGAGAGTAGTTTGCATTATAGCAGCCTTAACCCAGCTGCCCACTATTCAGAAAGTCCCCAGTCTATCACACTGCCTCTGCCACATGCTTTGCACCCCCCCTGCCTCCACAGTGCCAGCAAACTGCAGAGCTCCGGCCACATTAGGCTGTAGCATGTTCATCCAACCCCATCTCCTGAAAAGCAGTTCAAGGGGCAGAAATCCACCCCATGAGGCTCAGGACCTGTTGTTTGAGAGGCTGCGTCTTTCCTCGCTGTCACAGCTGAAATCCAGACCAAAGTAATGCTTCCAACAAACCTTTCCAGAGACGGGATGAGAGGTAGGGGAAGGTGGCTTTCATATTGCTCCATGGATGGCCTGCCTCAGGCATCAGTCTCTCTGACTTCCCAGGCACATGGCAAAAGCTGTCTCCATCCTCATCCACGCACTCCCTGTACTGCTTTGCTCAAGTTATGCCTAGGGATGGTATATTAATGGGTCTCCCTTCTGTGTATGTTTAATGTCTGAGGCTGATGACCTGAACATGATATGAGCACTGACGGACATTGTAATTGTATAAACGCACTGGTTGTGCAAGATAATTAAGCCTTTAAATTTTCCAATTACAAAGACAAATTTTTGTTTTTAAAGTTGGGGGGGGGGGGGGGGGGATTAAATAATCATAACAAAACCAATTGCCAATAATAATAAGATTTTCCTTTTAGTGGAATAATAGTGTCATTAATTATTAAAGAAGAAAAAATAACAATGAATCATCGAGGCTAAAAGTAAATGAGCCTGGAGACTACAATTCCTTCTTATATAGGAGTGCCCTCTGCAGTCTAGTTCCTGGGGAGTGATGCTGTGCCAGCTCATGCAATGTTTGTGCCAGAGGAAATCAGGAATAAATTGGTCAAAGCCAGTGCAGTAAGTTGGGATGTGGAGCCATAATGAACACCTGGAGTATGGGAGTCACAGTATTGATATGCCGTTCCCTAGGCTAAATGCTAACGCCTTTTCTCTGATGGACAAGCTGAAAGACCTGTGCACACTTTAGTGGTGGTTTTTCAGATGTAAATGTTGCATCTGAGAAGTAACAACTTTTATCGTTGCTGCTTAGACATGGGGCACTTTACTCTGTGTTTTAAAGCTTAGCAGAAACTGTAAAGTGATCTTCAGGAATGTTCTTCAAAGGGGACATTGTCTGTGTCCTTTCAAGGTTTTAAGCTCTAAAGCTGGTCACATGCTGCCGTAATATTTTAATGTCATTCCTAGCTGGCAGGTAGCAACTTGCTTTTCATCAGTGCCTTATGTAAGTAACCCAAGCGTTAAGATGTGACTTCATTTCTAAACACATGTTTCTCCATCAACTGCAAATTTTACAGGAGCATCATTTCTACTTTTATGATGCTTCACAAAAATTACTACTTTTAATTTTTCAAAAAAGTATGTGCAAAAGAATATTTAATTTGGGAAGGAAAAAACCCTAAGCCTCTGAAAGTTTATACCGCCTCCAATTACTTTTCATGCTTGACTATGTGGCAGGGAATACTTCATTATGCCAGGTCACCAACTTTGACATCTCTAACCTCACAATAATAGTCCTTTTTGTAATGTACCAAAATTGAAAATCAGTTTAGTTTATGTTCTCACTAGGTTCATGGCTCCAGTGCCTAATATATTGCTGACTTGTATGCCAGCATTACTCCCTAGTGAGGAATATTAAACAGCCACAGCATATATTAGAAGGGGTGAAAAGGTCCAGCTCAAGTCTGCTGTATAGTTCACATTCGTTAGTGCTTTAAAAACTCAATAAGTTGCATAATGTTTCCACTTATCCGTGAAATTGTGGTATGATTCATATCATAGGCATCTTTAAATGATTTGTAGTTCACTATTTAAGCATGTATTCCACATAAATAAATACTTCCTGGGTTTGTATACACAACTTGTGCTAGTCAGTATCATAAAGAGGCACAACAGTGCCTGACCTTTATTACTATGGCAAGAAGTTCCTACATCTAATGAAAAACCCCCAAACAGCCAACAGGAATGGCATAATACAAAGCACCTCTATTTGGAAAAGGCATTTTTGGAGCTTATCGAAATATGAACGCTATTTCCCTCCATCGAAAACTTCTGTTCTTTCCACTCCCAGAATTCTCCGTGCGTTCTAAAAAGTTCACGGACTGTGTTGTTAAAATTAATGTTAGTACATGGGATACAGTGTTTGACTGCTGCTAGCTGGGTTGCTCCTTGATGCTGCTAGTTCCTTAGCTCCATTTGTGAAACAAATTGGACTAGAGCCCTGTCTCTCCAGAGGACTTACTTTACCAGTAAGCATACCTGCCTTCTTTAGTATACCGGGTTTTTTTTTTTTTATGGAGCAATTTTGCAAAAGAGAAGATATTTATAGGTTTCTGGAAGCTGAAGGATGATAGTTGTTCAGAAAAACCCCTGTTCTTTTCCCTACCATGATACATCTCCAATGTGTGGTAAATTATTAGCAAGAAAACTGAGGATGCTAAGTTGACAAGAATAAGAAAGCTGCAGCAGACCCAACAATAGATGGGCTCCGTCAACAGCCTTCTAAAATAATCTGGCCTGTAGCTTTGGGCTGTTCCTGAGGAGTCCTTTGGGAATCACTTATTCTTCCTGTCAAATTTTTGGGAGCGCCAAATGAAGTTTCACTGAACTACCATCAGTCAGAGAATTCAGCAGCTACCATGTTCTCCCCTCAGCACTTTAACTGACCTTCTGGAGCAAAGCGTGTCCTTAACACTCTTTGTTGCACGTTTGTGCAATCATAGCCACTGCTGGCAAACCTGTGCGTGCACCTAGCCTGCAACTATAAAATATGAAATATGGCGTGAAGCACAGTGAAGCATGAACACGATCTCTTTCATAAAGAAATACAAGACACAGGATTGTCCGATATCAAGTTCCTGCAAAACAAGATTCAGGTTCACTGTCTTGGTGCACACGCATTTGTGACAGATGCTACCGTTATACCATGGGGGTCTGTGAATTCTCCATGTAGGCCCAAGTGATAGAGCACCACTTCTGTGATGGCACCTGTGGCACAAGCCACGTGCTCCACGTTGCACCGTTCTGCACGACAGCCAGTGAGGATCCTCTGAGAGCTGTCTAGAAGCAGACTGAGGGCCTACACGGGGCGTTTTTGTCTTCTGCAGAGCACAGGTGGGGCATTTCAAGGCAGCACTTGTGCCTGGCGGTGCTCCTGGTCCTGCCAGCCAAGCACCAGTCGAGGTCTGTTGTTCTCACTGCACAAGTGGGTGAAGGAAGGTCTGTGCTGGCTGCCAGGGACATCCGACCACCTGCAGAGTGGGGAGACAGCTGCAGCAGGGGACGAAGGAAAGGACCCTGCCTTCACCTCCAAGACTCCCCCTCCAGCCCCAAATCTTTGCGGATTCCTTACCCAGAATGCGTGACAGCAGTAGTTTCATCATGCTTTTGGTATCAATACACTGTAAGATTCACGTGGTATTTTTCATCCCTAATGTGGGTGTGATTAGTTCTTTTAAAGTCAGTGGGACTCAGCATAAGTGAAAACACTATCAGATCACAACCTTTTAATTAGCAGTATGTTGTTATAAGTTTGGTAAAGGAATTACTGAGTGAAATTGTACAAGCTGATTTATATGAGTCAGATGAGACAGTGATCATAACAGACTGTTGGCCTCAGTGTCTATGAATCTGTAGGAGTCCCAACTAAACGAGAGAATAAGATCTTTTTTAGTTCTAATTTCTCTGATATCTTTTGAAAAGAAAAATACCTACACTTAAAGAAAAGGTACTTTCTGCAGAAAAAAACCCTTTGCATACTGTGGGTTTTTTCTTTGCACAATAAAGTTTCTTCTTTGTTGTCCCTTAACCATTTTGTCTCTTTTTTCCACAAGGTGGAAAGTAAAGCAACAGACAATCCATATACATCGCTATTTTGTTTTATCATAATGATGGTGGACATATTTAGCTTCTCTCAAAACATTGAAGTATTTGTTGGAACTTATTATTTAAACAAAACCCAATGTTCTTTCACTGAAACAGCCAGCCTAATTTGTCATATTGATATGGATATATATTGATATAAACCACATTATGTTCTTGAATTTTGATTCCAGGGTAAATACACTGTTTGTTTTTACTATCTACTTTTTTTTCCCTACCTTTTTTTTTTTAAATCTGTTTTCCCTCTCCTCTGTAGTCCATGCCAAATCACCTAAAGGACGTACAAGCCATTAACACGCATGTGGGTCTCAACTGTGCAGAACAAGCTGCCTATTATGTAGACAGACTTTTCAATTCAAATGTCTGAACTAATTCTCCTCTGTGACACTGTGTAGGCAAATCCTGAAGTCCTGGACCGCGTTCCTCATGCAGTATCCTGCACAGATGACGTTGTTCACCACAGCTGGGCCCAACTGCACTTCCCTCACAGTCTGATTGCCTCACATCTTCTGGGTTGATGGCATGCAGTTCTGGCCTCACCTCTTTCGTGGGAAAGTATGTTAACTCTTCTCATGGAAAAAATTGCCACTTGGTCCAAGTATCCTGACTTCCCCACGCATACGTCAGAATAATTTCACTGAAAACTATTATTTTCTTGGTCAGCAAGGTGAGGATATGATCCTCTTTCTCCCCTTTTCCTCCTCCAAAACCTTACATATAATACATGTGAACAGTCACAGACAAGACAGAAAAACAATGGACTCTACACGGGCACAGTAGTGGCCTATAAATGACTCTTATACTGGTTCAGGTTATATGACATGGCAGGCAGAACTGTTCAGATAAAACTGTAAACAAACAACCAAAATCATTACTGCAATTTGAGAACCAGCTAGAGAGTACTTGGACATAAATCACTTTGTGTGAGCAGAAACACAAAGGAAATATTGCTAAAATGTTGGCTGGCAGCCATCTTAAAAAAGGTCAGATTTTTTTTTTTTCTTAGGTGAACCATATGTAAAGACACGACACTTCTGGCTAATATATTTTTTTCCCTGAAGACCGTAATATTTCCAGTCAACACTGTGGTTTTTCTGCACATTAGAATATGTATTTATGAGATAGATAACAGCTCAAATCATCATTACTATTCATAATTTCACCATTACAGCTGCCTTACGTGACTTTCCCGGCCACAACATTACACTAATCTGCCAGTGAAGGAGCCCCCGTCACGACAGAGCCCACTGAGCATTCATGTAAGGATGTTTTGGGGAGGAGATAGGCCTGGATGAGGGGCAGGACCGATTCCCAGCAGCCTTGGGCTTTGGGGACCGTAAGAAGAAGAGTTAATCAAAAGGCTGCCTATTAAGTTGGGACCGAATACCTTGTCCGGCTCCAGGTTTGCCACCTACCTGTATCGTACTGTGTGCACCATGGCACTTGCGTGGTCAGGCTCAGGAGACGTGGGCTGCTATGATGACTGCAGAAACAGTATTATTCAACAAAACTTCTTACTTTGCAGAGCTATATGAAGCTCACAGTTGTGTTTTCTTCCGTCGGCCTCAGGCGCAACACAGGGTTTTGTAAAGGAGCAGCCTAGGTCGTT
>NW_008824935.1:758989-763280 GCF_000699105.1 Pygoscelis adeliae | reverse complement strand
AGGGCAAGCAGGGGGTGGAAGGGGGAGAAGAGGGCAGTGTCTGGGTCACTCATGGCACAGGGGCATCCGACCTAAACTGCCCACATTATAGGGCAATTAGAAATGCTGTTCCAGTAGCTGCAAGAATGCTTTTCTGTGATTGGCACTCTTTTCTCTGCTCCCCCTACTTCAAAGGGAGAGAGGGCAAAGCTGACCCCTCTCATCCATCCATGCTTCTCCAGGTATTAGTCCCTGCGCAGGCAGAGTCCCCTACAGAGCACCTCAGAGGGCTATCTCCACCGAGGCAGAGAGGCAGGGACCTGGCTCCCAGCCCAGTTTGGAGAAGAGGATGTGCCCCAGCACCCTTTTTAGTGCGGGATGGCAAAGCTCCCCCCTAGCTTTCAGCTGTGCCTAACAAGCACAGTCCAGCTCTGACTAGTTTGCAGAAGGTGGGATTTTTGCCTTCATACATTCCTGTAATACACTCAGTACCCTGCAGCAGAATGACGCAAGGTCCAGGAAAGGGCAGCCTTCATGCATTTATTAAAATTAATGCTAAACTACAAAAAAGTCCCCTTTCTAAGGATGTGGGTATTCTTGACATTTCTTTAAAGCAAACTGCAATGCACACTGAACAATGTTGAGTCCTGCTGAGGCTTCAGTAAGTTAGTTACGCTTTATTCTCTTTCTAACCCACCCACATACACGTTTTACCAATTTAAACTTTTTATAGATCCTCCTAAAGTCTTTTCTGCTGTGGCTTTTCTCTTAGCATCGCACTTGTTTTGTTTTTCTTGCTCCAGTCCTTGCTCAAGTACAGAGTTCCTTCCTATGTCTGCATGATACTGTGCAAGACAGTTTCCATACCACAGTGCGAAGCAGAGCTAAAAGGAAGGAGAAATAAATGGACTTTACCTTGTGTGACACCTCCGTCTGGCTCTTCTGTATAAAATACACAACACTGATTTAGGAGCTTTGATCCTTGCATGCCAATAAATTACTGGAAGTAGACATAAAAGACGCTAATGGAATCATACACTAATGAAACCTAAAGCATTTATAACTTAAGTAACTTGTCACAAAGCAAAAATTGACATAATTGTACAACTAGGTCCAGGCATAGACTCCTGCAACTCTAAAGAGGGGATCTTGCTTACACAAGGCCATATTCTCTGTATTGGACAGAGTGATTAAATACATACATTAATACAATTATATAATATACAAGCATTTTTAAAATGAAGCATCTAAAAAGTCATACCAACTTACCTTTCAAATCAGGAATAATTAGAACCATTTTGAGGCCTATTACTTTCAGCTGCTAGACAACAGCTGATTCCAATGGGCTCTGTATCACTGAAAGCCTGCACAGTGTTTTGCAAGACAAATTTCAGATTCATGCTAAGCTAATACATTCATTCATCTTTGAGAGCTTCTTCCCCAGGTAAAATTCACTTTTGTATTTGAGTAGTATAACAAATACCTCATCAACTCAAAAGCATACTCCCTAGCAAAGCACTGAATTTCAGGACTAACAGAAAAACTTGATATCTTAGAAAGAAAACACTGGACTTTCTCAGTTGATAGTTGCCACCTTCTTATATAAGATTCTTGTGCTGAGTTGAGCTGATTATAAAATAAAAAGAATGGGTTTCCTAGAAAAATGGAAATGCTGTCTTAAAGGAAGATGCTTTTCAGATCTAAAATACAAGAGTTGAATTCTATTTTCAAACAGAAATCATAAACTAATGAGATTTACAGAGGAAAGAGCAATGTGCAAAATGCGTGAAGTTTTTCTATTAAGGAAAATTATTTCTGGCAGTTGCACCACTTGAGATAAGGGGTGATGGAGACATGAGCAAATATCTTGGCATCACTTGGTGTGAGCTTGGAGCTCTGCCTAGCAACATTTCTAAAATGAATCAAACCTCATCTGGCATCCTGCTTAATCTTTAGCTAATGCATACATTGGGGCTCGGGCTTCCCCTTTGTATTATGATGTTACCAACACACTAATGACTGTTTCACTTCAGTGTGGCATATAAAGTGGGGAATATTTGGTAAGTTATACCCACAGGCAGAGTAATGAACATACCTTCACTGAAAGTCATAGGGTGATGCTCATTTATGTCGGTCCTAATCGTGCAATAGGAGATCAGAATAAGTTAACAGCTTGGGCACAATAAATAAAGCACACTCCACGCTCTCTCCACCTGAGAGCGTACACAGCACTCTACAAACTCATTTTCATTAGAGTTTACTGTACGTTGAGCTGAAGAACATGACAGTAGATTCTGTTGGAGGTGAGTGTTGAATGGAAGATGTGAATGTCCGTTTCTGGTTGTAAGTGGGGTTATGGATTTCTGAACTCCACCTGGGACCACACTGGGATACAAGGAAGTCAAGCCCCAGAATTAGCTGTATGGTACTGGATGGAATAATTTGTTCATATAGAGGGCAGATTGTTTTAGAAAATGGCATTAGGTTATTCTCTACAAAACAGGAAAGACTTGCTTCAGGCAACTGAAGGAAGCAGCAATTGCCCTTTTTATTCTTTCTTCTCCCTGAGGGGATATAAGGCAATGAGTCAACTTTGATTCTCCCCTCAGTCCCACTGTCAGAGAGGCTGCCAAGTATATATTGGGTTCCCAAGGGCAAAAGGCCTTCAAGCAGATATTTGTGATACTTATCCTGTGGCTAGTGCTGAAAATTAAAGACACATGATGTGCAAACCCAAAACAACAAGCATAGCTTTCCAAAGACAACCAGCTGCTTCACTGGGAACTGCCAGAGCAAACAATTAGGAATTCAGCAAGGCTATTCACACGGCCTGCTTTCCCGTTGGACGGTTTGGTATTCTCTGCCATGAGGGGAGACAACTTTGATATTTCAGCAAGATGATAAGAGTGACTATTCATCACTGGTTTTGTCTAGCTGGGGAGGTAAGGGCATGTATCTGTTTTGAAAGAAAAAATAACTGAAGCTTCCTCAGTCGGCAAGGCAGTTCATGAAATACACATTTCATAATTACTAAACATGAATTACATTCTAACTGAGAAATTCTCAATAAAGGAAAGCTGTTTAGGAGGTTAACCATCACTATCAAAACTGAGAGGAACTGACATGATATGCTTTTTTCAAATGGTTTTCTAAATGAAAGTGAGAGGGATGGACACAAATCAAGTTGCCAAATTCAGTCTCTTCATGTAGGTCCAGATACCACTGATATGGTCCAATTGCAATGAAAAGCCACAGTCTAGTATGCATAACAACTCCATCGCTGCAGCCAAATTAACACAGAGGCAGACTGTGGAGTCAGCTGTGCTCAGGAGAATCACTCTGGATTTACCTGGGTAAGACTGAGAATTGAACCTGTTCCATAGAGTAATCCATCTTCTATGCAAGCATGTGAAGGAACTCCAAAATCGACATTATTAAACTTCCCAAGAGTATAGTATTTCTGTATACCATCTTTTCAGCTTTGGATGCACTTGTAAAGTACTGTTCTTCTACCAGTGAATATCACTTCTCACGCTGTGGCTAGGTAATTGATGATTATTGACTAAAGCCTACAAAATTGAAATAACCCTAGAGTTCAACAAATGCACAGTTCTTCACATATACCAATATCTTGGCAGAAATCATAGAAAATGCTACAGAAACAAGAACAAAATTAGTTGTTGGGCACAGGTCTGAAGCCCCATAAAAAGTGTTGCCAGAGGAGTACCATGCAGGCTGAAAAAGATGGTTTTTAAAAATGCAGTACTTAACAAGGTTAAGAACAAGTGGACTGTGTACCAGCTGCATATCAGATGCTCAAATTCGTATCAGCTTCTCCACCTACGGATGACAAAGCATCAGCATGTGAACCTTGTCTAAACCATGTCTAACTCTTGACCTAGACAGTGACCAGATCTCGGGAAGGCACGACTTTCTACACAATTTCTAAACTTCCTGGTTCTATCGGGGTTGAACGCTCTCAGAAAAAGGATCCTTTCTGTAAAGCTGTTAAATGCTCCTTGCTATTTCACTGAGTGCTATCTTATCACCTGAGAAGTCACACTGAGTATTCCATCTCCAGTTTCACAAATTAGTCTAGTTCTTGGAAATGAAAATCCTATCTCAGATCTTACCAGAATATTATCACAGGAGCCTAAATGCAAATAAACAAGAAGAGTGCGCACCACCAGAGGTTTAACAAAAACATTTTTTTTTTAAATTTCTAGCCATTCAAATATCACTGGTTTGAAAAGTCATCTGAGAAGTGAGTATAACGGTATTTGCATTCCTTCAACAGAGATAAAATACAAAT
>NW_008824935.1:755591-758978 GCF_000699105.1 Pygoscelis adeliae | reverse complement strand
GGAAAGAGAGCAAAAATATAAAGGACTGCAAAAAAAGGGAAATGATTGTATCTGTATCTATCTATCACTAATCCACAATTTTATAGATATAGTTAGATGAAAAAAAAAGAAAAGATAGCAAGGAGAAAAAAATATATTAGTGCTCAAGATAAGAACAGACATCGCTGAGTGGCTGATCTTCACAGCTTTTCCTGAAGACCCAGATCACTGTAAGTGATTTCACGTGAACTCCCCACAAATGAAACTGGCAACTTAAGCCCCGTTCAGTGCATATTTGAACCAGGCTTTTACTGAGGCAGTTCTGATTTCTGATCAGAATCACTTTTTTTTTCCCCTTCTGCTAATAATATTTTGCATACTGCTGAATAGTTCTATGGAAAATACGGGTTTTAAATTACTAAGGGCAGGGGAATTGACAGTTCAGCTGAACTACATAGATGTTTGAAAACCAAAAGCTCTTCATAGAGGTTAGTGAAAAGATATTACTTCTTAAGTTAATATCTTCTTCAAGATATTATTTCTTAAGTTGACCTTTCTTAAACAGAATTTTTGTAGTAGTCTTAGAAACTCAGCATAGGACCAAACAGGCCATCTTTTCTTTTCTAGACTAGTACCTTATGAGCAAGGGTGGAAAAATATGTAGTATTTTGTAAGGGATCTTTCCTGAATAGTGCAGAAGGAGTTGTAGATGCTGTATTTGTGAGCAGGCAGAGAATGATGTTTTCCAGTGAAGCTTTCAAAAGCATTAAATTCATTCTAAGAAAACTTCTGAACCTTGGACTTTTCCTGTGAGCATATGATACACATGCCTCAAAAACATAAAACCAAAGAACCCAATCAAAATCAAAACCACAAAACCAATAATAAAAAGCCATTCAGCTGGAGGTATACTGTAACTAGGATCTGTTTCTAGAAAATGAAAACCAGCTTTGCACTCTTTCTCTCCATGCATAGGCTGCTGAAGCATGCATTTTGGTTGCCTCTGTCTGAATACACCACATTCTGGCAATATGGCAAGAAGAAAATAAGATAAAAACACACCATGAGATCATATTTTGTAAATCAGAACTTTCCCAAAGAGTACTAGTGACATAATAGATTTAGAAATTAGTGAAAAATATCAGCAGTTTCCATCTTTAAAAGCCCAGTTTATACCTATTTACCATCATCTAATGTTATATGAAATTCATAAAAGTTGTGAGTGCAACAGTTAAAACAGCACTGAAGAACTGGGCTGGATAACCAGTTTAGGGAGCTGGATGACTAAAGTATTAGCTCTGAATGCAAATGTAAAGGGATAAAATTCTGCCCGTGTTATACAGTTATATAACCGTAAATCTGGAACAACCCTTCTGAGGCCCCTGGAAATTCTGAGATGTTATAGGAATATAGCAGAGCTCAAAATCTGTCTGAAATCAGTGTAGTGCTATCACTCATTCCTAAACTACATGAGAATATATGTATTTACAGGCACAGGAATGGCAAAGTTAGAGACATAAATTCATAAATAGAGTAAATTCCTTAACAGAAAAAGAAAACACAAAGATATTCAAGCTTTAATGTTCCGGAGTTAAACTGTAACAACTAACCAATTTTCCATTTTCTTTCAAATGTCCCACACACCTAAGCCTACAAGCAGGTTGTGCTCTTAAATTATCTCTGGATGTAATACTCACAGAAAGACACAGGCTGTAAACAATGAAACATAATTAAAATGGTTTGAAAAATTCCTGTCCAAGTACCTATGATTAAATTATTTCATCTTTAGTTTGGGTAGCAAGTTTCCCAGGATTCTGTGTACCTACGTTATAACATGGATCAAAGTGTTGGCCATGTAAAATGAGAAACAGGCCAGTGCAAAACTGACAGAATTAATCCATGGTATACACTTTTCCATCATAGTAAATGCTGTTTCTGTGCAGTGAGCTGTCAGTAATCTCAATTCTTTTTCCTGTAAGTAATACAGCTCTGGTTAGATTAATTTGCCCTGTACTTTAGACTTCCTCTGCAAGCTGCAGTTTAACAGATTTTATGAAGAAGTGTCCTGGTTGCAGCTGGGGTAGTTAATTTTTTTCCTAGTAGCTGGTGTAGTGCTGTGGTTTGGATTTAGCATGAGAACAATGTTGATAACACACTGATGCTTTTGTTGTTGCTAAGCAGTGCTTACACTAAGTCAAGGTCTTTCCAGCTTCCCATGCCCTGCCCACTGGGAAGGCTGGAGGTGCACAAGAAGCTGGGAGGGGGCACAGCCAGGACAGCTGACCCCAACTGGCCAAAGGGACATTCCATACCATGGGACGTCATGCTCAGTACATAAACTGGGGGAAAGCTGGCCGGGGGGGCCGCTGCTCGGGGGCTGGCTGGGGTGCAATTGCATTGTGCATCACTTGCTTTGTATATTGTTATTAATTATTATGATTACTACTATTTTATTTCAATTGCTAAACTGTTCTTATCTCAACCCACAAGTTTTCTCACTTTTACTCTTCTGAATCTCTCCTCCATCCCACCATGGCAGGAGTGAGCGAGCAGCTGTGTGATGCTGTTGCTGGCTGGGGTTAAACCACAACAAGATGCAACTATGTTAGAAGAAAAATATTGTTATGTGTTCATAGTGGAGTACCAGAGCCACAAAGCTTTAATCCCCTGTTGGCTATAAACATTAAACTTCAGTTTCTGTACCACTTCAGAGCAGGGCTATGACATTTTAAAGTCACCATGAATAAGCGTTCCTTTGTGGCAAATACTTAGTCAAGCTAATGATTTTTTTTTTTTAATTGTTATTACTGTCACTGCAGAGCTCCAAATAAATTATAAGGAAGTAGTAAAAATAATGATTGCAATGTCTATCAATAGCGCACTGGTAACTTAGGCCTGTAACTCCTGTGCAAACAGCTTGTGGAGTGAAGCGAAAAAAATATTTCATGTAGCTTTAACTAGACCTACTTTACCTGTACAAAAGCTCAAAAATCTCACTTTAAAAATTACAGTAGTCTTTGAGATACTGTACCTGAATTTTCTATTGCTTTCATAGCTTGGCAATCTTTTGGCATGGTTACTGGCACAAGTTCCTCCTGATTGTTAGGCTTACCAACAAGATCTCCTCTTCTGGATGCGAGAGGCTGTCCTGTTTAACATATCATTAAAAGGTTGTGATTTACACCGATCTTTGCCAATGTACAAGCGCTAAGTGTGTTTAATTCTGTGTGTGTTAGTACAGGGCCTGGGGAAACCAAGATAACAGGAGTAATTTTTCAGTGTAAGTAGGCTGTTAGGGTGACATTCACCCGCACAGGTCCTAACTCAGCGTATGGAAGGGGCTATGTGTAAAACAGGGACTGCAATCTAGATTTCACCGTACCTTTCATTATTAGTCAGACACCTCTT
>NW_008824935.1:750528-755570 GCF_000699105.1 Pygoscelis adeliae | reverse complement strand
AAACTTGTTTTCTTCAAAGAAAAATCAAGGATCTTCCTCAATTAGCCATCTCCTCTCAAATCAAATCAAATCAAAGTTTTAATAAGCTGGCAAGCAATACAAAACTATTAACAACATCCTAAAGAAGAAAAGCATATTTCTTGCTATCCCTCAGTGAGCTGGAGCCCATTCTGATAACCTGGTTAGCTTCCAGCTTTGCAAGCTACCGAAATATTTTTCGTTCTGGACTATAATCAGACAAAATGAACAAAAGGGAAAACAATTATCATAGCAGTTTTGTTTCTGGAATCTAAATCCTGCCAGCTCCTTCAATTTTGCAAACTGACACCTTTTCAGACTTCTTCTTTGTGATAAAACCTCTTTGCTGTGTTTACAGTGCCAGCTGAATGGCAAATTCCCACTACAAGAGGAGCAGTGGATAAGGCTTATTTCCCTGCTCCTGCAGCAAACTGCCCACCTAGCCTGTGAGCCTCCTCTGTAGTTTTGCCTTTGAAGTTTCATCTTGATTGCAGTCTAAACGCTCACTAAAGATGGAGAATTTCACCTTGAAGCTGGCAGAGATGTTCTCATTTCTCCACTGGTTGTGTGGAAAAAAATATTCTGGGCTTAGCACAAAAGCTCAGTAGCTCTTTTAAAAGAAGGACTTCCTCTCTTTTCGGGGTCATTAGCTTTAAATATATGGAGCAGTAGTCAGGGAGCAAATGAAGGAGACGGAAGAAAAACGTTTGAAATTAATTGAGGCCTAAAGCGTAATGAAAAAAAAACCCAAAATCACATTAGAGATGGTTTTTTGGACATGGCTTCTGTTCTGTCCTTCTCCAGCCAGGATTCAGTCTTCCGACAGCAGCCCAGCTGCCTTTGACATGAATTATCTGCTCCAGTGGTGTTCTCCCAGATGAGGTGCCCAGTGCCCCCAGGCCAGCTTTCAGAAAAGGGTCAAACTGTGAGAAACTGAGCATTTTTGCAAAGGTCTGAGGATCCTCACAAACTGGGTGAAGCCAGAGCCTCTTCTCCTGCAATAGCAATAGACTCTAATGTTGCTCAGAGCAGGGAAGGATCAAAAGTATTCATCCCGGTTACCTCAGGAAGAGGGAGACTAGTTGCCAGTCCCTCTTAAATTTTTAGATCAGATTGGATGTCTTAGAATATTCATAGGACATTTTTTGCAGACAATAAATATTGAAAGTGCTGTCTTTTGCTGAAGCTTGAAAAACGCGAGGGTGGGTACTTTAAAACACAACATGCAAATGTGAAAGCAAGTAGATCAAACCTAAAATAAGAAAAAGTAGAAGTAGTGTGACTTTCTTCGAATCTGGTCAAAGCTGTAGGTTGCTTTACTGTTATCTGAATGGGATCAGATATTGTTGGCATGGCAATATGCAAAAATCACGTTGTCATACACGCACACAATCTATTTTACCAGCTAGTACTTTGCAATACTACAAATTAGCATTTCCCCTCCAAGATCTTTCCTAAAGAATTTTACAAGGAATTTTACACCAGATGAGGAAATAAAGAGGATTCATGCAAATGTTCATTCCCACATTAAATGGGAGGGTGCAGCAGAGAGACTGCAGTTTTTATTCAAGCTAAAACCCTGCTTCAGTCCTTTGTGGCCTTTCTTGGGGAATTCACTGTACAATTTTTTATTTTACAGAAATAAATCCACTTTGAAGTGTCCTAAGATGTCCAGAAGTGGAGCAAACAAAAATTCTGACTTGAAAAGGTCAGAAGTGAAAATCTGTAAGTCAGTGCTATTAACTACCACAGATAGAGCTGCTCTCCTATTCTTTTCTCTCTAATAAACTACTGGAACAGCAGGTAAAAGAGCTATGATGAAGGCATTTGGAAAAGTTACTTACAAATAACAGCGAAACCCAAAGGTAGGTGTAATCCTGTGGACAAGGGCTCCCTCTGTGCAAAGATATTCCCTGTCACAGGACAGGAACAGTGTGCCACAGTGAAAGGTGCCAGCAGTGGAAGGAAGCACATAAAAGAAATTAGCCTTCTCCCCTTTCCACCAGTAAATCCGTCTGGTAACAGCTGTTACCTATCCAGTTTATACAATCTCTTCTCCAAAATCTTTGATGTCCAGAAGACTGGAAAATCTAATCGTGTCTTAGGAAAGAGAATAACAAAAATATTGGGAAAGTAATAAAAACACAAACAATTCTCTTATTGCAATACTTGCTGAGAAAGAAAGTTCTCCAGATCTGGTTAGTTCGCAAACTCTTTTATAAACCAGTCATGAATGGATGAAATTTACTATTTATGGCTATGGAAATAAAATTTTAAAAAGGACTTGCTTTATTCAGCAATCTTGAGAACAATGATATATTTTCATTTGCTCTGCTAAGGACAACCAAAAAATGAGAGCATTGAGGCTTCCTCTGAAAGTCTTCAGCTTACACAGCCAGAATATAGTTTAGCCCATTACCCTAAGGGCCTGATTCTACATTACATCAGCTCTAATGGAATTACATTTGCGCAACAAAGACGATAATGAAATAAATAAATAGGTCGCAATATCCCTGGTTCTACTACACGACCAAACCGGCGGGATACACTGTACGCCGGGAGGTCTGTGGTTAGGCACCAAATGTGGAGCAGCTTGGTGGCTGCCTGCCATGCCACGGCTTCCCAGCTGGAGAGGTGGCCTCCCAAGAGAGGCACACCGAACCCAACCCCACGCTAGGAATGACGTAACTCCTCTCTCTGGCGCTGACGAAATGGCTTGAGATGTGCTACCCGTGACATATGCCCCACAGTAGTTGAATGAGGAATGAGAGTCCTCTTCCGTCCCTTTTGCCCCAGACAAAAAGTGGCATCGTTATGCAAACAGGCACCGCTCGGGGCACGTAAGCAGGCTGCACTGCATCGCCGCTCGCTCACGTCGGGTGTATCAGGCTACCCGGCGCTGGGGTCAGGCAGGGTTTGGCCAGCTGCACGGGAAACAAACAGCAGCTCCTTCTGGAAAACAGAGGGAGGGGGCCAGTCTCCATGCACCTGTTGAAACAAGATTATAAGATTTAGGTTAGGAATGCCAATATGCTTTTCCTGCGCGGATCCTGCAGGCACACCTGTGGTACCTAGCAGAGATTGCAAAACTTCGCACAGAGGGGACCGCTCTCACTGCTGTAAAACAGGAATAGCACTCGTACCAAATCTGATGTGCAAAGTGAGAGAGAGAATCTGAATTTTAAATATGAATTTTAAAGCTCTTCCTGTACCATCATCCCATTCACCTACAGCTACTGTGCATGCGAATCTCCCCAGACACCTCTCCAATGTGTAACCTCAGTTACACATCAGATAATACGCCCGGCGAGCTATTTTTTCTTCTATTTGGAGATTGTTCAGTACAAACTCTCATTGGCTTATTTTTCTTTTAAATCACTACAAAATGTCTCTCTGTTTTGGAGGGGGAGGAAGGTAGAAGGGGGGAGGCTAACGCATTTTAAATTTTAAGGGAAAGAACCCCTCCAAAGTACAAAATCTTTCAAAGACAGACTTAACGTGGTTTGTGAAACTTGTGTGTGACTGCTGTTTATAACTTGTACCACACTCTGCCTCCTTCACCCTCTGACACATAGCAAGAAAACTGGATGCAAAATGAGATTGCACCATGGTGAATTCATTCCTTGAATTGCATCGTACGTTTCAGCAATACACAGCGTGGGAACACGTCGATTAGCTCTCGCTTTGAAGAAATTGGATTTGCAAAGGTCAGCAGTGGCTCGGCCCATTTCTCAGCAGATCTTTGGCTTGCTTTTCATCCCAGGACTAGCAGGGAGGAGGTCAGAGAGGAATGACAAAAAGAGCGAGCTTTTTGAAGCGCGCCCAAAGAATCTGACCGTGCTCGCAGCAGTGTGGAGGTTTCTTTTGCTCAAAGCTAATAAATAGGTAGATTTTATACCAAATTTACAGGAATAACTTTCTGGGTTTACTTTACGTACTAAACAATTCATTATTTTGGTATAAACTATGAAATGCTTTCGAGTGTAACTTTCAGTCTGGTGAGAGCTGCCTGAAGCTAATCCGTAGAAACAGCTCACTCGCCCTCCCCCATCCATCCCTCTTTTTGTGTGAAGGGGAGCCACCAGCCTGGAAAAAAGGTGGAAGGAGGCAAAGCTCAGCCCCCAGTGGAAGTGCAAAACCCGGGGAGTTTGTGCTCTGTATTTCTCCTTTGAAACACATTTCCCAGTTGTTTAGCTTGCTCCCGTGCCAGCGTACTGAGACAGAGGTAGCTTCATTACCCTTTCAAGCCGGAAAACTCACAAAATATTTTGGCCACCCTCCACACCTTATTAACATAAACTGGAGTTTCCTCCTTTCCCCCCCGCCACTGGCAGGGCAGGGTGCTGGGAATGTGTGATCTTGGCATTTCGGCGGCTGTTGCCGAAGTCCACCTTATTCCTGCGGTGAAGGATTACTCCTGGATCCTGAACAGGGGGTTGCTGTGGGCACTTACACCGGAAAGCCACAAAAGAGGGAAGGAGGTGGGGAAAAAAGAAACGAGGGCAGGTTAGAAAGGAATCCAAGAAAACCAGCAAGCCTGAGTTCCTTCACCTGTAAATATTAAACACCTCTTGCAGAAATATAGTACATACAGACTGAAACGTGTCGCCTAGAAAACTGGGAATAATGGACTTGTTTGCTCCATTAGTATATTTTTTGGCAGGTCCCTTACATATGCCTCGATTTCTCTGGCTTTAAAGCCTCATGAAGGCTTGTGGTGTGGGGAGAGAGTAGAAAGAATAGCTCCAGCTGCGGTCATAGGTCTCTGAGAGCTGTAAAAACTTGCTTTTCCCTGGCTCTTCCAACACATAACATTGCAGCATTCTGGCATAAACTATAATTTAGAAAGGATCCAAATCACAGAAGGCCAAATCCTAATGCCCTGTAGGTTCCTGTTAAGTAGCCAGTACTGATCCAGGTGAATTCTCCCCGACATTAACTGAACAAAAGGTGAATGCCAGACTTTGCCCCGACTAATTTATTCACGTTGGAGAACTCCTTTCAGAGTCATTCCCAGGGACTCC
>NW_008824935.1:733030-750483 GCF_000699105.1 Pygoscelis adeliae | reverse complement strand
GGAATATTGCAGATCTTGGGAAACCTGCTGGAGGGGAGCATTTACAGCATCTGTAAAAGACGTGTAGGGCAGAGCTTTTCAGGAAGACGAAGAAGATGAAAAGAGAGTGGCTATGGTCAAAATGACAGATGAGTGATGTTTCTGTGACATAACAGGAAGCAATAAATGCTGGTTTCAGGCTTTTAGTGGGGAAATGGTTTGTTCACCTACTGCTGCATAACTACACCAGGCTTCCCCCAACATCTAATCATCTCCATGAAGGAATGGGTCTATGGAGGGCTCATAACAACTCTGCCAAGGAGACTGTGCCAGCTTGCCTCCCACGTGTTATGTTACCACGGATCCAGGCATACCCTGGAGTTTCTCATTACCTCACAGACCAGCCACCTTTCGGCTGAGCCTTCACTTTCCAGCCACAGATGTGGAGGCAAGTAGGGGATCTGAATAAGGTTCCCAGCTAAGGGGATCTCTCTTCAGAAATAGCATTTTGTGCTAAATATGAGATTCCCATCTAGAGGTTTGGTTATGAGATTCCCATCTAGAGGTTTGGTTACAGAATCCTTTCTAGGAATATAATGTTTAATTGGATTGGTTCCACAAAATTTTACCTGTAGGAAGTTGTCACTTATGGACACACACATCATTTGCAAATTTTGCATCTGTGTATGTGCAGACAAATGTTATCTAACATGCAGAGTTTAGGCATAAGGAGGTGTATCTGGATTATCTGTGCACAGCCGTTCATGCTCAGCAGTCAAATCCCAGAACTAGCTTCTTTTTTATATTTAGCATCCTATTGTCTCTCTGTTTTCATTTTCAACACACTCTTTTATGTGTGATATTTTTATCAACACTTACTTCAGCTTCCTTCAGTGGAGAAAGGTGTCCTTACTGCACCTTTCACATATGAATAGGCTTCGTAACTGAAAACACAAAGTGCTGGTTTTAGCTTTCTTTTTTCAAAAACAAAACAAAGAAAGTCAGAAGGTTAAACAACTACAGTTGAGGCTACCTTGCTGAGCTGCAATAAAAAAGAAAAGATTGGTCTGAACACACATTTTTTTATTAAAAAAAATGCACATAAATTACAGCTGCTGACCATGTAGTCATTCTTTTTATGAGGTGTTTCCCTATACCCATATATGATTTCCACATATAAATTCCCCGTTGGTCTGAAAACTGCTCACATGAAACTGATGTTTTTCTTAATAAATTGTCCACAGAATCTGTATTTCATCTCAGACATAAAAAGTTCATTAGGGAAAAAAAGCATCCCGGTGTCCTGGTGGAAAGCAATACCAGACACTATCCAAGCTAAAAAAAGATCTGACTGTGTAGCCTTTTTTCCCTGCTTTTCTACTTAATTATTTTCCATAATTTAATAAAATCCAATATAACATAGCATACTATAATGGTGCCTGCAGTAACAACCATCTAGTCCAGAGCAGAGAAAAAAGCAATTCTGTTTTGCTGAGTATTTCAGTGTGTTAAATTTTGTCTCCTTTAAAATTCTCTAGGAGAGGGAATAGGCACCTAGCCCTGAAACAGACTGTCTCTGAGCACAGAAACCCCGAAGTCCTCTGCTCTGAAAGAGCCTGTTTGATGGGATGCTCTTGAACCATGCAGTGTGGAAGCCTGGGAACTGCTCCAGGTCTGCTTACCGAGGTCTTCTCACCAGGGAAAAAAATCACTGGAACCAGAATCAAATGTTCCATATGGGATGCTCAGTTATGAATCTGAGAAAGCATTAAAAATATGAAATTGTGAAAAAATTCCCCAGGCACACACATGAAAATGAAAACCCACATTCATCATTACCTCTGCTACTCCATGTAGAAAAGAGGCAATACTAAACTAAACCGGATGGCTGCGTATTAAGGGTCATCTGCTGCTCTTACTATGGAAGTGCAGCTGTCTCCTGAAGAAACCAGTGAGTTCAGCAGAGACCGGGTGAAGAATGTGCTCCTAAGAGATTCCTCCTCCTAGAGGAAAATGCTTGGTTTGACAAGCTGTTGGATGTGTGTCAGAATGTGACAGACAGGGGACATTTTTAGGAACACTTCACTGAACTAATGTAGCAGAGCGTGGTCCCCAAAAGCGCAGTTGCTTTCATTCCCATAATTTACTTTCATCTGTCTTTTTCAAAACCTTCCCTAATTAAGCTTAATTGCCATGCAGTCACACATTAGTGCAACGTTCTGTCCACTTGTGGACCACCCATAAAATGTTTCATAGCATTAATCCTGGAAAGTGGTAGATTGCTTGTTTTGTTTTTTAATGTGCGTAAGTGCCTATAATGCATAGCGATGGCTTTCTGGAACTGATACTTGACTCTGATTATCATGAAACGATTCTTAGTTTGTATCAGAAAATTAGAGAGGTCAGAAGGGTGTTTGTGTTTTCGGAAAAACAAGCATTTGTGATGATTTGGTATCCAATATCTTTGGTGCAAAACTCAGACATGGGGATTCCCGGCTCCATGTAATATTTAACTCCTTCTTAGGACGGTTATGTGCCAGACCATAACAACTTGGACACCCTCAGCTTTTGTGAGTTAGCTAGGTTCTCTGCATCACTTAAGTCTCGGTGATTTAGACTCACAATAAGCAGTGACCTAATGAAACCCAGGAAAACTATCTTCAAAGCTGGACAAAGGTCTAGTCTGGAGGATGCCTCTAAGTAATTTGTAGGACCTGATCCATAACAGAGTATTTAGAAATAGTAAAACAAAACAACAGCAACACAGAATCACAGGGAAGGCCACTGAAATATTCTTGTAAGCAGCCGATTATTCATCTCTAAAACTACAGTTTATCTGAGTGCAGTAGTTCTCATACCTTTGAAGTTAAGACGACCCCTGAATTTCTACGATGCTCAAGCAAAAGCAGCAAGTACCGGGTACCTCAGAAGAAAGCTGCTCCCAAGACGCTTCCAGACAGAAATGCTCAGTCAAGCTGGGCGGGCTGAAAATTCACATGACTAGAGGGACAACGAGCAAAAAGACAAGCAGAAAGTAGTGTTAGATAATAAAATCAGAACTTTTGTAGCAATCAGACAACATGATATTTTATAGCACAAAGATATACCATGAGGGAATTCCAGCCTCACTCACTTTGGTGAGAGTCACAATATGACTAAAAATTTCATTTGCCATTTGCACTGGCTACTCTTTCCTATGGTTTCTGGGCACTGTGGGACAATGCCAGTATTTTTGCCACTGCTAGAAATACTTGTCTTAGTCCAGAAATGACAAAGAGAAAGGGAAGAACAAAATTTAGGTCCAAGTTAATATTTCTAAATTATTAATAAAAGTGATTAATTTACATCTAGTCCTTTCCAAAGCTTTCAAGCTTTGTAGGATGTATATGTTGGAAAGGGAAAAATGAAAGGAGAAATACCAAGAACTCTCTAACCAGCAAGGACTAGTTGCACATGTAACTTATTAGCTAAATTTGTCCAAACTACATAGTACTAGAAAGATGCACATTCTTTGAAAAAAGTAGGGGTCTTACGTTATGCATGTGAGACAAAAGTAAAACAGAGAACAGGAGATGCACACATTATTGCCTGTGAGCCCAGAGGCAAGTTCTGATGATGATTTAACATTTTAATGTCAGGGAAAATCATTCTTTTCAGTCACACCTTTATGAATTTCAAAACTGAGAAGAAAACCTTGTACCTCTAGTTTAATTGATTTGAATAAAAATGCAAACATATAAATTTGTTTTGCTTAATAAAAGCTATAAAATGTCAAATGACACAAAATTTCTTCAAAAATTTCTTTCTGAAAAGCCACACACACAAAAACTCATTGTTATCTATGTTAATACTATCTTTGTCCCTTATTTACCACCCAGCCCTAGCATTCTTTCTGGGTGGGAACTGCGCAAGGCAAACACTCATGGGCAAACTGAAGTGACAAGCAAGCAAGAAAAACAGAGTAAAGAAATGAAAAGTGTGCACTTGCTCTGCCAACTATGCTGCAGGATACCGAGAATATCATAGCTGCATTGAGTCAGCCCTAGAATTTTAATAGGTCATTATAGAGGAAATTTGACGTATATTAAAGAGAACCCCCCAGCTCAGAAATGCTGGAATAAATTAACACATTGCAATTCTACTGACACCGACAGGGTCATTCCCAGGGAGAAACTGGTGTCGCCTTTTGTTTTGTCAAGTAGGATTCATTCCTTCAATTTCAAATTCTCTTTCAAATGTTAACGTGTCTAAACGGCATAAACATGGCAATCCTGGCGACTACTATACAAGGGAGGCAGGTTTGTTTGCTACAGGGCTTCTGCGCTCTGGGTCCTCAACGTCTGGGGTGCAGCCTAATCCAAGGGGTATAGGCAGTAGGGTTAGGATATGTATGTTGTGGAATATGGCAATCTGGAATGGCTTTGTGGCTATTTACTCAGAGAAAGAGTGGTGCCACCTCTCCGTGATCGTTTCTACGCATCTTTTTACTTGCTTTTAAAAATAAGTCAAACATCCAATCTCTAAAAATACCAACTACTCACAAAAATATACAGCTCCTTAGGGAAATGAAGTTACAACATAATCGTGTTGTACGAATGTTTGCCTGTCATCTGTTTGCTCTTTCCCCCCCAGTTTTTAACTCCATTTTACAGAAGGGCAGAGGTCTCAACGACTGTCAAGTTCTTACAAGTCCTGTGCAAAATGGGGGCAGCCCGGGACCGTGCACGCAGCAGCGCTGCCCTGGCCACGCATACAGTCCTTCCTGCCAGGTGCTGGAGGCACGAAGGACAAGGGAGGGCTGGTGGTGGTGGAGAGCTGGAAAGCAGACCATGAGGCTGAAGAGACAGAAATCCATAGGAAATGAGGCCTCTTTAGTCTGCCTGCCTGTGGGTCAACTTGTTAACTGATTTATACCATTTTTTTCCCCTCAGTTCTTGAGTTCTGCTGAAAATTATTTTTCTGCCAATGATGCTTTCCAGGAAAAGACTGCAGCACTCGCTTCAGAACTCCTGACAGTATCATTTATATGCTGAACAAGGGGGCATAGCAAACAAGCTTTTTCTTATGTTTTGCTTTAACCTTGCTGATGCCTTTTCGGTGAACTATGAGCCAAATTCTTCACTTCACTGATTTAACAAGTGTGCAGATACTGACATCCCCAATCCCACTTTTCCAGGTCAAGATCACGTTTCATGAGAGACCAGCTGAGCCTCCAGACCTCCGAGTCTATTTTCTCATAAATGCCGGTCTCACGGATTTTCAGTGGGAGAGCAAGTGTGGGTTGGGGGCTCGGTACCTACCTGTGTATAGTACATATTTATATTTAATTCTGAGATGCAGCTACCCCGATGGTTATAATCCTGTCCCATAGAAAGCAATATTAAATACAGGGCCTGTTCCTATAGGCTCAGTTCAAATGTGGTTAATCAAATGAATCCATATTCCGTAGGTTTCAGTACTCCTGAGAGTAACAGAAAATCAGTGACAGCAACAAATCGTGATTAAAAATGCAGGAAGCCTCATCAGGGAATGATTGCAGCTTTCCTACTTTGTTTTGATTAATATTTAATTCTGGTACAGACAGAAACAAGAATACAATTGAGGCTGAAAAAAGTATTTGTTCTAATGAAAGTATTTTGCTCATTAACAGCACTATCACTCAGTGAATAACAAAAGAACTGTGATGAACTCCATTGATTAAAAAAACGCCCACAACTATTTAGGAAACCAAATATACATTTGGGGTCCTAGGCAACAAACATCAGGTACCAGAGGCCTCCCAGGACAGAAACACACATTCATGATTATATACAGTAATACCATTTCACAGTTTGTCTGGATGAAAAGTTGAATAAGTTTATATAGCTGACATCCAGATCACTGCAATCTAAATACATACAAACCTGCGTAATCTAGTCCAGACAAAGAGAAGCACCTTTCCACCCGGAAGCAAATAACAAATGTTATCACTCACCCAGTGGGTGCGTGGGGTGAGAGGGGTGGTTCGAATACACCCAGTGCTGTCAGGACCACAGCTTCTGCGGAGCTAGCTGCCCACGCTCCCAATCTCCCTGGCAGCGGTAACTTGCTGGAAGCCCACAGCCCACCTCTGCGCTCTGCTGCTTAGGGCATCTAAGAAAGGGAAAAAGGACGTAAGTGAATCCGTTAACTATTGATGCTTCTCGCTACACCTTTACATTTATTCTTTGGCTGTGATGCAAAAAATTAACTTCCGGCAATGATGCCTCAAGCTCAGCAACTGACATCCTGCATCATCTTTCTAAAACTAAAGTTTAGAAACTAAAGTTTTTCCAAAACTAAAGTTTTAGAAGGATCATTTCAAAAACTAAAGTTTGAGTTAGCTGCGATAGCAGAGAGACAGTTTCTGCCATTGTTTGCACTCAAGCAACCAGGCAGAGCTACACTCACTGGAGGCAAACGTTGGCTGATATCGTTTCTGACACAATTGGAAGTTTCTTTGCTTTCTCCATGTTTCATAAAAGACTGAGATCAATAAATCCTTTCTATCTTCTAGTAAGGAAAAAAACACAATGTGCTGCTGTAGCTTGGGAAAACATAAACTTTGAGGACCTACTTCTGATGCCATTTCAGAATTACTTTAATGGTTTGTCTGCTGTCCTCATTGTAATAGTTTGTATCACCATCCAGGAAAAATATACTGCAGCAGTGTACTTATTCATGATGAAAATTCCACATGAGTAACACTCATGAATATTAGAACCAACCTATACGTATATGCGCATATAGTTAGAATTAAAATTTTTTTTTTTTACAAAATCATAAAAAACCACCAGTAACTCTGTCTTGAGCCTAATAAGCATAACAAGGCCATCAGTCTAGAAGTGTGTAACTTTGCATGTTTAAATGTATCTGTATAAATATTAATCTGAATAATTTTATCTGCCTCAAAAACGTAAAAAATTACCCGAACAGAAGTTCTTTGGCCTTTAGGTAGACTTCAACAGTTAAAAAAAGCCCAGCATTCAAAACAACAACACAACATCAACAATAACAAAAATATTTATTCTTTCTGCTGAAGCCATTACCCAACTTCCCAGCACTAATCCTGAACTCTGCTTCTTGCTAGCACTTACTTGCTGTAAGTACGACAAAGGGCAGACAAGAGCACCAGACAATATAAACTGAAACACTAGCTTGAGCGTAACCGGAGAACCGAGTTCTGCCAGACCCTCGCAAGCCTGAACTCGCGCAGCTTTTACCGGCAGGTCATTAGAGAAAGCTCAGCTGTGGTTACTGCTCAGGCAAGCAGAGCCAAGGGCACCGCTGGATGGGGGCCAGGACACCCAGCACCGTGCACCCCGGAGCTGCGGTGCCTCCGTCAGCCTAGGAGGGGGAAATAACGTGTAATAATCGTGCTGCGTGGCTTCGTTTAGAGGAAGCCCTGACTTACAGAAACAGCAGGCTCTGTTTTGGGAAGGGACAGACCCTCTGGACCTACAGAGCACTGTGGGAACGGTTCTGTCGCTTTTGTTCACGCTAAGCAGGCCCGTTCCCCCAAGCAGACCCAAACACTCGCATGAACTCTGTATAAATAAGGTTATAAAGCTACTAATGTTCTTTAACCATAAAGAGATAATACCAACCATGAAACCTGAGGGGCTTTTTCTTGTCTCCTGCACATATGAAAGATGGCATTAAAAGAGATTAGTTTTAAACCACTTGCAATTTCCTTTATGCAATAAAAGATTTTCTCTGCTTAGAATTTTCCTATTTATGGTGTGTATTTGGACTCAGTATAACATAATACTTCCCTCAGTATCCCTACTTTTAATGATGCTAGCAGTATTTGAGCCATTCATCAAACATGACAATTGGAACAGCTAGGAGTTAATGGGAGCATGAGCGGTTTGACAAACACAGTCTATTTGACAAGGCTGAGGTCAGGACTAAAAGAACTGCTCTTGGTTAAATAAACAGAAAAGCAACAAAGTAAAAGCCAAATCTTTGCAGCCATTTATCAACTTTAAAAGCCTTTTTGTTATAAGAAACATAAAGTGAAGCTGCACACAGAGATGGGAATTAAATGGGGTTGAAAGAATTCAGTTGGCTTCTTTTTTTAGGTGAAATTAAAAAGCTCAGTTAAAACTGAAGGATTATGTCCACAAAACTGACACGTAGCTACATAATACCTAAATTTACACTTTAGAGCTATCTGCTTGTGAACTGACTTATTATTTTAAAGAACCTAGTCTTTTCCAAGATAACAGACTGATTCAGGTGGCATTGAAAGGAGAATGATATGACAAGAGACGGCTTTCCTGATGTCTGCAAAGCAGGAGAGCACCATGTAGGCATGTTCAGGACCACAGCTGAGACTCCATCCATTCATTGCTGCTTCAATAACAAATTTACTTGATATTAATCTGTGCAGGGGGCCTTCCAGAGAGTCTTTGCAAAATATCAGAGTTTTGTGTTTAGACACAATATTGCCTGTAGAAAATTCCTGGATGTCAGATGACTCCTGGAAGGTAATAATTAGCACACCCACTAACTTCCTCCCTTTACTTGGTTCATGGACATTTTCTTTTTTTTTTTTTTTTGATTTGGGGAGATTAGTTTGGACTCATCTTTTTCCTCCGTCCAAGCCCCTGGAGAGTCTAGGAAAGGTAGAAGCACTGGATCCGTTCTTGTGCTCCCTGAGTAAAGTGGCTTTCAGAGCATGCAGCACACACACAAAAAAAGGATAATTTCTCTACCCTTTTCTTTTAAGCGCACATAGGCATGCAAAATCAAATCCTTACTATCCTGGGTTCAGTCTTGCAACCTATACACCAAAGGCAGTCTCCAAGCATTATAATGTTGATTTCAATGGGAACAAGATTGACTTTCCTGTGATTCAGCTTTCCTGCTGTTTAAATTTGTGGGTGATAATATTCTCCTGACTAGATAAGACAATACAGATTTAGGTACTCAGAAATTCTTGGATATTATAGCTGTGCAGAGTACTTTTTAATTATTTGCCTACCATCACCTTGTGTAATCATTTATATCACTGTCCAGAAACCACCAGTACCGTTAGGGAATTTCCATCAGAAGCAAATAATCTGGCAAAATTTAGTAAGCTTTTGCAATGCTAAAGTTTCAGGAAAGGTCTTTATGGCTTTTGGGCTGGACATGTTGCCAGATGAAAAATCCCTTTTCTTTTGAGACTTCTCCATCCTTCCTATTGCTTTCATGCTTTTACGGCTATTGGCAGTTTAGAGACAATAAAGAAAAAAAAAAGGCATGTATCGAGGCACAAAGACAGCAGAATGACTAAGAATAGTTATACATTTACAGATTAATTTTGTGCATCTTACTTGTTTCTCTAATAACTTTTCATTTTTTCTTTCATAAGGCAATTTGTACAACTAACTAATATATTTAACAACTCGTATTGCTGCTGGAAAATCACAAAAGACTTCTTTTCCTGGAAGTGATTGATTATAGTCTGGACAAATGAAATAATTTTCCCTGTTCTCTTCTCATTATGCTTTGAGCAAAAAACCCATTACAGGAGCACTGGGCAGCCATTTGGAGCTAGGAAACGTATTCCATTTAGCCTGTCAAACACAGTTTAACTGCTGTCTCAACTCTGCCTCTTTTCCAAACCTCCTTTTCAAGACTACACTAATATAACCTAATTTTGACAGAGCATTCTGGACTCTGGGCAGCTCTGGCTCTTGAGCTCTTTTCCATCTGGAATGGGCTTTTCATCTGCTTAATCCCAAGGCTTTCTGGTTAGTTTCATTTAGTTGTTTTGTAATATACAACCTACAGTTGTCTTATAAAATAATTTATAGCACTCACTTGGACTCCTTTTTGGAACTTTCTATTTGGAAAAAAATAAAAAATAATCAACCAAACAAAGCTCAATGCTGGTTTTACTTTTCAATAAAAATGTTGTTACCCAAAATACTGGCATGGATGTCTGAAGATTGCACCCTCCTTTCCAATGTCAGCAATACAAATGTCTTTTCTAATGGACATAATAGCTACTTTGTGTCATGGTTACGTTGTGTTTGGGGTTTTTTTAATATGTTCAAAAACGTATAAAAATACATTTAAAATGTTCAGTGTAACAAACATTTAATGATATGATTGTATCCAACCTTCAGTAAAGCAGGATCCTGGAACAGAGCACAACAAGAGTAATGCTAATTTTAAGATGAAACTTCATGAGTTCATGCAGAATATATACAAATTACATTACTAACATATTTTTTACTAATGTAGTCACATAATAGCTAGGTCTGGATTCAAAGATTCAAGAGATCCTTTACAGTCTCATATCTCTTGTAAATGCTTTATGGATGGAATTATTTCTTAGTGCTATACAAAGAAAATCCCATTTCACAAAGGCGGGTTTGTTACCTACTTGAATATTGGTTGGCTTTTTTTTTTTTTTAACTTCTGTGATCAGCAGCGTGCTAAACTGCTTAAGGAAATCAACCCTATTCATGCTTTTACCCTCTTTTCTTAACCAAATTGAGTTGGTGCTGAGAGATTTTCACTGCAACAATGGTAAAAGTCTTTAGTCTAGTCCTGGGGAGGTGGAGGTTAGGATCAAGATCCTACTTTCACTTTGCAATATTATTGCAATCAACCAACAAGAACAAAACCATTGTTATTGTTATTTATTTTTATTATTAAAACTGTTCATGCACTGACAGCCCACCAAAGTCCTTCCCAAAATTCATCTTCATACCTTCTCCATAGTTGGTCCCCAAGACAGACCCCTCAATAAAAAGCAGTATGCATCAGGCACACGGAGTAACAGGCACAGAGGAAAGACCAGCTTAGGAGAGTCTTGCTTTGGCTAACTCCAGGTAGGACTGTCAGGTGCTAATGACCGGGTTTTAATCAGTCCCCAAATCAAGAACTAAGAAGAGATATGTACTACAAAAGATGAAGTGCATCTTTCTGGTTCTCAGGAAGTACTATTCCAATTTTTGTTGTATTTTACTTTAATAATAGTCATTCAGTACACACCAAACACATTTGTTTGCTATCTCTATAATTTAGTGCATTAATAGAAAATACTACTATTGTACCACATCAGGTTATGCTGTAGATCACTGACTAATACATCTTCTTCTTAAGCTATGTATCCTTGTTCACTGAGAGAAACGGTGAAGTAAATTTACCGGACTGTTACTGATCTCCTAACAACTTCACAAACTGCTACATTACAATCTTTTACGGTCCATCCTATACAGGGCACAGAGCTGTGTTCAAATCAGCCCTCTCTTTTGTCGTTGTTGCTATTATTTATTATTAGTCAAGTACCAGCAATGTGCTAGGTCTTGTAATACCACTAACAGCGGCAGCCCTGTTCCACATTTATGAAGCCTTTTGAGTTTCAATTTTACTAAAACTCCTAAGTCACACAGAACAGGTAATGACAGGCACACCACTAGCTAAACACCTTTAAACTTGGGGTGTGGAAGCTGAGTGGGGATACGAAAGACACAATTTAATGGGGAAAAAGAGAAGGGAAACCCTTTGTTTCTTTCTCTCTCTCTCTCTCTCTCTCCTCCCCCCCCCCCCCCCTTTTTTTTTTTTTTGTTTCTTTTGGTATTATTTCCTGCAGGACAGGCCACAGAGAAGGATTTTACTCAATAGAGACAGAATAATATCCACCCCTTGTTATTGCCCCTCACTGTCTGTGGGCAGCACGGATGAACCGAGTCTTTAAATGGGATGTGGATAGATAGAACAATATGCCACATATAAATGAGAGGGACCGCATACATATGGTTTCTCCAAAATTGTCACTGATTCTTCTGGGTAGGTAAGGATATATGATTACAGATAAAGGCAGAAATAGAATTAGGTAGGACCTCGAAGACTGCAAGCAAACTAATAGAAGACTTTTCTGATTAAACTGTCTTTCAGCCCAGTTTATCTGGTTTCTACGGCAAGTTATACTATGAATCTCTCATTTTTCATCAAAACATGATTGGGGGGGGTGTCATTATTTGACTCACCTGGGTGTTGACAATATTGTCCACCGGAAAATGAAATTATTTAGATTCAAATGTTGGAATGAAATTCAAAGTGCAGGGACTCTGATTCGGCTTGCTTTTTGCTAACGACAGCAGGCAGAGAAAGTTTTTTATCAGGATTGCTACACAGTCACCAGAAATTATTTGCTTTAACCTCAAAATGTTTTGTAGCTCGAAATTTTATTTTTAGCCAGACTTTTGTAATTCTGTAACTTAATTACAGTTGCTTTCGTAAAATAAAAAACATTTATTAAATGAGCTAGACATTGACCTAGTCTCATTTTGTGTAAAAATTTACATAGAAAATAGTGATTTGAGATGGTAATCACTTCTCCCTCCTATATCCATTCTGTTGGGTCAATTAATGTGGTCATTGGAGACTACATGCCCTTTAAGCCAACTCTGAGAAAGACCAGAGCAAAACCATGCTGCAGTAAAAGACATTCTGCAAGGATGCTGGGTGCTTGGGTCATGTGTTAGAGCTGAAAACCTTTCTTAATGTACTGCAGATGTTGCTAAGCTTTCACTCTTTTTAGCTATGTTTTCATTTACTATTTAGGTGGTCACTGTGTTGCAGTGTTGCCAAGAGAGCTTTACAATCAGCTTAAAATGGGAATTAATTGTATTAAATCATACAGAAGTAACCGAAAAGGTCAAAATATTAATTGCAGGCCTTCTGGCCTGAAATCGGTAGCTAAACCAACAGACAAGGCACAGTTCATCCACCTTAGCAAACAGTTTTATTTGCACGCTGAAATTGTCACTGCTGGTTAACCTGCTAAGACTTTTTGCTGGAAGAAAACAATTGATACAACTGGGGTCTCCAGAGTCAGTCTCAAAACAGATGTTCCGGGGAGCCGGAAAAATAGTAGCTTCAAGTAAAGGCTCACAAAGTCTGAGAAGACTATCTGCTTACTATGCCATTTCTACTTGTATTAATATTTTTTTAATTCAGCTCTCAGCCTTCATTACAGTGTTGTGCTTAGGAGGAGTAAGGGACTGAATACTTGTGCGCTTGAAAGGCAGAAAACACTGGGTCAAAGATTTTACCAAACACTGCTCTTGCTCTCACTGTTAGATCTAAGTGTGACTGGATTTTGCCTGAAACTGCAAACACAGCCAAAATATCTTAAACTTGAGTTAAATGGAACCTTTTGCTTATTTGACATGCCAGGGCACTGCTGATGTTCAAACTAATGTCGCTGTTCTTTTGTACTGCCAAGCCTGTCCCCAGAGGTTATGGCTACTATTGCCTAAATCAGGCTCATTTGAGAGGAACTAATTCAAACATAGATAACCTGAGCAAACACTGAAGGGAGCACTAGAAAACTAACATCCCGAAAAAGAAGCTGCTGGGAGTTTATTGCCCCTAATCCTGCTAACAAGGGAGACTACTGGGCTCATTCTTGTGAATATTTAATTTTTCTTACACAGGAGAGGAGTGGAGGGGGGGAGAGAAGAGACCCAGAAGAACGTCCTAGTGAACAACGTGATCCTCCGAAGCATTTGACTATTAGTATTAATGGGGATATCCTTCAGAGAATGACACAGATGTAAGACTCTGCCTTCAACTTTATCCAGTTAAAAGTAGTAACTTTTATCTACAACCCAGCTCTGTTTTTGTGTAAATAGCTGTACAAAATGCAAAGCAGGAAGAAATCAAGTCCTCATATTGTAAATAGAAACAAAGTACCCTTCAAGCCAACAACAAATGAGGACTTAATCTTACATATTGTTTGCCTGTTCAATAAGAAATTCAGGATATAATCTGTATTAATAAAGAAATTAGATAGCTACAGTCCAAATATGTATATGTTATTCATATATGAAAGAGATATTGCGTATATCATGCACATACGCTATAAATATATTCTACAAACTATTTGCAGGCTGGCCCTCAATCTTCTGCCATATATGAAAGTTAGATCAGTGTTAACTCAATGGCTAAAACTGTGTTGGAAGAGAAAAATATCGGGTTTTCTAGTAACATTTATCTGCCTTGGTGATGTAAGTTCACCACAGTACTGGAGCTGAAAGAAATACCAATACAAGAGTGTTTTATGTCAAATCTCGAACCACTAATACAAAAGAGTGTAATTTATCAGATCCAAAGGAAAACACTATCTGACAGTGTCCAAAGTACTGCTATTCATTACATATCTAAAGGCTACTGATCAATAGACAGCACTATGCTCTTTCGTTCAATAGGTTCAAGCTTAACTGATTTTCATGGCTTCTTGAATGCTTTTATGACTAACAAGGCATGATCCACATAATGCTTTGTCACCGATTTGCACATAATCTAATAAAGTGACAGTAATAAATCACAAGTATCATTAATAAATCGCCAACAAACAAAGCAGCACACTGGAAGCAATGTGGAAAATGCACAGATATTCCTCCAACTATTTTGGTGAGTAAACAGGCTAAACACACAGTATTAAGAGCTGCAAGTTCAATTCATAGTAAATACATACATCTAGGCTTTTAGAGATTTTCTATTGTAGTTGGCAAACACTCTTCTATGTTTCTTCAGGGCAGGTTCATAGAGAAAAAGAAAAAGAGAAAAGGAAAAAAGAAAAGAGCTGAGAGAAAACAAAACTCAAATTGAGCAAACAAATGCTTGGAACGCAAGAATATAACCCAGTTTGATGATGCTCATAATGCTGTTAAAATCACATTTTATGCCTATTTACTTTATCATTTTGTACCTCATAAATACCTACAGTAGCTAAAACTGTCAGTGGTGCCACTTCAAAGAGCAGCGCCCCTAGGAACAAGATCTTTGAGGTTTAGTCTGGCCACAGTGCGGTTAAGGTTATCACAATGCCTCTTTAAATCTAGAATCTAGTTGGCATAAATCCATGAAAAGCACACATACCTTCAAATGCGAAATTCGGGATTCATTTACTTACCCTTCAGGATTGGATTTAATGAAAGCTGGGCATTTAACGTGGTAACAAGCTTCCACAGACTTCACAGAAAAATCCAGCTCCAAGATACATACAGCAGAAGCAAAGCAGTCATTTTGACTCCATCATCACTACAAAAAAATGCATACGCTTAACAAGTATTTACTTGAGGTAACAGAAACACAAATTTGTAGCTGTCACAAAAGTTAGCTGGTTGAGGTTAACGTTAGACCTCTGTAGCACTTTCTTCTATAGTGAATAGAAAGCCAAATTACTTAGTTTTGGACCATTTTGAATTAAAAGCCAAAAGGTTTAAGTTGTTTCTTTCGCTTTTAGTTCCTAAATTTAACACAGAAGTAGTAAAATTATAAGCGGAAGTCAGCTTCCCTGGAATTTTTGCCCTGACCAAAAATTTTTGTAAACACCACAAGAAAGCTTTTTCCTACAATATTTTCTATTCAATATTTTAAGACTTTACTTGTTCTGATAAAAGGATCATCTGAATTCTTGAACATGAATGTGAATCAAATTCCAATTAAAATCTTTAGGTTCTTTTCAACCACTTCTCTGGTGACCCTTGAGCAAATACACGTTTGTGTCAGTGGCTTGAGGCAAAATACATAATTAGAGCCAATATTAAAACCATCTTTCCTCTCTCTAAACCTCAGAAACAAAGTTTGATTCAATACTAATAGCCATGGAAAAGAAATAAATAAGGTAGTGGCTAATACCAGAGTGAATAAGGGCTTTCCCTCTGAAGAGTAGAGGAGGACTAGACCTTGGTTCATTACAGCAAAGGGGACAGGTATTACAGGCGGTTATTTACAGGCAAAACTCCCGGACTCTGAGGTAAACCATCCCCTCTTCATCTATTCTTGAGAAATACAAGTCATGTAACGATGTTAAGTCCAAGTCCTTAATAAATACTCAGTATTTTTCCTTTAAGGTGGTGAGGAAAACTGTTGGGGCAGGACCAAGGAGCCGAGAGTGGTAAGGAAGCCTCAGAGCTGCAGATAGGAGAGGAGGAGCGAGGTACGTTCCCAACAAGCACCACTGGCATGTCAGAGAGCCTTACTCCTCTCTGCAAAGTCACCAGTCTTTCTCTAGCCACCTGAAACAGCGGCCAACGTCCCCACCAGTTACCCCATCCAAATGGCGAGATTTGGGAGTTTTAAATGCATGTCTGTGGAGCAGTCTTCAGAATACTGAAAAGCCTAGACAGTAGTGGGAGAGGGGCTTACCCCTCCTGGGAAAATGCCGTAGGTAAAATGTGGAACGTGGGGCCATGGCAGCACTTCCCACAGTCTTGAATTGGTCCTCAGTACCTCTGTGTTTACTTACGGAAAGCAAAACACTTTTGCCAAATTTAACATGCTTCTACATACTATAAATTTTACCAAGAAAAATTGGACAAAAATGAACCTTTTCTTGAGGGAAAAGTTAATCTATATGAAAAAGAACAAAAAAACCCCTCAATTTAAAGAAAAGAAAGAAAAGAAAAAAAAGAAGGGAGACCTTAAGGAAGTTAATGTTATCAAACAAAACCTGAGGCTTAAAGCCATAAAGCACGACCATCACTCTCTCCTCTTCTTGAGCATGTGACACTTATTTTTGATCCAGAGGTCACTGCTTAATTTAAATGTGACTCTGGCTTTTGGGCAGAGATGGCCCAGAGATGGGGGCGAGATTCAGCAGAGCCACAGATAGATACACACGAAAGTGGGTATTTATAAAACTGCTAAAACGTCTAAAAACTTCTGAAGGTAGAGTTAGGTTGCCTGCTGACATTTGCCCTGCATGTACTTCCTATACAATCATTTGTTTTAGGTCCTTCATTAGCTTAATTATTGACTTAAGCGACAGAATTACTGCCTTTCTTAATGCTTAATCTCGTATCTGTGTAACAGTAGAGAGCCCCCAAAACCTTAGCGCTTGTCTTCTCGGGACAAACCCCTTCACAAATGCTTTTGCTTGCAATTAAGTTTGCTAACGTTCATCTCTCCTTTCTCCTACCCTCCTACGCTTGTCCTTTTCCCTTTAACAAAGGTTTAAAATAGAAGATGCCTTTGCCCTCACCAGTCTAAGACAGCCCTTCCCAACATCTTCCAGGCAGGCCCAAAATATAAAAAGAAACTAACTTTTTCCTCCTGTGCAAAAGACAATATAGGAGAGAGGTCTAATTTAAGCAATACCATCTCCTTTCCCTGCCTCAGTTTCAATATTGCCCTTTGATTTTTCCTCCCGAGATACTTACGACATCCCCCCATGCCTACACCATCGCTCAGCGAGCATGAGCTTTGCAGCTGAAGTAGGAAAAGGCTCAGACCCAGAAGATGTGGTGCAGCAACACAGCGTTTCCCTCTTTGATCTCCCGCTCCTGCCCCACCATCCAGTGTGAAGCTTGGTTTGCTCTAAGGGTGCAGCTCGCCCCACACAGAGGGGCCCACACAAGGTTTGCTATGCTGTTTAACCCCACGGTTATGCCCGGAAAGGAGAGAATGGTGGGGGACCTTGGAGAATCAGCAGCACAGAC
>NW_008824935.1:729693-732749 GCF_000699105.1 Pygoscelis adeliae | reverse complement strand
AATTAGGTCAGCATGGAGGGGGATCTGAGAGGAGGTTAGGGGAGGGTCTGCTGGACCCACACTCCTGCGGCTATGCTGAAAATGAATTCCCACATACGGGGTGCAGATGGGCCACAGCCCCTTTTCCAGCCTGCAAAAAAACTCAGTAGCAGCTGGGGAGGGGAATCACCAGAGCCTCATGTGCTTTAATGGGTTCTGTGTTTCTGCGTATAGGAGTATTCCCTCCCCTCACTAACCCGTGCAAACCCTTTTGTAAAGTCCCATAAACAAAGCTGTGGATATAATTCTGAATCAGAAACTTGCCACTGGGGAAAACGGTGGTCAGGAAAAATACAACATACCTTTTTCTCCAAGAATGGTGTTTTGGTGTATTTTCATGGATTAAAAACAGATTTTGCTGGTTCGAGCAAGCAGGCAAACTTCTGACCTTTTTTCACATAAGAAACCGCCCCCCAGTACTGGTCCCTAACCTGTCCTAAAATAGCCGAGGGGAGCATGGAGCCTGTAAGCAAAGCCGGCCGCATTGCCAGGTGCGGATGTTTGTCAGCACAGCATGGACACATCCATCTCCAAGACCTTGTGCCCTGGTCTCGATCCAATAAAGTAGTCGAATGTGTGATTAGCTTTATGTTTTCAGGAACTGGCCCTCAACAGGACCTGAAATCAAACATTTACATGAACGTTTTTCTGGATCAGCCCTGCAGAGCTCAGTACTTGCTGGTTTGAGATGCCAGTACGCACCAAAAAAAAGTTTGTGGCTGAGAGCAAGGACCTTTTAAAGCAAAGCACAATTTTTACAGCTCCATATGGCATTCAAAGTTAGAGGAATCTGCATGATTACTTTTAGTTTAGCCAAGTGAAATCAAGTTGAAGAAAACTTCTTAGTTCCAAACCTGCGCCCAAATGCAATCTGGGTGCCATTTTTGTTAGTGAAATAAATTTAATGAGGTAAACATGCTGACTTCTTTTCAGAGACTTGTGCGCTCAGTAATCTCTGAACTTGGAGTTAAATGGGGAATGCAAAAAATGAGGTATCCAGTACCTGAATTATATCTGAGAAATCATTTTTAGACAAACTGGCAGCACTGTAGCCAGGGGCTCTAATAATACATGTGAGCAGCAAGATACGTCCATGCACATGTCTGCAGATATGAAGAGGTAGGGACAGAAGACAGTGGATTGATGCTGCACTGTCAGTCTTTCTGTGAGAGACTACTTTTTTCTTCTGAATGCATTTAATTCTCGGCGACAGCCAGCACATGGATAGATTTTACATGGTTGCCAAGCAGATCTCACTTCAGTTTTTTATTCAAGCAAGTAGACAAATCCGCAAACATCTTTCTACTGTTCTAGATCAAGGTAATAGCCTTAACTTCAACTTCTTGTTTCTTTTTTCTAGATGTAAATGGTGTAAAGAGGTTATTGCTAGAAATGTTGAGAGAATAGTAAAAACAGAATCCATTTGTTGCCAAGATTGTCTCAGAAAATAATGAATCACAGTAAATTTGAGATATTTAATCAAGCAGCAGTCTAATACTTTCCCTGACAATTATGATGCTGCTGGAAAAATCACATCACTGCCCACATTAATTCTGGTTGTGTTCTCTTTTAGCATTAAAATGAGAAGCCAAAAAATTAATTTAAATTTTACAGCTTCTCTCAGTGGTCTGTAAAATAGAGTAAAACAAAACCAATGATCTGACTTTTTGTTTGCTAGTTTGGAAAAAGTAGACAAAAGAATAGGAAAGGATGAAACAAAAAACAACTCCCCCCCTCAAATCAAACAAACATAGAAAAAAGCAACAAGAAAAGCAAAACATGTTAAGGTAGTACAGAAGCTAGGGCAAGGCAGCTGCCTCTGATCCATAAGGCTTTGTTTTTCTTTTCTAGGTTAGTTTTAAAACCCATTTGGGGTTTGCTATGTACATGGGCCAGTGTCTGTGAGGATGCCAGTGAAATATGAAAAGGACTGAGGAACAAGCTATTTGAAGCTGTAACTTACTGAGCTTTTTTCTGTTTGCTTTGGCTGTTGGAGCTGTGGTAGGTGTTTCCCATTTTTAGCCTTCACACCTTTATTATGCTTGGGTTGCACATTAGAAATATTCCAGATGCTGTGGATGGTGACTTCCTCTTGGCTCAAGGAAGAAAGGGTTTCAGTCTCTTATGGATTTCCCTTCTACTGATCAGGAGGCTTCACCCACCATTATAAGGGCTGAGCTTTGTGGTGCTGGTGTTGATGCTTCCACTGGCTGCTGTAGCCTGGAAGCAGCATCCCATGAGCCCAAGTCTTCTGAGTCTTCTTGAAGGGGGAAAAAAAAAAAAAAAAAAGGGACAGAACTGGCAAAGGCTTTCAAACTCGATGGATGATAAAAGTTGATCTTTTAATTTAGACCTATAAAAACTACCCTTTCTCTTGGCGACTGCCTCTTGAAGTCGAACGTAACTAATGCTCAGCAAAATGGGTCCATGATTTGGCCCTTCCTTAGGCTGCAGGTGTGGCCCCCATGGCTCTGTGAAGCCAGGAAAACCTGCCACCGGCGGACCCCACTGTCTGTCCTCATCACTCCAGGGCAAGAGTCTAACTGTAATGCGTTTCACCTCAGCACGAAATTTACTCACCAGCTCACATTCACTGAAGAGCTTGCAATTTGCATTTTAAAATGCTACTTATTAAAACTGCCTACAGGAAATACTTCGAAGCAGTGACCACACCAATGCTAGACTTCTTACATGAAAATATGAGCTTAAAAATAAGTCTGTTCTACAGCGTCTGCCTGCATCTGATAGCTTGCTGTCTCTGGTTCAGGTTGACGCACCTTGTCACTACAGAGATAGGCCTCCCCCACAAAGCCAGAATATCAAGTGTTAGGATTGTTTATAATCCTCTGCAGCCGTATAAAGCAGTATAAGGCCTAACAACCCCAGCTGTCCATTTGTTCTGTAAAATATACCATAATAAGGGTAAACACTACAAGTGCTGGAAGCAAAGGTTAGAATGGCAGAATGATTTAGGGATGTCAGTGCCCGTACTGTGCCTGCTGCGCTTGATGGCGACC
>NW_008824935.1:707520-729624 GCF_000699105.1 Pygoscelis adeliae | reverse complement strand
GGGGGGGGAGGGGAAGACGTTGCCCTTCTATCCCCATCTTGTAGCCCTAACTGGCATGACTGCCCTGTGTTTGCTTCCCTCTGATGTAAGGTAGCAAGAGAGAGTGGTATTTAATTAATACATGTTGTTTCTTTCCCACATTTTCCTGTTTCCTGTCTTTAGATGTCCTTCCATCTCTTGTTTTTATTTGGTTTTATATCCTTTCATTTTCTCTTTCGCTTCTGCCTATGATTATTTTTCCATCTCTTTCTCTTTGTTACTACCTTTTTGACCCTTCTTCGTTATCTTCTCTTTATTGCTACTTCACTTTACCTGCCCGTCAGCTCTTTCACCATGCTCTCTCCTTTCATTTTCCCTTTCTCTCAATCCTTTTTTTTTTTCTGACTTTTTAAATGGCCCTATCTCTTTCCCACTTTCCTGTTTTCCCTTTCTGTTTTCACTAATGTGTTTTAGAAAATAGAATTTCACTCTCAACTTCTTCCCTTTTTCTCTGTGGCAGACTAGGTTAAACTCCTGCTCTTTTTCTGGAAAGAAAAAGCTAGTCAAAAGTTAGTGGAAAGATGAAGAAGGTGGAGATGACATATCGATGAAAAATACTGTTACCTCACTATTCACGTAGATATTGTCTAACACAGGTTTTTGCAAAAACCAGCTGTCTAACATAACAACAATTCTTGTATTTATTTTCACCTTTTATTTTCAAGCCAGTCAGCAGCTATTTCTTAAAGGAACCTAAAACCACTTTATAATTCATACAGATATAACAATGGTGTTTTCTCTGGGGTGTTTCCTGCCATTTCAATTATAACCGAAGACTGAATTTGGAAGCACCATTTGTGGAAGAGAGTTATCTAGAGTGTAAGTTTGTTTAGGACAGTGATAACTTAAGGTACACTTCATAGGAATTATGAACTAACTTAGCTATGATTTATAGCTATTTTCCTTCCTAAATATAACAGTAAATTGTTTCTGTGACTGCTACAAACTCCAGAATGTAAGAAAAGACATAAAATCACTAATGCATCCTTTGATATGCTTTCTTTCTCCCTCTTTTGCAATGCCAAGCCATTTTGGCTCTGTGTCATTCTCTTCAATAACTCAGGAATGGGTGATGATCAAATGGTTTAACTTAGGGTAGCATTAGCACTGCAAAAGCGACAAGCCATTCCCCTGCAATCTGCTTGCTTCAAAGACTTCTAGTTCACCTCAGGCATCAGAGAACATAATGCAAGAAGCCACAGTTCCTACAGGATCTTGCCCCTCTGGGGCACTTCTATGCATGTCTCCTTGTGGTACCTGTCCATCCTTTCCAGGGTGATACCTCCTTGTAGCATTTCACCTGGGTCTCACCGGGGGAGCATGCTAAAAAGTAACCATGGAAATTCAATAGCTTTAAAATGCTACTCAAAGCAGAGACCACCAAGGGCAGTTTTGTCTGGTTTAGTAGAGCTGGCTTGTAAAATCACAGCCGTTTCCCAAACCAACTGTTAAACCCACAGACAGCAAATTCTGCTCTGCATTACATTGCCTTCCTTAGCGGGTGCTGCGCTGCCTGCACTTATCATGAAAAATGCCACCGCTGCCTCCTACACTTGTTTAAAGCCTGTAAGAGTCAAACCCCACGTCAAAGTACGCATGGGGGGAAGAAGATGGACTAACCTGCTGGGTCCCCGTTCCCGACCTGCATCAATGTCTTCTGGCCCCGCACTTGGAAACAGTTGATCAGTCTTGGGCAGCAGCACCCCCAACCAAACCAAAGTGTTTCAAAGCTGCAGAGAGACTGGAGACAAGAAATTTTTGAACTTGCCTGTTCACTTGTTGGTCACAAGTGCAAGTGGTAACAAAACACCTTTAGGGTTTATTCAGCTCCCACTGAACTCCCAGCTTTAACATTAACTTGACTGAGACCAGAAGTTAACATTAGTTTACAAATAGGTAATAATTCAATTCCCTCCTCTTCCCCCTCTTCACCACAACATGCATCTAATCGCAGTGCTTGATAGACAGCAATTAAAAATGCAGTTATAATACAAATTCATAGGCACTTGACTTTGGGAAATAGAAAATTTCTACTGAAATGATACCTGAAGTACAGGACAGAATAAAAAGACTATCAGTTCTTCTGTATGCTCTTGTTTAGGCAGGTTAGGAATGTCATATCATTGTGAAGTTTTCCACAGGAACTCATAGCACTAGATTTGAGAGCAGACTTGCTTTTCTAGTTGATAGACATTTGTCTTTTAATTTTTACCCTCTGATGTGTGTTACCAACTGATACATGAAATAGAAATATTTCCAATTAATTTTCCTTTAATCTACTTATCTCCTAGAAATAAGTTCAGATCAAATATGGTGTTGAGGCACAGCAACATAATAAAGCATTGCCAAGCATAACAATCTGTCTTTCAAGTTACATTTTTCTTTAGCGATTTTTCTGTAGCCAAGAATAAAATTAAAAGAACGGGAGGAAGACAGAGAGGGGGAATTAGTACATTTGACTCAAATATAAACAACCCACAAAATATGTTACTAATCAGGCAGATTCCCATCATCCTACTTATCTTGGGCCAGACTGCATGTGGTTTCTCCCCAGATGTGCAGGATAGAGAGGAAGCCGTTCTAGGACTACACAGAACGGTAATTCTTTGACATACAAATGGGACCTAAGAACCATCCCGGCAGAGGGTGTGACTCAGCATGCTGCATTTCACACAGCACACAATTCAATTATGGTACTCACTGACACTGGATGCTGTAGAGACCAAAGTGGATTCAGAGAAGGATTAGACGATTTGGAGATGATAGATCTGTTACTGGTTATTACCTATAATGGTCAAAATAAATCTATTTCAGAAACTCCCTCAACTGCTGACACAATCCTTCCCCGGAAGGAAACTCCGGGGAAGAAACATAGGTTATATGGTCTGGTCTTAAATTTTTCCCAAAGTACGGTGCAACATCAGCGAGACGACACAGGGCCAAATGGGCTGTTGGTCAGACATAGCTCTGTATCTAAGTAGAAGAAATCAATTAGTCTTTTGTTTGTTTATTGTCTCCCTTTACTCACCACCATTTTAGATTGCACTCTCTTCTTGCTCTGGGTGTGGGAAAGGTTTTGCTATCAGTAAGGGGTTATCAGATCTCTATCAGTCAGCTATCAAAGGTTATCGTACATGGGCCAGAACCTTTGATGGAGGCAACAGAGCTTTACCAGCAGAGCATCTGAGATAATAGTGATATATGCAGGTTGGACCCAAATATATTTTTTTGGTTTTTGAGACGCAGATGTCAGTGACTTTATTTAAAGAATTCCTACATGTTTTTCCTCCTAGCTTTAAAGAAATAAAGTTACTGGACAGCACTGATTTTAAATTCCCAACATTGAAGGGACTGAAAACTTTTGCAGAAGCTCTTAAAAGTTTATGTTGTTCCCCATTATAACTGCTAATACTACATGATTGGCTTGTTAATATAGCTAACTCACCAGCAGCATTCACATTAATTTTCACCTTTTACTATGTAATGGTAGTGCTATTTATTAGCCAGACAGACCATTTTTAGTAATGTTATAGGAACAGAGTGTGCATTACACAACAGAACTAGGTTACACCTGCAGCTGACCATTTCTATATTTATGGCTGTCTGACATCTGTAATGAATGGCAAATGGAAAATATTTGTTTTTTCTTTGGCTTAGTAATTATTTTTTTCATGTTTTAAAAATAAAAGTGAAGTGAAATACCTGGCATTAATTAGTGGTTTTAAATATCTGCAAGTCTCTTGCCAAGGTGCCCTGGAGAAACAGAATGGATCCTTAGGGCAGTGCACAGGAAAGAAATCGTTAGCCAACCTCAACTTTCACTGGAAAACTTGACTGGAAAAGCCCAGATTACATTACAGTTCAATTTGTAATCACATCCAGCCCCTTTCACTTCAAGTCTCAAGTACTACAGCCCTTCATTGTATGGGTATAACTTTAAGATGGGGAATTTACCATGTATTCCTAACAGATGATCAAATGTTTTGCAAACTTTATAACAATCTGGTGGACTTCAAAGTCGAATGAAGTTAGGTAATTCATGCTGTAACGTTTCATCTCACAGATGTCATCTAATTATTATTAACATGCAGAACCTATTTTTTCTCCTCTCTCCCTCCTACCAATCATGCAACAGTTTCAGTCACCATACAAAGAAATCCTTTGAAAAACAAATGAAATTCAGGCTGAAACTGTTCCAAGTGGTCCGTAGCACAAAATTCTTATCACTTAGAGATTTGAGAATTTCTGTTTAATTGTAGCAGTATTTGTTATGTGGCTCGTCACTGACAGGCCTGACTGAAAAGATACAATGATAAAGAGGAGGATTTAAAAAAAATCAGATCAAATTGCCTGCAGCATGCTTAACTATAAAGGAAATGCATATTGAGATATACTTTTTGGAGCATGTAACAATCAGAGCCAAAATAGCCATTCGAAACAAAGCTGGAGACGTGGACAGTAAGTAGTCTGAGAACAACAAACCTATTACACAGACCATGGTCTCCTTCTGACTTGGAATTGGATATTTTCATTTTATCTTAAGGAATCCTTGATCGGGTGCAAACAATGTGATGCCCAGATTTCAAGGAAAAATCATGCTGACTCAATTGGCTTGATATTCTTTTTTTTGTATTTAGTCAGGGTCTTTCTATAAACATTTAGCTTGTAGGCTCTTTGCTCCATGGAAGGAGAAAATCTTACTGTGAAAAAAGCCACAGTGAACACGGCTTTCATGAGAAGAAACGCAAAGGCTTTTTTATAAAGAACTCTCTTCTTTCTGTGGCACTACCTTTGGTCAGCTCCAAGTAAATGCATTTCAAGGAGGCCAGAAGGAAGTTTCTCCATCGTGCTGGACAGAACCCAAAACACTTGAATTGAATGGAATGTCACATCAGCTCTTCAGTATCAGCTTTTAAAACAAATCTTCCAAACGTCTGTGTTTGGTTTCACTATTTGAAATTACCAAGATATATTCTTCCCAAAGGCAAAACTAGGGGGATTTCCCATTCCCACATTCTTCTGCTATTCAGCAAAGAGCTTTGTAACCTACTGACAGGGCATATATCACCCTCTGTATAGATGCTGATACTACAGAGATGGTAGGTTAATGTAACCATCGGAGTCTTTCAATCACACAGTGATTTGGAAATATGTGAAATGAAAAAGAACAAACAAAATCTAACTACAAATCCAGATTAATTTCTCCTCAAAGTTAGTGAATATTGTGTTTGTCCTCATGCTCTTTGTTTTGATGAAAGACATTAACTGACAATGCCTTGGCTGGATTTTATTTTCAGCTGTTCATAATCTGCATTTTTAATGACTGTTTTAGTGCGCACCTTCATCTGAAGGATTTTATTGTCATTCTAATGCATGGGAAAAGTATCACTTTCCATCAGCTTCCTTTTCAAAACATCACATATATGTTTACCTTTGGTGTGTCTGCAGCACGGTATGGGGATTTGATAGACAAGGTATTAGCAAGGCTAATCATAATTTAATGAATGGAAACTTTGCCTTCAGCTCATCCTGACGGAGTTGGTAGTAGGAGTCGTTCTTTTGTTACTTCTTTTTGTTGTTGTTGTTGTTGTTGAGGACATTCTTGTGGGTGCAGTTAAATTGGTGCCAAATTACCTGAAATAATTTGTGGTTATTAAACAAACCAGTCTCTGATGTGGAAAGTGCATTGTTCCCTGGCATTCCAGAGGCTTGCAATTTTTCTTTTTCTTTCTTTTTTTTTTTTTTCTTCACAAGAGATTGTAGTAACTGATCTCTGACAGTAATGCTTTCTGTATGTTGCCTCTTGGGTGGTGGAAGAAAAGACTAAGCTGTGTCACAAAACTGCGCATATGATCTACAGCTGGCATGTCACGTTACAACCAAACAAAAACGATCCCATGACTTAGAAAAGCTCTTCAAGGAGACATCACTTGCAAGGTTAACTATAGCGGTTGACAAAAAAGAAGAGGTGCAAACTATCATCCTATTTCCCTGACACTGAATAATGTAAAAGTACTGTGTTTGCTCAGTCTGATTCTCCATTGGGTATTTATTTATATTCACCTTATTTCTAGAACTGGACTTCTAAAATTGCTAATAATTACTATTTTTTATTTTACTGGAACATGAAACCTTTGCAACTTCACTATCTTTGCATTCAGGTGTTTGACCAACTGGTTTTTTTGTAACATAGGAAGGGCTCATTTCTCCAAAAACACATTTTTATAAAGACGGAGTTGAACTAATTAATTATACTACCCTTTTCTCACAAAACCTGCCCTTTCTTGGTCTTTCAGTGTGTAAGGATTCTGTATCTGTACTCATAAGTATTCTTCATCAGGTATGTGTGATAGTTGCTTATGGTTCCTACTGCTTGGTCTTTTGAGGTTATTTAGCTATCAGATTTCTTATTCCCAAGGGTCTTACCACTTCCAATGTAATCAACTAGAGGAATTCTATACTCAACCAATTTACATTAGCTAGGGCAAACTGAGGCGTGTCTACATTGGCCAGTCATCCTATAAATCAGGACTCATGTCTTTCCTTATTTTTATTGGTCTGAGCCACAAGTAACTCCACCAATATCAATGGCATGAAGTCAACATAAAACTGATGTAAATGAGAACACCACCAAAAGCCTGTGGTATTTCTGGGGCAACTCATTAGCATCAGTTATTCGAATCAGGTTTACACTAGTGTAAAAGAGAATTTTAAAAATGCCCCACTCTAACACATTTGACTGCTTGACAAAATTAACTGAAAAATCCCAGCTAGTCTGTCAGGGTTTTTTTTGACATTTCCCACAGGAAGTATCCATTTTAACACAGTCAATACCTTTCTTAGACACTTGTCAATCTGTTTGGCCAAACAACATTTACACAGTCAGCAAATTAAGATGTAAAAGAAGCTAATCAGGACCTCTCCAGGTACTTTCTTTCCACAAACAATGTACAATGCTTAATTTCCTACCAGGAAATTATAGCGTCTGCTGAGATTTCAAGTTCTGATTAGTTTCAGAGGCTTGGGTTTTTTAAAAACCTGTAATTCAGAATAAAGATATAAACATTACAGCCACCCTATGCCTGAAATCTGGAGAAACCTGGTTACTGCACCCCCTTTGGGGAAAGAATGGGACCCTTTAGATTTTTACTGATAAGGTATGAATAACATTCTCATAAAGCTCAAAGATTGCCCAGATATACACATTTAAAATAATTATGGTAATTAAATAGAGTTGCAAGCAGCTATAGCTCCAGGCAACACCAGTTAAATGTAAAGAGAAAACATCTTCTGCATATGTTTGTGATTTATGTAATTACATGCTTCTACAAGCTACACACCATTCACTGGCAAACAGCCATCTCTTCTTCCATTACAATTTAGCCACAGTAAGTAACATACTTCATCTGTTTGAAAAGCTCCACTTAATAATGCCACCGAGGATGTATACAACAACACTGGTGACTGAATGTGAAAAAATTAAATGTCACTTGGTTGTATGTGTTAAAAATAGCCTTTGTGGGCCTGTTTCTGACGTAAATCATGAATGACTCCATTTTAGACAACTAAATTACACCTTATGTCAGTGAGAAATGAATAAAACCCAAGGTGTGTTTCGTGTATGAGATTATGTGTTTGCTCTTGAGAATTACTGTTTTTCTGAATGTAGTAATTTTTGAAAATTAATCTGTAGTGGGCCATTCTGAGGCAAGTCCTTACCAAATCCAATGAGAGGAGAGCAAATTAAAGTGTTACCTGAACAAAAATAGATTCAAAACTCAAGAACCCTCCCTAGTGCACAGGCTTCCCTCTGCCAACAGAAGCACAGACAAAGGATTTCCCTAATGTTTATGAGATGCAGCCTCTGGACTACCCTCACACGCTCACTAGAAACTTTTAGTCAAGCTTCAATTAACATTTTCAAGGAGGTAAAAAGGAAAATGAAAAGAAAAGGTATATATATTTTTCACATTTCCACAGACTTTAGATTTCCTACCACCCACAATCACACTACAGTCCGTGGGGTTACTTGTCAAGTGTGTTTTTCTTCAGAATAAAAGGCGTCAGACTCTTGTTCTTTTATATACAGTGTTTCCTCAGCTCAACTAGTTTCAGCATACACAACTGATTTTGCAGCTCTTTGTAAAGCCTAGTTTATTTATTTGCATGAAAGGGATACACTAACTACAAGACACTGCTCCCATACAAAATGGGGAGTGCAAATGGGAGCAAATATATTTGGTTACTAGAAATGTAAGAAAACTGTTGTGCCTGTAAAATTGCATACAATTTATAGTAAAGATGACATTCTGGTTATGCAGTTCCTTTTCCATTTAGGTGTGCAATTGTGTCTTGAACTATTCCACATTTTAAGTTACATAAGATGTCAAAGTTGCCATTATGGAAAATATTTCTAAGTATACGTATGCTCTACTGCCCATGAAATAGTGTCTAAGTACATAGCTAAGAGACACGCTATACTCTATACATGAAATTTATTGTATACATACTCTATACTATAGTGTGATATCTGAGACCAAGTTGAAAACACATTTCTGCTGAGCTAGAAAATATACAATGAGTAAGGCATGAATATTTGTCCTTTCCACAACTCTTTCATTCCAATGCCAATACGCTATTATTTGTAATGTACTTTCTGGCTGTTCACTATATCTGTAAAGGATTCCAGATTAAGATCTTTAGATTTTTTTGTTTCATTCTCTGTCCCCACCCGACTGCTGGAAGCGAGGAAGCTTAGCGCTTAGGGCATTGAAAGGCAGGGGTCCCTGCCCCGCTTGAAAGGCAGCAATCTGAACCCAGCTCTCTGAAAACCCTGTTCTGTTCTCACCACTAAACTCCAAAACTCAATCTGCCTCTTCTGCTCATGCAATAAATAATTATTCTTTTGCAAAGTACAGCGTCTTCAACAAAGAATAACGTGAAAATTTCCCCACACAATTGTCAGTAGTCTCCAGATTCTATGATGGGAAGAACCAAGCCTCAGTCCTTGCTCCAAATCACCCTGACCCAAGACCTGCATTCTGAATCTTGCATATACTAGGACTAGGTACTTCTGACCAGAATTTACACATTACCATGGGGGGAAAAAACCCAAAACATAAACCAACCAAACAAATAAAACACAAGACAAAACCACCTTTAGTTAAGGTAATTTCTTAATAGATTTTCTTATTCCTGTGACTTCTAGATACTTTCCCAAATCTGGACTGAGTTGGAGGGAAAAGATCCAATCCGAAGGTGATACTACCTTTGTTATTTCAGCCGACAGCTGGATGCACTGCAGCCCAGAGAGCAAAGCAGAAAGAGATGCAATAACCCGGCCTCAGAGAGGACTCAGTTTAGGAAGATGCTGAAAGCCGTGTGAAGGCAGCAGTGGAGGGGTGCTATGGCTCGTAGGCCACAGGCCCCCTGCCAAGGCCAAAACTGGGCAGACATAAACTTTTGCTTGAAGAGCTCAGGATCAGCTGTAGGCATAGGAGTCACTGTCACAGTCATGTCCCTGTCCTATGCTGGTCTTAGAAAGTCAGACTAGAAACAAATTAGACTACACCACTCTGCACATTTTAGATCAAAAGCATAAGCTATAAGCGAGATGACCCAAGGCTAAACAATTTGGTAGCAAGAACTATGTTTTCCTCTATGTGTTTGTACAGTACAATACAGCTTTAGTCTGTGACTGAGCTCTTAAGGCACCGATATGATAAAAGAGTAATTGAAGGTCACAACAAATTTAATTGCAGTCAAGTCTGTTACACGTATGCTTAGAGTATGATATGAGCATACACGTATGCTCCTTACCTGCTAGCCCACACAACATGATCTGTTACTTAAAATTTCTGGCACTGTGTCAGGGCTCAGATGTACCAACAACACCAGCTCTTCACTGTGGCACTGCAAGACACCACCCATGCTAGAAGGACAGAAGGATCTGGTGTACCCAGAAATCATGGCAAACGCAGATTGCCACCTTAAAACCTGTGGAAAAAGAAGAACTGAGGATGTGATTCTTAAAAATAATAAAAGAATTAGGAATTTAATAAGATTTAGATGCTTAACACTCTTAAGCCCTTATGATAAATCATAGCTAAGAATAAAGCTTTGTGACACCTTTCTCCAGGTTTGTCAGAGAAGAGAAAATGCTGAAGAAGCGTGAAATCATGACAGGTCAAAGCCTCCACGAATATCCTGGGAACTTCCTAACAAATGTAGCCATCTCTATGTTTAACTTGAGGGGAAGTTTCTGGGTGAGGAGACTGGAGCCTGTAAGGTGAAGTAACACTCAGTGTGTCTCAGTTGGCTTCCAACTTGCAGGTGTTAGCCAGCAAAGACACCCAAGGCTGTAGCTCACAGATGCCAAGTGACCTATTGTTTTCTTAGTGGAGACCACTTGCTTCTGGATTTTGACTCTAGAAGACAGTAAGGGTCTGGTAACCTTGAAGACACATTGCCATGGTTTTGTCCCTGTTGTGGCAAAAGAAAGGCAGTACTTTATTTTTCCTTTTCTTTTTGAATTTGGTCTGCTATAGCTTTTCACCAAATCTCCAGGGATCTGAGTAATCAGGGACTTTTTGTAAATTAAGAAAGTAGATAAATAGAGGCTTTTAAAAAGGCATTTCCCCATCATTCTTTCTAAAGGAAAGCAGGTGTTTGGCTCAAAGGGACTTGTTCTCTTGATAGGGCAGTAGGAGAGTAAAACTGCATTGTCCCCTAAAGCAAAAATAAATAACTTCAGAAAACATGAGAACTGAGCTCTTGGTGAGGGAGTGAAATGGGTGTCCACCCTCTTGAACTAATTTATAACACCGAAGATGTCAAGTGACATGCTGAATGAAGAAATGATTTGTGGCTGAGAAAAGCTTTGCAGAGATCCCAGAGGCTTGGCCAAAGGCAACTGTATCTTGATAGAAGTGATCGACGGCCAAACTAAAGAGTACTGTTAAGAATCTCAACTGGGAAAAGGGGGAGAGCTGCATTTTCCAACTGTGGACCCAGTTGTCCATAGCCTTTGCCAGATTGTGCAGCCAGGATGAAAGCATGCCAAGCATTTAGCCTATTCACTGGGTGCCCTTTGGAAAGACACATAAATCTTAAGGAAAGGTTTCAGTACTTTAAATACATCACAAACAAAATAGTATCAGCAGTCCAACTTTAGTAAGCATGCAACAAACTGGCATCTAGGTCTTCAGGCACTTGGCACAAAGTGAAATTTTACACAGAGGTTGTTTAAAACTTGTACCCATGGGCTTACTTATCTGCAAAGCTTTCTTACCTTCTTATTCTTCTAAGAACTCTAGTTTGCATGATCGGAGCTTGTAATTCTCACGGAAGAGGCAATACCATAGCCAGTTTATACAACTTATATCAAGCATACCTGCTTACACATCCCAGTTTAGAATGGTGGTTACCTCTTGCAGTGAGATTGCCACATTTGGGGCCAGATCCACAGAGCACACCATCAGCTACACCGCTTTATGTCAGCAATGGATCAGCCTGTTGGGTCAAGGCTGTGTGACACTGTGTCATCCACATGTCCTCCTGCAATTAGAAAAGCAAAGAGGTATTGCAACACAGCACATAAACGCATCCTGCCATTCAGGTTGCAAGGCATGGGCAAAAGATGTCAGTAGTGATATAAAATTGACAGTTGTGTGATGTGGTGATTCTTTATCTATTGCAAAAAGTAAATTAACAAGTTAATATTCCAAAGTTAAGGATCTAACCATTCCAGTTTACAGGGCTATAATTCAGCCTAGGGTAACATGTTGCACACCAGAGGAATTTAGCCTTTGACCTGATTAGATGCTAGAATCATCCAGTTCCATTCTACGTGTGAAACTTCACACAGCTCTAATTATTGAAGCCCTGAAGAAAAAGGCCAGAGGTGCTACAGAGCTGGCAGGTGTTAAAAAAAGTCAGAGGTATCCGCTCCTTATATTACTCTCCACCTCCTGAGAAACGATAGTTCAGAAATCATATACACTTTCATCGGAAGACTTTCTAAAAGTGAAAGGCAGAGGAAAGAGAGATTTGATGTCAAAATCCTATCTGTGACTATGAAAATCCTCCCTTTGTTTAGAGTTAACAAAGCACTTGAGAACCTAATGAAACATAGATTTTAATTATGATATTTGGGAAACTACTCACAAAGATCTTTTTATTGCTGCTGAGAGCAGCTCATTTTCTAATGATGTTAAACAATAGTACACAAAAAGGTAATTAATATGAATGCTAGTACAGGAATGAAAGAAAAGTTCAGAGTTAAAAGCACTCGAGTCAAGAAACACCAAGCAATCTCCATACAAAAATGCTGAATGTCTCATGCCACTGTATTGGTACTACACGACTAGGGAGTAACAAATCTCAGAATGGGAAAAGAGCGACCTGAGCGATCGCAGGTCCCATCCTGGGCTGTTACTCAATAACATACAAGAACCTAGGAAGAATTAGTAAGGTTAAAGTAAAGACCATTCAAGATAAAAGGAAAAGAGCACAAAACACACCTGAGGTGTGCCAAAGGTATGCTACACACTAGATGCTACACACTACTAAATGAAGAAGGAAATTATCTGGCTTTCAGAAAATCATTGAATGTGTTTCCAAAGGAAGAAATTTGTTTAATATGGAAAAGATGATTATAAGTACCAGCATTTCAATAGGTATAACAAACCAAATGACAACTGATCATACCAAAAAAACAACTGAAGGACTGGATGGTTATTAGACGGGCACCTAAAATACCATTAGTCTGGAGCAGGATGTATTTAATATTTTCATTAATGACTTTGGTAACAATCAATAGAAGTGCTCTAATGAAAGTTAGTGATCACATGAAGCAGAGGAGCCCTGCCCATGCCGACGAAGACAGGAATAGTGCACAGGAACAATCTTAGAATTCAGCTGCACAGACTGCACTGCTATATCAGCAAGGGAAAAACAGAATTTCTCTTACAAGCTCAGAGACCATGATTTACGCAACAAAGGAGGAAAATGAGCATGGTATTTTATTTGATCACAGTCAGCACTTAAAAACGCAAATACGACCTCACAAGGCTTCAGGAAAAGTAGAAAAGGGAATTACTGAAACTATTGCACCATGCCCTAGTACTAATTCGCCTGAGGCTGTGCATATAAATTCTCATCACTGACATTCAAGAAAGGTAAAAGACTGGAAAATGTACAAAGAAGGACTAGTCAGATGATAAGAGGAATGCGTAGCCTCTCTTATGAGATAAAATTAAGGGAACTTGGCTTCTTAACTTAGCAAAATGTAGGCCGAGGGTGGACGTGCTCAATTATTTTATCTGTGCTAGGTAGCATAGACAGCAGAGTTCGGCACAGCCATCAGTGCGACCCGAAACTGGGAGAAAATTTGCAACTGTCATAGCAGCGTGCTTGTGGTACAGCTTTCTAGTAGGGCTGCGAAGGCAAGAAGCTGCCTGGTTTAAGATGAAGGACATTAGATTTATAAACAGGATTACAGTGACACAGTTGTCTGCCACAGCAAGGGAGTTGAGTCAGTGAGCCCAAGCTCTCACTTTTCTTAGAGTTTTCTGATAATCAGATTCTCAAACCGCACGCAGTGCTGCAGTCTGTGATCAGCAGCTTCAGCACTGAGTGTCACCACAGCTACCCAACGTGCCAGGACAGATGCAGCAGAAGTCCAGAACTGGAGCAGATCTCTGATGTAACTCAATACACGTCGGATCGCAGTATCTGATGCCAGGTCCCCAACTGTACTTGCTGATATAAACTGAATACACATAGTTCTCATGGACTTTGGCTACATTGAAAAGATTTGTGCAAAGCTGTTTCCTTCACTGATTCTGATTTATTTTCCCTTCCTTGCTTTCCTCCTCTGCCATTTTAGCCAGACCTTTTAATTCCACATTTTAATCACATTATCATTAGCGCCAGTTTTTCTTTTGATTTCATGATGGAGGTCATCCTTTTCCTCTGACATATGAGATTAGAAATAATAAAGGACAAAAGGAGAAAGTTTAGTATTGAAACCAACATGCAGAACAAACATTTAAGCAATATAATTTGTCAACTCTTAAGGCTGACTCAAACTGTACTGTTGAACATATTGAGGGGGTGCATTGAAAGATGTTCTGATACTAGGAATTAGTCTTCATATTGATATGTGAAAAATGTTGTGATTATATTATTTTAAAAATATTCATCTCACTACACTGTTGTTTCATGGCCTAATTGGAACAAATCCGTGAATTCTATCTCTATTTTTCCCAGTCTACCCTAGCAGGCGTACAAACTTATTGAGGAAAATAACAGATACAAAATGCAGTGCTATGATCTTCATTACAAACAGAACAGCCTGAATATTTTTGTTCTCTTCCACTTTTTCCAGGACCCAAAGAGCCCTGCTGAATGGAGCTGATGAATTGTGCTGCCTGCGCTTTTCATAAAACTTCCTAGCAGGAATTTTTTTTTTCAGGGAAAAGAATGTTCAGGGTTGGTTTGGTTCATATGAATGAGTATGAACCAGAGTTCCTGCTAAACTCGAGGCACAAATCTTGATCCAGTTATTCACTTTAACCATTGGTTACATATGATCCCACAGAATTAGTATGATGCAAAGTTAAAGGGGCTTAGCTTAATTATGTTTTCAAAACTGTCGCAGCCTTTGAAATGTCACTGTTTTATTCAAAGAGAGGATTAAGAAAAGTTACTATTCTTTGTACTGTTTTAAATACACTGGAAAGCTGCTTTAAAGCGTCAAAATGCTGCCTCAAGCCCCAAGCCCCCTGCTCTGTTTTATATCCCACAGAACTGTCCTAAGGTCCTTTGTAAATACTTAGATTTTGTATGATAAAGAATGAGCAATGAAATAAGACACTTGCTCCCAATGATATTGTTTGCTATTTATAAGCATGACATTATTACTTTTACAATTTACATAGCCTTTGTAGAGAAGTGGCTTTGATTTCATTTCCTAAGAATGACAAGTAAAGACAGAGAGAAATCAACAGAAATAGGAGATTATTTGGAGGATATTTTTAAATAAGCTTTCTTGATAATTATCATATGACCCCAGGTTAAATCGAGGTTTCCTATAGCACATCTGGGTGATTTGAATTCACAGTTAACAAACATCATAAACACTGTATCTGGCTTATGATGATCTAGTAACTTGCTGCTTAAATCATCAGAATGAAATAGGAAGACAGTGTATGGGGTAAAACAAAACGCAAGTTGAGTTACAAGCAGTGAACAAGTCAAGTTGCATTTTCAGGATTTATACTTCTAGCAAATGTGTAGAATTTTCTACCATCTAGCCAATTAAGAAGATTTGACATTTTTCCAGTGAACTACAAAAGAAGAGGCCAGATGGAGAAAGTACTATATACACATAATTACCAATCCAAAAAGTCAAAACACTTCAGGAGATATGTAATATACTGCATATTCATTCACATATTCTGAGTATAAAAACTCAGACATCACTGATCTTTCTGAAAAATCCCTCTTATTTTCCACATATTTTTGACAAACTAGATCCATTTCAGTCACTCTAAAGCAGTGAAGATAAGAAACTGTGACGTGCTGCTCTCACCAATTTCAGTATATCTTCTCCTGAAATTTTCTCTACTGATAACATATTCTAGAAACAGAAATACAGGTTGTAAAATTATGATAGAAGTCAAACAAAAACAGTCTGCAGTGTTATTGGTAATTTTCTTTGGATTTTGTCAGTCCTTCAGTTTACAGTAGTTCCTTAAAAGTCTTTAGCAATGCACATGTGAAAGGCTTTAGTTCTAGCTTTAAGCCCTTCTTAGTTTTAAGATGGATAAAAAAGGGATCATCACCTCAATCTATCCAGATTGGGTGTTCTTTTTTTCTCAGATCACTGGATTTATTTCTGCCTCTAACTTAAACACGGAATTTTAGTGGGAAGGTCTTAAGACCTGTCAGGGCAACTAAGTAGCATATTGCTCAGCAGCTCCATGTCCTACAGGCTTAAACAGCATTATACATCTGGAATTTGATTATCTTTTTTCCTTCTTTTTCTTTTTTTTTGGTTCCAAAACTGCCATAAGTAATTGGTTTAAAAAAAAAGTTTGAGCTGTACATTTTTTTTTTTTTCTGGCAAAACCAGAAAGAAAGAATAATTTCGAGTTTAATATTGGAACACCGTATTTAATGTTTTTTTTTTATTAAAGGTGGAAAATTTGTTTCACCACAAAAAGCTCTTTCCTCTGCAAATGACAACACTTGTCACTTATTTCTACTTCAATGGCGATTCTTGTGAAACTTGACCAGCCATAGACTTGTATGTATATATAATGTGTTGTCTATTGAATTTAAGGGAAAATACCCTTAAGAAAAACATATTGATTTCTGTGGGTCTTACGATTTTCCTGAGGTGTCCCATAAAAAAAAAAAAAACACAACACTTTTAATGTAATGACCTGCCAGGATTTTCATAAGCTTCCAGTATACAATAATCAGCCTGTACTTCAAGCAAGAACAGCGTTAGAACTAACATCCTTATTTGTAAAAGGAAAAAAGGAGAAGGGAATCTCCACCACGTATTGGGAATGCGGCACATGGACTGAATAAGCTTGCCTCCATCAAATACCCTACTCGATCCTTTATTGTCTATTAGTTGGTTACCAATATTTAGAAAATGAAGGATATTTTTACTGGTGTTCTTTTGTTGGAAACAGTTAAACAGTTGGCAGTCTTTAAAAGTTTTAATTTTGATTTAACGCTGTCTTGTATCTGACTTATGACAGAATGTCAAAGAAATGTGCTTGAGGAACTCATTCTGACAATATCAAGACACTGCATCTAACTTTACAATACACTAATGGTTTGCAGACAACTTCTCCTTCTTTGTTTATTATGCAAGGAAGTGGCTGTCTTCTCATGGGACACTAGCCCATCTGTTAGACAGCCAGACAAGATCAGCAACAGAGCTGTTTTGTTAGATTAAAAACGGCAAGATCTTATTTTCTAGTATTGTTTCCTATATCTTGTAACAATGATTGACAACACTTCACCAAATTGGGTCAAAATCAGGCCAGAAAGTTAAAAATTTACAGGGTATAACTACCAAATATAAAAACACAAGAGAACCAATTTGGCAAACCAATGCATCTACTGCAAAACTACATTTGCTAACTCTTCATAGCAATATGGAGATCTTAACTGAAGGAAATAATTCATTTATCAGTTAAGAGATATTTATAAAGCATAGCTGGACAAGACTTTAAACAGAGGGTCACCTATAGCTAAAAAGTCTTGAAAGAGAAGAGTCTTTTGGCAGCAAGTGGGTTTTCAAAAGCTTAAATTTCTTAATATGAGAGCGGAGCTGCACTCACTCGTGAAACGTCACTGTCTCAAAAGAAATTATCTCCTCCATTTTCAAGAAGAGCTTGTGATGAGGAAAATAAGGATGACTGGACTCCATAAGCCAATTTTTTCTTTTGTGAGAGCGGGAAAGTTATTCAATCACTCTGTTACTCAGCTCATCATTTGTAAAATGGGAGCACTGGTACTATTTTTGAAAGAGAGATTTGGGGAACTGTATCCAAAATCTAGAGGCGGCAAGATATCAGCAAGGGATCATACAAATATTTGAGAAGTATCTATTGCAAATGTCGTTAAGATGACACCTATTACCAGCAGAATAAGAAATAAAAGGATGATGTGAGATCAACTCTGTAAAGAGCTATATTGAAAAGCACCTAAATACATGCTTGTCAATTCCTATCCAGAATCATGTTTTATCTTGTGCTCAAATGCTTTTCTGAATAGTGATGTTTTTCTGAATAAGCCTCACACTTACTAAAGGAGCCCTGAAAGTTTTAGCAAGAACAACCTGAAATACATTTAACATAACATAACTCTCCATTTAATCTCTTTAGAGAAGCATGGATGTGAGCGGGGTACTATTGCTGAAAACTTTCTTAACTCTTCCAGGTTTGAGTACTGTGAGTACTCAAACACTTGTGGGAAAGCAGGGTGGGATGAATACCTTCTATTGTCCAACAAAATCAGTCCAGGAAAGACCCGGATCCGAGATGTGATATGATCTGATCCCCCTACAATGCTTAGTCTGAATGATGGTAACTGCTCAAGAGGAAGTTAGCACTGACTGGAAGAAGCCAAATCTAATGTGCATTAGCTGAGCTGGAGGCAATCTCTTCTAGCATTCACATACAGAATATGTGAATTTCAGACAGTGAAACTAAAGGAACCAATTTATGATGAAGGAACAAAGATAAAAATACTTTCTGCAGGGCTTTGAAAGCAAAGCTGGAGAAAACTGCAAGAATGTAAATCCAGGACGAGCAGAGAGGTGGGCTGGGTGCACTCATCAGTTGTGGGGGCATAATCATCATATATAAGCTGTGATGTGACTGTCTACAAATTGCAGAAATTCGGCTGAGAAATTAAAATCAAAACCACACAGCAGTCAGCACCCAGGAGGAACTGAAGGAGGATGAAAAGAAAAAGCAACTTTTCCAATCCTTCTTCTTTCAACTACAGACCCTGGGTTCCTGCCTTCCTATTTTCAGCTACAGCGCCACTCCCTGACTCTTTCACTTGGGGCAGTTCCCAAAACACAAACCTCAACATCCCTTGAGTGCAATGAAGAGAAGGACAAACAAACAGAAGGCATGTGACAAAGGTACAGCTCCGTGAGAAATGCAGATGAGCCAAGGCTTAACCGAGAAAGAGCACAGGGCTTCTCTAGACAAGGTCACTGAGTTGGTGCTTGCCATACACGTGTGTCAAATTTTGGTTCAAATCATTATGCAGAAATATTTGACAATACGAAGATGTTCTGTAGTCACTGTACCACGCAGCAGGGGACATCAGAAACCTGGAACTGTAGCAACAGATGTGGAAGACAGGGAGTGAAAAATGGGAACTGAAAGTACCCAGCTTGGTAACAGATACCCACCTGGATCATTAAAATTTCCCTAGAACAAACAGCAAGGCCACTCACTCCTGGAAGGTCTCTGCAACAGACATCATCCTGGAGTTAGCAAGGGGCTTTTCTGAACACATGATAAATTTGAACTCAGTCCCCTTTGCCATGTTTCCTTCCTCAATGCCACGGTCTGTTATTGCATTACAGAATAACAGTGCATTGCTGCAAGGCCTTCCTGGTGGTGTGACAGCATGAGCAAACGTACATAAACATCTCCCTTACCGCATAGACTTCAGGACATGCAGAACAGCTATGAGCCTTTAGCTGCCCTGAGCAGCTCAGAGTACAGCGGCTGGAGTCACAGACTGCAGAAATCCATCAGATAATTGGCACAGAGACTGCCTATCAGCTGGTCACATAGGCATCTCACCCCACTTTAGCTTCCTGAAAATGGGATTGATACTTCTGCATTCTTTTCTTTTCCTATGCAAAATGTAAGTTGACTTGAGTAGCCCCAAAGCATATTATTAACCACCTCCGTATTTTCGGTGCTAGCTGAGGTTTGAAATTGTTCCTGAAAGCATGTAACAGAACTAGCACAGACAGTAGTTGTTTTAGCATATAAGTACTTTTGGAATCAAGGCTTTGGCATCTCTTTCATCAGAAAACCTATTCTAAGGAATGCTGCTCTTATCTAGCAGATGTTCCGCTAAAGAATTTGCTTTGTCCTTTGCAAAATATGGCTCAGAGCCCACATCCACTCCACGGTGGAGATAAGAGTGTTGTTTTTAAGGTAATGAGTGGAAGTCTCTTTCCCCATAGAAAAGCTCTTTAGGAATCTTTGACTGTGAAGAAATAAGCATTTCCCGATGAGGATCTGGAATGTTATTTGTAAACAGTTCACATTTGTGTGCAATTTTTACAACATGAATTACTCTTTCCTTAACTGAAAGAGCAAAGTTGGACATATAAAAGTATAATTAAAAAAATAGCTGGATAAAATGTTTGCAAGCAATAGCTTGTTTAATGGATTTAATCCCTTTCTCTGCTCAGAAATTATCTACAGTCAGTCTTTTGTTATGAATTCCTTCGGTACTCCTCTTTGTTAGTCAGAAGTTTTGTGCAAACAAATTTCTCCCTACTCATTGCACACCAAATGCTGACTGTAAGTGTTCTCTTTAGTATTTTAATATGTTCACCACTTGATAGGTTCAAGCTGTGCAATTGGGTGTCTAAGTCACATGGTGTTGTTTATGTTCTCAGAATCCTTTTGCTCCTAATGATTTTCATATGGTCGAGACATAAATTTTGTTTTATGATTAAATGAAACTTGGCTCAGAGGAGCCAAAATTAATTTTTCAGGAGCATTTTGTACAAACAAAACTCCACTGACATAAACACATTAAAAAGGGGTTGTGAGCACAGCCAGGGTAAAAAAATCTATTTAGAAGATGCCAAAGTGCTAGAGTATTTTTTGTCCTAACAGGTCCAATAGCCATGTCTCTTCTCATCAGTCCCTAAATGCCATAGAGCGATTGTAAACTTCCTCGATTCAGTATGAGTCTGTACAAAATACTTGTGTTTTACATAATTTAAACCTTGACGTAAAGCAATTTTACTGAAAACATGAAGAAGAATATATAATTTCACACCACCGTTTGTGCATAAATATTTCCAGGGCCAGCTGTCCATCTGCCAACTGTACACAATAAATAATTTGTTATTTCCACTCTCTTAGGAAAGCAGTTTTCTTTAAAACAAACCTTCACAATATGTGTTGTTTGCTACCATTTCAAGGCCTGCTACACCAATGGAAAAGAATGTGCTAAATGTAGCATTATCATGCAGGTCAGGCAGGGCAGCCCGGTACACATTTTCCCACAATCTCTGCTCATTAACATCTAGTTCCCCCATTGTGCAGATTTTTGGCTCTGTTCCACCAGAGCAGAGAAGAAAAATGTTTACAATATGCAAACTTGGAGGGACACAAAAAAAAAAGGGGGGCTTTGAAATGTCAGTCCTTTGGGATGAAAAGTTTCAAAGGGGAAGGTAAGTCAAAGGTTACTAATGGGATGTCTGCAACACCTGCTTTTAGTGGAGGTTTCATAAACAAGCTTTACTTCTCAAGAACAGCTTGGCCCAGACAAAAATGCCAGCTAAAATATCTGTGGCTAGCTTGAGCAGCCTGGTACCTATGAACAGAAAGGTCAGGTTTGTTATATCCTAACATGGCCTCTCACCCTACTTTTATTGATAAAGTGAGATTGCCTTGGTGGCCAACATTGCTTTTCACATCTTAAGGCGGAAGGCACTAGCAACGTGGCATGCTCAGCCTCTGCAGCGGAAGAGGAGGAAGGTGATGTTCAGCATCACCGCTGTAGAAAGCCCTGCTCTCTGAGGAAGAGCTGAACTGTCACACACAGGAGTGAGTTTTGCAAACTTCAGAAGTTTCCCAGCTCAGCTAAAGGGCCTTCATAAGGCACTTTCAGTTATTGTGAGCAAGTTTCATAACTGTCATAACAACTCAGAGACCTCCAGTACTATTTTTCCCCTGAAAGAACTAATGCATATTGCTAAGATTTTAACATTGAGAAACAGGCAAGAGAAGTGAAATCCTGCTAAATATTCATCAGACCATTGCACCACCTTAACACTCAGCCATTACAAACGTCTTCTACCCAGAGAACATTCGTGAAACTGAAAAGCAATACCTTCATCTCACAGGCAGCGACCCAGGAACAGGGCTGTGTAAAATGCTTGTCCTAAAACAGAGAGATCCTGCAGCAGAAACAGCATCCAAGTCCCCAGAGACAAATCCAGGGCTCTCCCTGAGACACCATCCTTCTTGTCCAGCAAAAAAAGTGCGGCACCTTCTGCAAAAGCTCAGAAAATTTCCATTTTAATATAGAAGCAAGGAGAAAGCTGTGTGAGAGATAAGGCCACAAACTGGCGTTTGGGTCTGATTATACAAAAAAAACCCTATAACCCATGAAACTTTCTCTTTTTCTTTAATCACAGAGCTAATTACATTTACTTGAAGTTGGTACTAAAACAGCAAAAAAAGATTAAGTTTTCCCCACAGTAAAATATTATCAAATGTTATCTGCTCTCCTGTTATTACCATTTGTAATTTCTGATCA